>NC_064641.1:313251442-313556263 GCF_023864345.2 Schistocerca serialis cubense
TTATAACTTTTTTATGTTGCCATGGGTCCAATAAAATCTCATACTTTAGGCAATTGTCTATATCCTTTTTTTCAATGTAATTTCCGGCATCGGGAATATTGACCAGGATGCTACTACTCTTAACGCACTTGAAGCCAGCAGAGGTACTGACCTCGCCTTTATTTTCTCCATCAGCACAGCTACTGGAATTTTTAATAGTGATGGTTGCGTTTGACTCACCCTTTTCCTGTGATACCTCATCATAGACAGTATCTTCTTCGACACCTCCACTTTCATTTGTAGTTTTCATTCGCTTATGAAGTACAAAAAACGTTACGTATATCGGTCATTTTGCCACTGTATACACTGCGCTTTTACATTCCCAACGCACAAACGTCTATGCACCACTGTCCACTTACAACTGACAATGAATTATCACAACCCTTAACGCAATCCGATGCCGAACCGAGCTGAGAGAGGACTAAAGAACAGAAGCTGAAATCGTATCACAGTGGCGGGTGGGAGGGAGGGGTTTTAGTTCAACAATGAATCAGCGCGGTGTCCATTAGACTGCAAGCCAGCGACTTCTAGTTTCGCGCGATCGTTTGGAGCGGTTTCTTGCGATGGGTGTGGAAATATTTATGCAATATGTTCCTATTACAACATAGCAAGACTCATCTAGAACGTTCCGGAAATGAAGGTAGCTCACGCCACACCCTGCTAGACACGTTCGTTGACAGTAGTTTCAATGACGAACATTGCCTACTTCTACAGATAAGTAGAGATAGTAGTGGCCACACATTACCCTCGAACACTTCTTCAGCAAATGAAAAGGGACATAATACAATACGCTTATTTAAATTAGCGTCTGACAATTGTTTACCAGTATTTGTAAATTGAAAGGCCGGCCGCGGTGGTCTAGCGGTTCTGGCGCTGCAGTCCGGAACCGCGGGACTGCTACGGTCGCAGGTTCGAATCCTGCCTCGGGCATGGGTGTGTGTGATGTCTTTAGGTTAGTTAGGTTTAAGTAGTTCTAAGTTCTAGGGGACTTACGACCTAAGATGTTGAGTCCCATAGTGCTCAGAGCCATTTGAACCAAAATTGAAAGAATAAAATTTTGCCGAGTATGTTTTGTTGTGCAACAGTATTGTGTTGCCAGTTGAGGTTTATGAAGAGGTTTGTACCTAGTGAGGTGGGAACAGAGAGGGTGACATTTTAGTACCCTATAAGTTAACATTTTCGTGATGGTACTCTCAATATGGGTACCATTCTTAATGGGACCACGTTCACATGTAGAAGTTTGTTGATCGGCAGATTCACTTTATTTTATTATAGCTTAATAGTAATGCCCAGAGTTTGTTAACATGTAAACGGTGTTTCTTTATCAGATATGCATTGTTTACAGTTACTAAAATCTCGAATATTCCGGCTATAGATATCTATCTTTAATTTTGTATTTTTCGTCATATAGATACTGTATTGTAGATTATTTTTCAAGGAAGATATCATTTTTTTACGTCTGTCTTTAACGTCCCTGTATGACTCAACTGATTGTTTTAATATGTAAAGAACGAACAATGGGCGTGCCTTCAGGAAAAAACGCTTAACTGTTGCTTAAGGATGCATTTGTAAAAGTTAACAATAAACTGCTGGTTCATCCGATTATTCCCATTGTTGCCTCACTTGCTGTTGTTAATTTCTACCACGTGTGGGTCTAGAAATAAAAATAAAGCGGTAAGGCGGATATATAACAATTTTGCACATCTTCAACGAACGAGATTTCTTGAAGAAACACACACTTTTTAAATTTATCTCATTTTCTAATTTTAGTTAGATTCTCCTTTAAAGCTTTTCATTGCTCTAGTTCATCCTGTAATTCTGTTTACATATGTTTTATATCATTTTTACGTCATTTAATCATATTTTCCGGTTATTTTAGTGGTAATTGTACAGGTATTTTAAATCATACATAACTGAGCCCAAAGTAACAGGTATTTTTTATATTCGTAAACTGAATGAATTCTCACTAGGGGCAACTGCCCCCACAGCACCCCCCCCCTCCCCCCCTGCGGGCTCCTCTGATTCTGGTGTTCTGTCCACTGCTACTGATGTGTTGGCAAATGTGCCAACACCTTGTAGATAGAGGAGGCCGAAATGTACTTTATCTAACGCAGACGGGCGTGAATTCTGGTACAGGATAAGTAGTGAATGCTAATAAGAAAAGTATGCAGCTCCTCGAATACTTAACTTTTATTCCTTCATGTGAATACAGCATTCTTGATGAGACATTTCATACGATAACTATCAAACTATGTAAGGCTAATGGCGCCTTGCTAGGTCGTAGCGATGGACTTAGCTGAAGGCTATTCTAACTGTCTCTCGGCAAATGAGAGAAAGGCTTCGTCAGTGTAGTCGCTAGCAAAGTCGTCGTACAACTGGGGCGAGTGCTAGTCCGTATCTCGAGACTGCCTTGTGGTGGCGCTCGGTCTGCGATCACACAGTGGCGACACGCGGGTCCGACATGTACTAAATGGACCGCGGCCGATTTAAGCTACCACCTAGCAAGTGTGGTGTCTGGCAGTGACACCACATTCCTCCCCCGCAAATCGGCGAACGGTCGCGTTATAAGGCTTCCGCCCACCGTGGGGAGGACCCAATGTTGACGTATGCGATGAGGTGGGGAGCCTAACAACAGACGAGGCTGTGCCACCCGCACCCGGCCATTCGGTCCGAGGGGATCTTGGAAACGCCTGAAAACCTAGTCCAGGGTGCACGTCAACATGCGGTGTATGCACCCGTAAAGAGACAGGAGGGGCCGAAGGGTCGACCTCCATTGCGTCGGGGTACCCGACGCGCGATGACATCATGTGGTCCGGAGCGGGCAAGAGTTCCATTGCGGAAGACGGCTGGTCACGGGAAGCGATCGGCAGCGCGTGACCCAGGGAGGCGCTTGGCGGCCGCAGCGAAGCGTGGAATGAGGGCGGCGCCGGCGGGAGAACAGGCGGCGACGGCGGCGGCTGCGGCGGCGCGTCGCCATGGGGCAAAATGGAAGGCATCGTCGGTAACACCTGGGGATGAGGCGAGCCAGTGGATGGGTCCCCAGGGTGCTGACCGGACGGCATCGTCGCTGAAAGCAGACGGGGAGCGGCATAACCCGTGCGACGACAGAGGCGCAGCTGATTGAGATGCCGTCGCACCTCACCAGAGGCCTCCAAAATTACATACATCGCGCGGCCGAGGCAGCGAAGAATGCACCCTGCGAGCCAACGCCGTGAACCTCGATAGTTGCGATAGAATACAACGTCGCCTGGAGCAAAAGCAGGAGTCTGCCGCTGCACAGGAACCTGATGCGGCGGATGCAACAAAGACATCAAGGTTCGATGAGGACGACCGTGGAGCAACTCAGCCGGCGAGCGACCATCTCGGGGCTGAGAGCGATACGATGACAATAAGAGCAACAACGCGTCCTCCCGAGAATGCGACTCTTTCAACTTCAACATCTGTGACTTGAAAGTCCGGACTAATCGTTCAGCAGCACCGTTTGATTGAGGCGAAAACGGCGCGGATGTCAGATGTTGAATACCATTGGCCTGGCAGAATGACTGAAATTCTGCGGACATGAATTGTGGGCCACTGTCAGAAACAATAGTCTGCGGAAGACCTTCAATGCAAAAGATTGCAGAGAAAGCTTGGATGGTGGCAGACGACGTCGTGGAAGACATCCGGACAACAAAAGGAAAATTACTGAAGGCATCCACCAGAACCAACCATCGAGCATTCCAGAATGGACCAGCAAAATCGATGTGCAAGCGTTGCCAAGGGGAAGTGGCGTGTGGCCATGCAAAGACTTTCCGCGGCGGTGCAGATTGTTGTTCGGCACACGCAATGCAAGAAGAACACATATTCGTAATCGCAGCATCGATTTTGAACCAAGTGCAGTGCTGACGAGCAAGATGTTTCGTTCGCACTATACCCCAATGTCCTTGGTGAAGAAGCCGTAAGACAGAGGACTGTAACGAACGTGGGACCACGACTCTGGACTGATCATTATCAGAACGCAACAACAAAACACCACGTCGTACAAAAAGTCTCTCCCTATGAGCAAAAATTCTGCGAACCAACGGATCCTCGATCCGAGACTTTGACAAAGGCCATTGCGTAGCAACAAAACGCAGAACGTTAGCAAGGACAGGGTCAGCAGCTGTGGCTGTAGCTACACGACGAAAATCAATCGGAAACGATTCGACCACTTCATTGGTTTCCGAATCAATGAACATGCAGGCAAGTTCGGAAGAATCGAATGCTCTATCCTCAGCAACAGGCAAACGGGACAACGCATCGGCGTTTCCGTGCTTAGCAGTGGACCGATACCAGATATCGTAGCGGTATTGCAAGAGGAAAATAGACCAGCGAATGAATTTCTGCGCTGTACGTGGAGGTACAGGCTTGTTCGGATGAAAAAGCGATGTCAAAGGTTTGTGGTCTGTGATGATGGTAAAGTAACGACCATACAAGAAATCATGGAACTTAGTAACACCAAACACGAGAGCCCAAGCTTCTTTCTCTATCTGCAAGTAATTTCTTTGCGCAGACGAGAGCAATTTTGACGCAAAGGCAATAGGGCGATAATGCGATCCATCTTTGTGCGCAAGCACAGCACCGATCCCGAAATTCGATGCATCTACCATCAACAAAAGGGGTTTCTGGGGATCGAATAGCATAAGGCAAGTATTTGAAAGCAACACCGATTTCAAATGGCGAAAGGCGCCTTCGCATTCCGTCGTCCAGAGAAACGGAACACCGGTACTGCGTAAGCAATGAAGCGGAGCTGAAAGGGAAGAGGCATTGCACACATTCACTCACACCTTGCAATTCTTAATCGTTTAATGTTCTTGCGACCTCATCACGCAATGCGTGAGGAACATTGCGCGCTCTGAAAAATTTCGGTTGCACGTTTACTTTCAGTTCCAAATGTGCTTCATAGTTCTTAGCACAACCAAGGCCCGGTGCAAAAATATCTGCAAATTCTTCACATAGACTAGATACACTGTCTGTAGGCACAGTCTGATTCACTGATAGGACCTGATTTACGATAGACATGTTAAACAATTGAAATAAATCTAAACCAAAGAAGTTCGCTGCAGTAGAAGAACGAAGAACGTAAAATGACACAAGTTTTGTTGGTCCCTTGTATGTTGCAAGAAGGCTGCACTGTCCTAACACAGGAATTTTCTGTCCTGAATATGTAGTGAGCTTAATAGTTGCGGCACACCACGGAGGTTTGCCCAGTTGTTTGTACGTGTCGTGATTGAGCAATGAAACTACAGCTCCGGTATCGAGCTGGAATGGTATGACCTTGCCATTAAAGTCCAAATCTACAAAAAGTTTATTGTCCTGCTGACGACAAGAGCGACTGTCTCGTGCAATTTGAACTGATACAGGTACGGCATCACTTGCGACTTGACGCGATTTCCGGCGACGTCGATGCACACTTTTTGTGGGACGAACACAGTTACTGTTAGAAAAAGTGGCACTGGACGGGGTGGAAGTAACTACATGAATGTCCATGGGCGAAGGTCCACGAGCTTGGTTCGATTCCGGCGCGAAGCAAAAGGCCTGGAATGGTTGTGATTGTCTGATCTGAGCTTTTTCTGGCAAACACTTTGAACAAGTCCTTTCTTATTACAGAAAAAGCAAATAGCTTGGCGTGACGGGCAATTTTCACGCGAATGTCTAGTAGCACACCGCAGGCATGATTTCACTGCATTTGTATGCTGGCACGGCACACCTGGTTTAGAGCGTGGCGGCAGCTGCGCGGACGTGCGTGAGGGCAGTTGACCAGGCTGCGCATCGCGCCCGGCGGGTTAATGTTACACACGGCTGGCGAAGTTTCAAATGATTCCTGAGAAAAGTCAAGTGTGTCTTGTCTATCTAATATGTCTATCACTTGTTGAAGGGAGGGATTAACTAGTTTCAAAATTTGCTACCGTATACGAATATCAGAAACGTTCTGTGCTATTGCATCACGTACCATTGTATCTGAATAAAGGAGTCCACATTCGCACTCAAAAGCACAATCCCTTGTAAGGCCTTGCAATGTTGCAACCCACTCCCTATTAGTTTGACCGGCCGTACGTTTTGTACGAAAGAAAGTATATCTTTTTGCAACTACATTAACTGTTTCTTTGAAATAGGCGTCCAATGCCGACAAAATTTCTTCGTAGGACAGAGTTGCTACGTCGCGTCGGGGAAACAATTTCACAATCACGCGGTACGTTTGCACGCCGACACAAGACAATAAGTGAGGCTGCCGCTCGTTACCTTGAATTCTGTAGGCGGCGAGATGAAATCGAAACTGTCGTGACCATTCCGTCCAGGATTCTTGCGCCGCATCAAAATTGCGAAACTGCAGTGCAACTGCATGTTGTGGCTGCAGTAGCGGTGAAGCGGCGGCTGCCGCATCGGTTTGAATGGCACGTTGACCCTGGACGAGCTGTCCAAGGGCATCCAATAACGCCTGCGTCTGCTGATTCTGCAAGCGATAAAATTCGGACAGTACATCTGGCGAAGCCATGACACAAGTAAATGTAATCAATGATAAAGAGCACGTTTCCCTCGTCGCCAATGATGTGTTGGCAAATGTGTCAACACCTTGTAGATAGAGGAGGCCGAAATGTACTTTATCTAACGCAGACGGGCGTGAATTCTGGAACAGGATAAGTAGTGAATGCTAATAAGAAAAGTATGCAGCTCCTCGAATACCTAACTTTTATTCCTTCATGTGAATACAGCATTCTTGACGAGACATTTCATACGATAACTATCAAACTATGTAAGGCTAATGGCGCCTTGCTAGGCCGTAGCCATGGACTTAGCTGAAGGCTATTCTAACTGTCTCTCGGCAAATGAGAGAAAGGCTTCGTCAGTGTAGTCGCTAGCAAAGTCGTCGTACAACTGGGGCGAGTGCTAGTCCGTATCTCGAGATCTGCCTTGTGGTGGCGCTCGGTCTGCGATCACACAGTGGCGACACGTGGGTCCGACATGTACTAAATGGACCGCGGCCGATTTAAGCTACCACCTAGCAAGTGTGGTGTCTGGCGGTGACACCACAGCTACTACTAATTGATATAAAGTTGTCTCATAGTGGTTCATTTAAGAGATCGTTTAGTATGACAGAGGACACTGGAATTGACGGTGGCGAGACTGTGACTCAAGAAATTAGTATTTTTGTAATGAATAGGGTAGGAACTGCGTCTTGTGTGGTTCAACCAGTTGGATCTACTATGCTGCAGGGAAAAACATTAATATACCAGGAAAGAAAATGTCGATTTTGATCAGATGATGGCATATGTCATTTGAGGAACAGAAGACATACTGATAATGGTTTCAGCTTCGACCGGCAACAGGTAGCGTAGTGGCAGAGCTACCATAGTGGTGTGTGTTTACCCTTTAATAGAAAATGCTTTTAGCCAGGAAGCTCAGTGTGGTACAAACGTGTGAAACAAGCATATAAGCATGGCACTGCGATGCGCTCATGCTTCCTACAGCCAACTCAGTGCGTTTGAATGGGGTCAAATTGTGGCCTTTTGAATGGCAGGATATTGCTTTTGCAGAACTGCCACCCGAGTTAGTCATGATGCATCAGCTGTGCAATTTTGGTGAAGTAAATGAGATTCTGGACGTCGACGCATCACAGGGAAACGCGACAGGGTCGTCGTATTTTAAGGGAAGCAATGGCAGATTCTACCAACACCATGGCACAGGTAAGAGGGCTTGTGGGCATAAATGTGTTGACACGATTTCTTGTGAAATGGTTATTAGCGGTGTGGCTAGGGCACGCACACCTCTAGCCCATCTCCCACTCACGCGAAGGTTCATTCTATCTGGACGGATGTGATGGTCGTTTACGCGTATGACATAGAACTGGTGAGTGCTGTCTCGTAGAGTGCATGGGTGTCAAAGGCACACTGTCTGCACCCTAGGCCTTATTGTCTGCGGTGCGATAAGCTACAACTTTCAGCCTTCTTTGGTATTTCTGGAGGGGATACTAACCAGGGGTCAGTACGTGCAAAATGCTAGCCTTGTAAAGGAAATGTGATGTATTGTTGCTACAGGATAATACTCGCCCACACGCAGCCCATCAACTCAACGTGCTCTGCAGGACTTGCAGTATCTTTCCTGGTCAGCATGATCTCCAGATTTGCATCCAATCGAATACACCTGGGACATGACAGGACGAGAAGTGACTCGTGTAACCGACAGCTAACAACTCTTACAGAACTACGTGAACAGGTTGAGCAAGTATGACGTAACCTAATACTATTCGCTACCTACAAAATCGACTGGATGTCAGTGTGAGCACCTGCATTGCCACCTATGGAGGCTACACCACGTAATGGCTTGGCTCAAATGGCTCTGAGCACTATGGGACTGAACTGCTGAGGTCATTAGTCCCCTAGAACTTAGAACCAGTTAAACCTAACTAACCTAAGGACATCACAAACATCCATGCCCGAGGCAGGATTCGAACCTGCGACCGTAGCGGTCTTGCGGTTCCAGGCTGCAGCGCCTTTAACCGCACGGCCACTTCGACCGGCTACACCACGTAATAATTTAGGTGTTTCAGCTAGAGTCAATATCTTACACCTCAGAATCACTTGTGCTATTGATCTGTAAATGTAATCACTTCATGTACTCCATACGCACTGTTGTAATAACGGGTCTTGAGCGAACAGGGAACCTGTAAATGGTTGTACTAATTTTATTCCGGCAATGTATTAGTTGTTGTAATGCTGTGGTATGTGATTATGATATTCCCGCCACTCTTAATGTTAAAGGTGAACAGCAGATTAACAGTTCCAAAACCTATATACGATGAAGATATTCTCAAGGCATTGGTGACATTGTAGGCGAAAGACTAAATGCTAATAACAGGGAATGCTCAAAGGCAACAGAGGCTAGTGCATGAGAGCACATTGGGGGATAAATGCCATAGTTTGAAGGTACTGTAATTGAACAGCTTCGACTCATTGGTGTTTTGCAGATGCATATAAAAGGGACTATAGGAAAAGTTTGAAACCACTGGGAAAGTTGCTTCGATAAGATCTGAAGTACTCACTACACAGATAACGGTAGAGTCACTTTCTGATTTTTACAGAAGAATTTCTGGTGTTGAAAAGAAAATTACTATTCTACAGGGAGGTCAGTTTAAATTACTCGAAGCTACGAATGAGCAACACACGTTGAGAAATCAAGAATGACATTTTTACTCTCTAGCGGAGTGTGCTTTGATTTAAATTCCTATCAAATTAAATCGTGTACCGGACCGAGACTCGAAAGCGAAACGGTTGCCTTTTGCGCGCAAGCGCTTTACCGACTGAACTAGCCAAGGAGGATTAAAGGCCCCTCTAACAACTTTGCTTCTGCCAGGGCCTCATCTCCCACGTCCCAAACTTCGAAGAAGTTCTCCTGCAACTCAAAGGACTAGCATTCCCGGAAGAAAGAATATTGCGGAGAAATGGGTTAGCATGGGGGATGTTTCCAGAGTGAAATTTACACTCTGCAGCTCTGTGTGCGCTGATATGAAACTTCTTGCGAGATTAAAGTTGTGTGTCGAACCGAGACTCGCACTCTAGAGACCTTCGCCTTTCGTGCTCAAGTGCTTTACCGATTGAGCTACCCCAGCTACCCAATCAAAGATCCCGGATTCGTCTTCAGACAAACAAGTATAGCAGTTTCAGAAAAACTCAATGACTTACTTAAGAGAAAGAATTTGAGAAAGTCAATAGCCCGTTGGTCTACCTCTGGCCATTATGGAAGCAGTTATTCGGCGTGGCAATGATAGTGTTGTTGGATGTAATCCTGAGCGACATCCAGAATTCTGCCCAAATGGGAATTTAAACCGTCAAAATCCCGGGGTGGTTCGAGGCCCGTAAAGCTCTAAATTTTCTTTATTGGGAAGACGTCCGGCGATTCTGTGCCAATTTAGGGTCTGGCAATCGCGAAGACGAGAAGCGCGGCATTCTCTTGCTGAAATGTCATCCCAAGATGGTTTGTCACGAAGGGCAACAGAAAGGGGCGTACAATGTCGGCAATAAGTCACTGTGCTGTAAGCGTGCTACGGATGACAACCAAACGGGTCCTGCTGTGAAACCAAGTGACACACAGGACTCTTGGTTGCCGGGCCGACAGTCAAGTTGGAAAACCATCGCAACCCAGGGCATGTTCAGACACGTCTTCGCTAGTCATCGTGGCTCCTTTCGAAGCGAGACCCTCCGCCGAATGCAATTCTACTCCATCCTATTAAATTCCAGGCCGAATGTACCAGACACCACTGAAAACAGATTACTGTTGTACAGGGATAAATGGTCGTCGGTGCAGCGGGCGCATTAAGCTAAGCGTGCTTTCGGTGAGCCACTTACTAATGGTCCTTGTGGTCACTGAAGCATCAGTTGCATGTCAGATCGATGACAATGATGAATCTGTGGCTATGAGTGCCTCTCTGACGACTGCTCGCTCCTTACTTCCTGTTGCCCATATCCATCGACCGCTTCCCTCTTGGCGCTCTGTTCGGCCGTGGTTCGCCCGTTCCTACTAACATCGTCGAGTGGTGGCATCGCTCCTAATCAAATGTCAGCAAAGCCGCCGATTACTCCAAACGACTTATTTGTACCCAAGTACGCGTCCTTTCTAAAATGGTGGCATCTGCGTCTACTCTTCATGCAGTCGGTTGCAAGGCATAGTTACTGTCTGATTGAGTACAAGGAATGATACTGACAAAGAACTTTCCCCTCGTGTCGCCATGTATATATTTATTATCCTTTCCATCTTCTGGGTGAAATTGCGCTGCAGCGTCACACATTCATCCGTCGGCCGCCAAAGTTTATACCTCTGCATAGTCCGTCGATATGTACAAACAATCCTGTTGGAAGAACATCCGCAACTGAGCATTATAGCAGAGCTTGAAAATACCGCTTCAGTTGTAAATTTCTTTATTTTCACACGACCGGTTACTGACTGATACTAGCCCATCTTCAGGTGTTGTAGCTAGGCTGTAGTCCTCGAGTGCTGGGTGTACCAGGCACGGAGTGCTGCATATGAGCGCAGAACCGCCACTGCAGAGTTACAACACCTGAACATGATATTATAACAGTCCAAAACCGGTCTGTGAAAATAAAGAAATTTACAACTTGAAGCGGTATTTTCTACCTCTGCCGTGTATATCAATTTGAATATTAATTAGCGATCAATTTATTTAACTCAACCATGGTCCGTCGATATCTTCTTTTTTTGTCGTAGAGTGTATTTCCGAAATTATTTTTACCGTAGATCAAGTGATCTCCACCGACGAAGTTTTACTGTATCGCTTGTAGTATGACAAAAGTCATAAAAAAGATAGCCACGAGACAGTAGAGTGATGAGGTGTGTATGGAAGTGGTGGAAAGGGATATCCTAATGAGTATGGAGGTTTCGTTAACTATTAAAACGATTGTCTATCCGTATACGAGTATACATGGTGGTCCATTGATCGTGACCAGGCCAAATATCTCACGAAATAAGCGTCAAACGAAAAAACTACAAAGAACGAAACTTGTCTAGTTTGAAGCGGGAAACCAGATGGCACTATTGTTGGCCCGCTAGATGCCACTGCCGTAGGTCAAACGGTTATCAACTGCGTTTTTTAAAATAGGAACCCCCTTCTTCTATTACATATTCGTGTAGCACGTATAGAAATACGAAAGTTTTAGTTGGACCACTTTTGTCGCTTTGTGATCGATAACGCTGTAACAGTCACAAACATATGGCTCACACTTTTAGAGGAGCAGTTGGTAACACGTAGGTTTTTTAAATTAAAATACAGAACGTAGGTACGTTTGAACATTTTATTTCGGTTGTTCCAATGTGATACATGTACCTTTGTCAACTTATCATTTCTGAGAACGCATGCTGTTACAGCGTGATTAATGCAATAATGCTCAAAATGATGTCTGCCAACCTCAATGCATTTGGCAATACGTGTAACGACATTCTTCTCAACAGCGAGTACTTCGCCTTTCGTAATATTCGCACATGCACTGACAATGCGCTGACGCTTGTTGTCAGGCGTAGTCGGTGGATCACGATACCAAATATCCTTCAACTTTCCTCACAGAAAGAAATCCGGAGACGTCAGATGCGGTGAACGTGCGGGCCATGGTCCTTCGACGACCAATCCACCTGTCATGAAATATGCTATTCAGTAGCGCTTCAATCGCACGCGAGCAATGTACCGGACATCCAACATGTTGGAAGTACATCGACATTCTGCCATGCAGTGATATATCTTGTAGTAACATCGGTAGAACATTACGTAGGAAATCACCATACATTCCACCCTTTAGATTGCCATCTATATAATGAGGGCTAATTATCCTTCCTCCAGCCGGCCGGTGTGGCCGAGCGGTTCTAGGCGCTACAGCCTGGAACCGCGCGACCGCTACGATCGCAGGTTTGAATCCTACCTCGGGCATGGATGTGTGTGATGTCCTTAGGTTAGTTAGGTTGAAGTAGTTCTAAGTTCTAGGGGACTGATGACCTTAGCAGTTAAGTCCCATAGTGCTCAGAGCCATTTGAAGCATATTATTATCCTTCCTCCCATAATGCCGCACCATACATTAACCCGCCAAGGTCGCTGATGTTCCACTTGTCGCAGCCATCGTGGATTTTCCGTTGCCCAATAGTGCATATTATGCCGGTTTCTGTTACCGCTGTTGGTGAATGACGCTTCGTCGCTAAGAAATCTGTCATCGTCCCGTAATTTCTCTTGTGCCCAGTGGCAGAGCTGTACACGACGTTCAAAGTCGTCGCTATGCAATTCCTGGTGCATAGAAATATGGTACGGGTGCAATCGATGTTGATGTAGCATTCTCAACACCAACGTTTTTGAGATTCCCTACTCTCACGCTATTTGTCTGCTACTGATGTGGGGATTAGCCACGACAGCAGCATAAACACCTACTTGGGCATCACCATTTGTTGCAGGTTGTGGTTGACGTTACACATGTGGCTGAACACTTCCTGTTTCCTTAAGTAACGTAAATATCCGGCGAACGGTCCGCGCGCTTGGATGATGTCGTCCAGGATACCAAGAGCATACATAGCACACGCCCGTTGGGAATTTTGATCACAATAGCCATACATCAACACGATATCGACCTTTTCCGCAATTGGTAAACGGTCCATTTTAACACGGGTAATGTATCACGAAGCAAATACTGTCCTCACTGGCGGAATGTTACGTGATACCACGTACTTATACGTTTGTGACTATTTCAGCGCCATCTATCACAAAGCGAAAAAAGTGGTCCAAGTAAAACATTCATATATGTAATAAAAAAATGGGGGTTCCTATTTTTAAAAAACGCAGTCGATATCCGTCTGACCTATGGTAGCGCCATCTAGCGGGCCAACCATAGCGCCATCTGGTTTGCTCCTTCAAGGTAGACGAGTTTCGTTCTTTGTAGTTTTTTCGTTTGACGCTTATTTTGTGAGATATTTCGCCCGGTCACTATCAATGAACCACCATGTATGACCGTACTACAGTAGAATATTGTGGTTCCGAGAGAAGCATTCATTGTGCACCAGGTAAAAATTTGTATTTTATGGCTCGCCGCTACATTCTGTTCATGTGTACTCTGAAGAAAGGGAAGTGAGTTTTCTCTCGTCTTAGACTTCACGTTTCTTTCTTTACAGCTTCTTATGCTAACATACGCTGTTGCCACTGCCTCTACATGGTCGAGAGAGTACTCGTGGCGAAGCTCTTGCACAGCGCCGGCCCGTGTCTTGGTATGTAGATCCGTGGTGCATTATTCAGGCAGCGCCGGATGAGGGCGACACGTGGGGTGGAGCAGCCGCCACGGGCCGCTGCGGCAGCGCCTACCCGTCACATAAAACGGGGTTAGGCGGGCGCACTGCGGGTGGCCGCCAGCCGCAGAGGAGAACAAGGAGTAGGAGCATGCATTTGCTGGCCTCTCTTACTTATATGGTACACCGCTAGCTGAGAAACCGAAACTGCCTGCGTACTCATATGGTCTACATCTACATCTACATCTACATCCATACTCCGAAAGCCACCTGACGGTGTGTGGCGGAGGGTATCTTGAGTACCTCTATCGGTTCTCCCTTCTATTCCAGTCTCGTATTGTTCGTGGAAAGAAGGATTGCCGGTATGCTTCTGTGTGGGCTCTAATCTCTCTGATTTTATCCTCACGGTCTCTTCACGAGATATACGTAGCAGGCAGCAATATACCGCTTGACTCCTCGTGAAGGTATGTTCTCGAAACTTCAACAAAAGTCCGTACCGAGCTACTGAGCGTCTCTCCTGCAAAGTCTTCCACTGGAGTTTATGTATCATCTCCGTAGCGCTTTCGCGATTACTAAATGATCCTGTAACGAAGCGCGCTGCTCTCCGTTGGATCTTCTCTATCTCTTCTATCAATCCTATCTGGTACGGATCCCACACGCTGAGCAGTATTCGAGCAGTGGGCGAACAAGCGTACTGTAAACTACTTCCTTCGTTTTCGGATCGCATTTCCTTAGGATTCTTCCAATGAATCTCAGTCTGGCATCTGCTTTACCGACGATTAACTTTATATGATCATTACATTTTAAACCACTCCTGATGCGCACTCCCAGATAATTTATGGAATTAACTGCTTCCAGTTGCTTACCTGCTATTTTGTAGCTAAATGGTAATTGATCTATCTTTCTATGTATTCGCAGCACATTACACTTGTCTACATTAAGATTCAATTGCCATTCCGTGCACCATGCGTCAATTCGCTGCAGGTCCTCCTGCATTTCAGTACAATTTTCCATTGTTACAACATCTCGATATACTACAGCATCATCCGCAAAAAGCCTCTGTGAACTTCCGATGTTATCCACAGGGTCATTTATGTATATTGTGAATAGCAACGGTCCTACGACACTCCCCTCCGGCACATCTGAAATCACTCTTACTTCGGAAGACTTCTCTCCATTGAGAATGACATGCTGCGTTCTGTTATCTAGGAACTCTTCAATCCAATCACACAATTGGTCTGATAGTCCATATGCTCTTACTTTGTTCATTAAACGACTGTGGGGAGCTGTCTCGACGCCTTGTGGAAGTCAAGAAACACGGCATCTACCTGGGAACCAATTTTCTGTTAGAAACGAAAACAAAAGCTGAACTGTATTCCTACCGAAACGTCGAAAAAAATTCATTTCCATGTTTTTGTAAAAACACCTTACAAGTCATACGATGAAATACGCATAATATACAGATCTGCGAATACTGTACCCAAATTAAGTAACATGATTCCAGACACTTTCAGCACGCTGGGCGCAGCTACTTTGCGTGTCTCAAACGCGATTTTGAAAACGTCCCTATGGCAACGCCTCTTCGGAGCTCTACAGATGGCTACTGTTTAATACCCGTTTGCGCAGTTTCAAACATCCCCTTAGAAAAATTAAGAATGACAGTGCTGGTAAACCTCTACGTTATTTGATTTTCAAACAGCTGAGCAAAACTAAATGTACTCAGACGTTTCTCTCTACTTATTCTGATCATCACTAAACTGACACATAATATTTTTTTAGCGCGACGCAATCTGACTTTCAATCATCTCTACAGAAGAGTGGCCTAATAACCTATACTTTTCATGAATCACTTGCCTCACAAAAATCTTCGTTAGTCGAACTATTGCAATACAGCGAGCGCCAATACTGCCAGCTAAATAAAAGATTCTAACTACTGAAGGCTGGTATACAAGATGAATCATTAACGACTGATAGGCAAAGTTGGCAAATGAAATAGTTTGGTAGAGAACAAACAATGTATTTACCTTAATAGTGTTCAAAAGTCATATATCAGTTCATGACATCCACTCTTACAAATTTCCTATTTCTGACGGACACACGTCCAAATCGTCCGCTCTCAAAACTCTGCCATTACTCTCTCCACATCCACCACTGCTGACGGCTGAGCTCCAACTGCACAACGCTACATGCTGTTCACATCCAACTGCCCAACACTACAATAGCAAATATTCAAACAATGCGAATCAGCCAAAGACTGCACACAGCACAGTCAGTGATTTTCATACAGAGTGACACGTGGCATTACCAACATAAAAACCTAAACAGACTACTTGCAAAGTGAAAGCTGTCATAAGTGCTGTCAGATGTCGGGGATTTCCATTATTTCACTGGACCGTACGAGTGTCTAAGCAGTAAAGAATAAATAAGTTAAAACGTCAAGCACGGTGCGGAATGTCGTCACGCTTCTCAATGTTTATGATGTCACATATCTTGAACTGTGTGTCGTACAGTGACGTATTTGTTCAGATACAATCAGCGGTACACGTGGTTAATGTCTGCGAAATCAGTTGCAATAAGAGCTCATGGCAAAGAATCAATAAATTTAAACTTCAAGCGTGATGCGACAGTTTCTAATCATCTCAATGCCTATGACGATATGTCTCCAGTTGTATGTGTCAGTTTGTAGGTACATTCAGGAGCGTATGTGGATACTGATTGCAAAATGCGTTGAGAACGGAATTTGTAGAAAAGAAGCAGTAAATTTAGACGTTATGCACAATGTGACAGCGTCTCATTCTTCTCAGTCTGTACGACGTTATTTCGAAGTAAGTGTAATACCATGACATCTTTCTGTAGGTGGCTTTTGAGGCATATGTGGTTATAGTCTCCGAAATTCATTGTGACAGTTCTTAGTGTTACAGAAGTAATACATCTACAAAAAAATGTTCAAATGTGTGTGAAATCTTATGGGACTTAACTGCTAAGATCATCAGTCCCTAAGCTTAAACACCACTTAACTTAAATTATCCTAAGGACAAATGCAGACAACCATGCCCCAGGGAAGACTCGAACCGCCGCCGGGACCAGCCGCACAGTCAATGACTGCAACGCCCCAGACCGCTCGGCGAATCCCGCGCGGCTAATACATTTACATGTCGTACATGATGCGGCAATTCCTCGCGCATCTCATTATACATGACATCATATATCCTGAACTATAAAATTTTGTATTTGTGTTCCACAGCCTCTAGATGCATGTTGAGTAGAAGGCTGAAAAGCGATGTTTATTTAATCGTGAGATTAGCTAAGTTCTGCTAAGCATCATTGACAAGCACCTGTGAAACCGACATGAAAAAGCACTACATTGCCTTCGTACATCGCCATGTATAAGTAACACTTTACCACCTCGCATTAATATAAACGATTACAGTCCAAATTTCCTATTTACATTTTAAATACCTGTATGAGCCGTGAGCTGCTAGCGCTCACGCCGTTTATTGCTCGTCATCTTGTTTTGATGGATCTATCGCCTCGTTTTTCCTTTAATTCGATTTACTGGCGTCATTAGGTTGCTGGTTTGCTTTCCCGTGAGTGGCAGCAGCAGCGCTTATCGATAAGTGCTATGTTGTACCATCTCTGGGGCGACCGCTGTATTTCCGGGTCGTCGGCTGTTTGGAGTTCATTTGGGAGCTCAGTCGCGACGCAGTAACACTGAAGTGCAGTCGGTGACGAAGCGCCAGTGAGGTGCGGACAACCGGTGCTCGCCGACCGCTGGAGACACATGAACTGTCCGACGGAAGGAGATCGGAGAGGGACCACCGTTGGTTGGTTGCTCGGTTGGTCGTCTCATCGGACGACGTGTATTTGGTCGCCGACCGCTTGTGGAAACTGTCTGTGTGTTGAATTGATTCGTCCGTGTTGTTCCACAGTGATTGCCTTCACGGTTGTTCGAGTTCTCGTGCAAGTGTGTTACGTGGAACTGTGTGTAGCTTTTGTCATTTCCAATGATCAAATGAATTCTTTCTGCGTACTGGAGTAGGCAGTTTGTCCGTTACAGCAGAGGGAATTGATTAGGTTGATGGATGGTTCTTCAGCCATCCCTATGTCGTGTGGCCACCCGATTAGTCTTACGCTTGGCTGCCTGTCTCGCTTAAAATGTTGTTAGAGTTTCCTCCCCAGGCCGACCTTTGGAACACTTCTGAGCAACACTGTTTGTTGTTTGTGATTGTCATTTTATTTGGTGGCAGGTACTGTGCCAGGCCTTCAGCCGTCTATTATTATTGTATGTTTTATGTTTAGTACATGGCGTTGAACCGAGCTTCATAACAACTTTAAGATCAGGCGTTCAGCCGTGTTTCTTTTAAAATTCTTGCTACCCTTTATTTAGGCCTTCAGCCGCCTTTGTTTCAGAATCTATGGCATTAATATGTAAATCCTTGTCAGTAAGGTTTCTCTTTCATTACCTTGAGTTCTTGAAACGGCCTTGAGCCGTGTTCCGTAAAAGTTTATCTTAAGGTTGTCTTTAATTATTCTTGAGTAATTGTTTGGGTCTTCAGCCGACAAGATACTTCAAGTTTTCTTAAGGTGTTGTTCTGTTGTACAGTGTAAAAGCTTATCTTTGAAGACGCTCTTTTATTATGTAAAGAAAAAATTTCATTGGGCTTTCAGCCGAAGAATTAACTTGAATATTCCTTAATATGACCTTCAGCCGGAATTTCTTTATGCTTGGCGTCTAAAGGATTTCCTTAGCTGATCAGAAATATTATTTTCGCCTTTTGCCGAGAAGGTATTGTAATTTTACTTACGAAAGCCATTCAGCAGTTACTATAAATTCTGGTGTTTTACAAGGAATCATTTAAACTTGTTTTGGAGAAGTTGCTAGGGCCCTCAGCCGTGAACTGGTCTTTGTTGTTTTAAAGAAAAAATTGTTCATTGGTTCGAGGAATGAAGTGTGTGTGTTCTTGTATAACTGACAGTAATTGACCTTGGCCGCTTTCCACAACTTGATCCGCTCTGTCCTGCGAAACCAGATTTCACTGTATTTCATGTCGTTTTCAAATCACTCTTACAATACAAGTAAAAAGGAGCCATAGTCCTTCATTTTACGAAAGGATCCACACTACAGCGACACCTTTTAAAATCGGTTTCTGAACTCCGCCCCGTGTGCAAACACTTAGTAACTGACAGCAGCTGGTAATCCGTCGTCAGAATACATATTCATTCAAAGGCTTTAAAACTCTCGATAACACACATCATAAAAACATTACATATATTTCTGGCGTGCCAGACTTAGTTGAGACAAAGAGTCTGCGACCAAGAAATACATTAAGGGCATAAAAATAGGCATAAAGCATTATATACAATAGATGGCATATAACTGGACAGACTTCATTATTTTAAACATCATATGAAGAAAAACATGTATCAGGTACGAACAAAATTCAACAAATTGTGGAAACAGTTTGCTCCATTAATTGCTGTAGTGCCAAGTATAACGATAGCCTTATATCGTAAGCCATTAGCTGAATTTACACGTTTTACATTCCGTTGTTATACTTACATTATGTGGCCACATAACCCTCCTGGTTTGAGGCTTGCTTTCCTCTTTTTAAAGTTTTTTCGCACGTTATTTCTCTTTATACTGATCCGATCCTATAGTTTTTTAATGTATTTCATATTATGATACTATACACCTTAATTCATAAAATATTTGATTTTCCCAACACTTGTTGATACATTTTATAGAGCAGGTGACATCTGGTTGCCACCCTTTCACGCATTGTGTATTGGTTGTTACTTAGATTAAGAAAATCTGAGCGTTTTCTTTCTGTACAAGTAGTTAGATCCGGCGGCTGTGTATCTAGAAATAGCTTTCAGACACTGATGACCTACGATATTTATAAGACATTCTTTACACCTGGCTGTCCATCAATTAATGTATTCTGTTTCGATAATTTGTGGGATTTTGTTATATATATAACAAAACCATATATATATATATATATATATATATATATATATATATATATATATATGGTTTAAAATTACGTCGTTTGTCCAGTGGTATGCCATGTATTGTTGACAATATTTTATGTCAGTTTGTATGCCCTTAATGTGCTCTCTGTTCATTGACTGTTTGTTATACCTGACATCAACTAAGTCTGGCACGCCAGAAATATATGTAACGTGCCTATGTTATGTGCTGTCGAGAATCTTAAGGCCTTTAGATGAATATATATATGTAACAACAAATTACCAGTGTTAATTATGCATGCCGATGTATGCAGACAATGTAGTGCTTTCCCATCTTGGTTTTGCAGGTGCTTGCCAATGACACTTAGTCGAAATCAGTTAATGAAACAATTAAATAAAAATTTCATTACAGCGTACTACGGACCATGTTCACATTTAATACACTCCTGAGCTGTGTTAGCCCCCACAGCGATAGTTAGCTGAGACTAAAGAAGATGTGTGCGGAGGTTGTTTGAAATGGCTCCAGCGGATTAGGAGGAGATGTAAAACAGTCATCGAGTAAGACAGAAGTGATTTCTGGCGTTGCCCAAGATAGTGTTATAGACCCTTTGCTGTTCGTATCTATATCAACGATTTAGGAGACAATCTGAATAGCTGTCTTAGGTTTTCTGCAGATGACGCTGTAATTTATCGACTAATAACGTCATCAGAAGATCAAAATAAATCGGAAGACGATCTAGAAAAGATATCTTAATGGTGCGAAAATTGGCAGTTGACCCTATATAATGAAAAGTGTGAGATCATCCACATGAGTGCTAAAAGAAATCCGCTAAACTTTGATTATGTGATAAATCAGTCAAATCTAAATGCCGTAAATTAAACTAAATGTCTAGGAATTACAATTACGAACAACTTAAATTGGAAGCAACACATATAAAATGTTGTGGGGAAGGCTAACCGAAGAATGCATTTTTTTGGTAGGTTACTTAGAAAACGTAAAAGATGTACTAAGGAGTACTTACACTACGCTTGTCCGTCCTCTGTTAGAATACTGCTGCGCGGTGTGGTACCCTTACCGGATAGGATTGACGGAGTACATCGAAAAAGTTCAAAGAAGGGTAGCACGTTTTCAATTATCGCGAAATATTGGAGAGAGTGTCACTGAAATGATACAGGATTTGGGCCGGACATCATCAAAAAAAGGCGTTTTTCGTTGCGACGGAATCCTCTCACGAAATCGCAATCAACAACTTTATCCTTCGAATGGGAAAATATTTTGTTGACACCGACTTACATAGAGAGAAATTATCACCACGATAAAATAAGTGAAATCAGAGGTCGTACGAAAAGATATTGGTGTTCATTCTTTCCGCGCGCTATACGAGACTGAAGTAAAAGAGAATTGTGAAGGTGGTTCGATGAGCCGCTGTCAGGCACTTAAATGTATTTTCAGGGTATCCATGTATGGTAGATGTGCAACATACAGGCTCGCTCGTGCGCTCAAGTGCGCGTGCGAGTGCGCTCTCTCTCTCTCTCTCTCTCTCTCACACACACACACACAAACACACACACACTCACACACACACACACACACACACACACACACACACACACACACACACACACACACATGCATTATATATTACGTACGGACTAAATGCAAACCACATCCAATCTCATGAAGTTGTGATACATATTTTTTTTTTTTTTTTGAGTCAGCAGTCTTTTGACTGGTTTGAATCAACCCACCACGAATTCCTCCCCTGCCTCAAATCCTCCATATCACAATCAGAGTAACACTTGCTGTCTATGTCCTCAGTTATTTTATTTTCTGGGTATGTTCAAATTTCCGTGTGCCTTTACGTATTTAATCCCCTACAGTTCTCTGTAGTATCGCGGAGGCTATTCCCTGATGCCTTACGACATGTCGTATGGTCCTCTCTTTACTTATTTGCACTGTTTCCGTAACACTCCCTTCATTCATCGAATCTTTGGAGATCCTCCTTACACGTCATCTTACCACTCTACCTAATTTTCAACATTCTCCGCTAGCAACGGAAGGGCAAAAGCTTCGATTCTCTTCTCTTCCGCTTTTTACAGTGTCCATGATTCACTACCATGCAATGCTGTGCTCCAAACGTACATTCTCAGAAATGTCTTTCTCGGAATAAGGCCTGTGTTTGCTGTTAGATGGATCATAAAGAGCCAAACAGAAGCAGTGTCCCGGAACATGCAGCTGACCCACACAAATACACCGCTACATACACAGCAACTTTTGCTGAATGGTAGTTGACGAGACGCTGTTGTTAGTCCCTTGGCTCACATGGGTGGTCAGTTACACGTCTGTTCGCCCATACACATCTCTGCAACAATTGTTAACCCCCTGTTAGAAGCTTCAATAACCATCCTTTGGCAGCGTGGACCACTGCCAGACGTGCAGGAAGAGAGCCAATGAGATTGCATGAGGTATCAACTGGGATGTGGAGTGATGCCAACTCCATTGCCGTGTCCAGCTATGATAGGTTTTCGGCTGGGGAACCATGACACTAACAACCCGATCGAAGAGGTTCCTCTGTATTGACTTTAAATCCAGGGAATTTTGTGTGTATGTATGTGTGTGTGTGGGGGGGGGGGGGGGGGAGGGCCGGTCTTCGAACCACATTCGTACCCTGCTTGCCTATGAAAAGCAAAATACATGTAGGTGTGGACATGGGCTGCAAGGACAGGCGCCTGCTGCATACACAGCAACTTTTGCTAAATGGTAGTTGACGAGACGCTGTTGTTAGTCCCTTGGCTCACATGGGTGGTCAGTTGCACATCTGTTCGCCCACACGCCCGCATCTCGTGGTCGTGCGGTAGCGTTCTCGCTTCCCACGCCCGGGTTCCCGTGTTCGATTCCCGGCGGGGTCAGAGATTTTCTCTGCCTCGTGATGGCTGGGTGTAGTGTGATGTCCTTAGGTTACTTAGGTTTAAGCAGTTCTAAGTTCTAGGGGACTGATGACCATAGATGTTGAGTCCCATAGCGCTCAGAGCCATTTGAACCATTTTTTTGTTCGCCCGTACACATCTCTGCAACTATTGTTAACCCCCTGTCATTGATGGGCCATGGTGCACCACAGTTGCCTTGGTGCTTCTCTTGGATAGAGCCATTTTGCCATTCACAGAATGCTTTACCAACTGCACCCCGTCAGCAGATTACATACATAGCCTTTTCGGTAAAGCTTCCATCACTGGTCTCAAAACCAGAGATTATGATCCTCTCTACATCAGATAATCGTCTCCGTTTCTCCATTACAGTGAAGGCTGCACTGTTGTCCGCGTTCCACCCACTAGCTTTATGTACCCTCCACTGATAGCCCTGGAACCTAACGTTTCAAAGAGGTTACTGTACCTTGACGTCG
The DNA here is from genome assembly GCF_023864345.2 of Schistocerca serialis cubense. Lineage (NCBI taxonomy): Eukaryota > Metazoa > Arthropoda > Insecta > Orthoptera > Acrididae > Schistocerca > Schistocerca serialis. Next base: position 313,274,638 of record NC_064641.1, read on the forward strand.
AACGTAGGCGGTGGTCACAATAATATGTCTTGTTCATGTATAAGTAAGACCAAATTCATCCCAAGTTTCTACCTTCATTCGTGTAAGAAATACTGTTTTCCGAAATCAGATGAATCAGTTTGAAACCCTCCGCATTTGACTTCCCGTTTTTGTTCCTTCATAAATATAATCACCAGAAGGATTATGGGCAAAGAACATTCAGTGCCTCATCCTTATGATAATGTTAAGTTGCGTAATGTGCTCATAGATCTGGTAAACACTGAAGTGAATTGGAATGGAATGGAGTTATTTGAGAAATGTCTGGATAAGATGGTGAAAGGAGTGCAGTGAACTTTGCGGAACCTCATTATTGTAGAATGTATCATGTAACAAAGAATAGCAGTTATTTGGTAGAAGGTTGGGATGTTGTGGTACGACGTTGGGCTGTGGTGGGATAAAAGAGGGTGTGGGCAAAGTTATCATATACTGGAAGCTAGGGACTCACATTCGCGGCATTGTTCAGAGAGATGTGTGAAATCTTCGTTAAAGATCGTTGGGTTAGCAAGTACTTTGAATCTATGTTTCTGGAAATTTGTGTTCAGTTTACTACGTCACAGTCAGAGGATATGTTAGAACTGCATTTGGCTACTTCATGTCTTGACAAAGTCTGTATAATCCATTTTATTTAGGTTATATTATGAGTCAATTCATTATCCTTATATCTCTAGTAAAATATTTTAGGTAGTATGGTATTATCTACAGCTGAAGATTCGATTTTTTACTGTGTGAAACCAATGGCCAATCTCGTCCACACTCACAATCACTAATCCAGACCTATTTTGGTGATATTTGATTAGATTGTTAGATCATGATTCAGAAAGAGAGTGAATACTTTCATTGTAGGCTGAATGTTGACCCTCTAGTTTTTGTATACTTATAGACTCTTCATTCCTTCTTCACTAAGTTTCACATTTTAGGGCCATCTTTTGTGGCCAACTCATTAGCAGGACATCTATAAGACCACGCCCTTGCCCGTTCCCATGTGTCCTTTGTAAAATTGTGCGTTTGAGTGTGTGGTTAAGAAACTCAATTATGCATGAAAAAAGTCATACACCTTTATGTTGCCCGGTTTGAAAGCCTAATACCCTTGCCCATCATTGATCCGTCGGACCTTGTTCCTTTTTTATGACATAACCTTTCACCATCCCTCTACCCTAAATTTGAAAACTGTCATTGTGAAACGTGAAATAAATGACGTTCCGCTAATCTACTTCCACTAGTAGTAGAATACCATGCAAATCTTTTACAAGAATCATCTCCTTCCAGATAAATACTGGTTCAAGGAGCCACCTACCTACTGCGAGTGCTGGTAAGGGGTATCAGACATATGTGAGTCCGACTGCAGGGAAAGTTTTATGCACCAATTCCTTGGAAGTACCTAGAAGTGTTCTGATGAAACAGTCATACATCGATCCTGTCCTACCGAATCGTTTTTAAATTGATGCTCGCTATTCGGAGGTTGTCGCCACTCTCGTCAGTGTCCACAACAGTATCTTTCTTTTTTAGTCTGAATCCAAAGATATGCAATCAAATTGTAACGTCTCAAAAATGGCAAACACACATCAAAGTATCGAAAACATGCGCAATAAAGTATTAAGGATCTGTGAAGTACCTGGAATGTTTGTAAAATCAAAGAAAAGAATGATGTTTATTTAACGTGAGGAAGTAACTATCTGAATCTTTGTCTAAGGTGGGATAAGTATTTTCTGACTGGTGATCCAAAAAAAATTTGGAAACTTAAAATAGGTCATGGAGAGGAGGTTTTTCTTCCGTACGGTATTTGACTTTTTAAATATGTTTTTGTCTATCAGATTACTGAGGTTAAACATAGATAGAAGCTTTGGATATAAACCTTTTCAATCGCAGAGAAGAGGTTATTAAAACTGAAGATAGATATTTTTCAAACCTTTCTAAATCGTATTCCATGAACGAAATATGATGAAAACCATTGGAAGACGTGTGTTGTTCTAAAAGAGGACTAAGAGAGAAGTTGAACTTTTAAAACATCAGTCTTTTACTGTAAAGATAGTTTTTTCCGCTAACCATCGTAACATACACTTCAAAAAATTTATAAGACAGGCAAGGTACGAATTCATGTAGCTGAAAGAATAAAGAGAGAATAATGTTTCAGCGTCGGCTGTTTCTTTTCATTACTTTCTGGACTTGTTAAATTGCACAGAGTTAACTGGGAACCACGTAATATCAGCCAACACGAACCCTCTGTTATTTCCACTGTGCGGCCGTTTAAGTAATCTGGCATTAAAAGGGCTGTTTAATGCTGCAAACACTTATCCTGACCTACTTCCTCTATTGCCAGATTATACCAGCTACACACGTAATTCCTTGCATCCCCGTTAAGCGTATTTTTGGGCGTAAAACACGCTATAAGCATTTCACGTAATGTCTGGTTTCTTTTCCGCGAGGCTTTAATAAGTGTTCCTTCGTCATCAACCCAGTTACTGTGAGGTGTGTACCCAAATGACTAACGACATCCCTTAGGAATAAACTTGTCCACAAGGGTTGTGCTACATGACTTACTTCTAGCAGGCGTATTCTAATGGTATCTCAATTAGATATATTTTAGCATTTCACCTAGATACCGTTTGTCAATAATGTTTATATTCTCAGTTCTGTCAAATTCGCTAACTACTAACTGCTATATCTCAAATACTTATACTTTAGCACCTCAACCGAATACCATTTGTTGATATTGTTTTAGTTCTCAATTCTATGACGTGCGATAACTATTGACACTGTGCTCCATATAAGGAATCTTGTATCTACCTTGATGAGTGAATTGTAGCACACTGACACAGATAATATTCCTCAAATACAGACTCATTAGAAAAAGACTTGGACAATTTCAAAAAAGGGCAATATATACAGATTTTAACATGTTTGTTGTTGTGGTCCTCAGTCCTGAGACTGGTTTGATGAAGCTCTCCATGGTACTTTATCCTGTGCAAGGTTCTTCATCTCCCAGTACCTACTGCAGCTACATCCTTCTGAATCTGTTTAGTGTATTCATCTCTTGGTCTCCTCTACGATTTTTACCCTCCACACTGCCCTCCAATAATAAATTGGTGATCTCTTGATAACTCAGAATATGCCCTACCAACCGATCCCTTCTTCTAGTCAAGTTGTGCCACAAATTTCTCTTCTCTCCAATTCAATTCAATACCTCCTCATTAGTTATGTGATCTACCCATCTAATCTTCAGCATTCTTCTGTAGCACCACATTTCGAAAGCTTCTATTCTCTTCTTGTCTAAACTACTTACCGTTCACGTTTCACTTCCATACATGGCTACACAGCATACAAATACTTTCAGATACGACTTCCTGACACTTAAATCTATACTCGATGCTAACAAATTTCTCTTCTTCAGAAACTTTTTTCTTGTCAGTGCTAGTCTACATTTTATATCCACTCTACTTCGACAATCATCAGTTATTTTGTTTCCTAAATAGCAGAACTCATCAACTACTTCAAGTGTCTCATTTCCTAAGCTAACTCCCCTAGCATCACTTGATTTAATTCAACTACATTCCACTGTCCTCGTTTTGATTTGGTTGATGTTCATCTTATATCTTCCTTTCAGGACACTGTCCATTCCGTTCAGCTGCTCTTCCGGGTCCTTTGCTGTCTCTGACAGAATTACAATGTTATCGGCGAACCTCAAAGTTTTTATTTCTTCTCTATGGATTTTAATTCCAACTCCGAAATTTTCTTTTGTTTCCTTTACTGTATTCTCGATATACAGATTGGATAACATATTGGATAGACTACAACCCTGTCTCACTCTCTTTCCAACTACTGCTTTCCTTACATACCCCTGGACTCTTACTGCTGCCGTCTGGTTTCTGTACTATTTGTATATCGCCTTTCGCTCCCTGTATCTTACCCCTGCCACCTTCAGAACTTGAAAGAGAGTACTCCAGTCAACATTGTCAAAAGCTTTCTCTGAGTCTACAAATGTTAGAAACGTAGATTCGCCTTTCCTTAACCTATTATCTAAGATAAGTCGTGGGGTCAGTATTGTCTCACGTCTTCCAACATTTCTACGGAATCCAAACTGCTTCCCCGAGGTCGGCTTCTAACTATATTTCCATTCATCTGTAAAGATATCATGTTAGTATTTTTCAGCAGTGGCTTATTAAACTGACAGTTCGGTAATTTTCACATGTGTCAACACCTGCTTTCCTTGGGATTGGAATTATTATATTCTTCTTGAAATCAGAGGGTATTTCACCTGTCTCATACATCTTGCTCACTAGATGGTAGAGTTTTGTTAAGCCTGGCTCTCCCAAGGCTCTCAGTAGTTCTAAGGGAATGTTGTCTACTCCCGGGGCCTTGTTTCGACTTTAACATTTTACAGACAATATAAAGGAAATTGAATCTGTTTGCTGACATGGAGTGAGTTCGTCACTTAGTTTAAAATTTACTTTCCATCTATAAAAAAGTAAACAAAATATCTCTGTTTGCTTTCGACATGTTCACAGCTGAATAGTTAAATTGAACGGAAATATTTAACTGATTATTCATAATTAGGTTAATCGGATTAAGAAAATTCTTGTTACAGCGAATCTCCAGTCAGTTCGCACAACAGACTTTGTGAGAACAATTCTTACAGTAATAATAAAATATGCTGCGAAGTTCAAACTCTGTTTATGTTCTGTTCTTCAGTAAGCGTTGGGCTCATATCCTGCTACTAACCTTTGAACTTCTGATATTTCAGTTTATAATTTTGAAATATTTTTCTTACTTTCGAGAGGTGTGACAGTCTCATGGATATGAGGGCAACATCATCGATCCTAATTCGTCTGGTCTTTGTCGATGTACAGCTATCCGCTCATAAGTTTCTTTTAGCCTCAATATATAAACCAATTAAGTGATCTGGTACAGTAATTCCAATATTTAAAAATGTCAGTGGCGATTGAGATTATTATCCCAGCACAGACAGTCTTCATACAAAAAATTCCGATGTTCTGAAAACTGAAGTACAGGCTGAAATACAGTTCTGGACATTGTTAGGAATTTTTCTTGTCGGATAGAAAGACTCTATTTTTGATGTTTTTGTTACGAGCAGTCAAACTGAAATTTTGTACCACATATTTGCGCATTTATCTTACAGGGAAAAGCTCTCCGCGCCCATCACCTACTGCAGTTTTACAACAACTGAGGTTCATACAGCTTCTTCTTCGTGTAAAACGTAATTATCTTTGACTCACTTATCACAGAGTTATACAACACATGCATTAGTATCCCACCTAGAGTCTGAGAAACACGCTGTCTCATACTTCTCTCAATCGTTGGTCGATTAAACAGTACAGTCTTTCTATAAAATACAGAATATACCAGTATGATTTCTGTTCCATTTTAACAGGTGTGTTCACGTTTCTCTCGGTGACCGACTGAACTGAACTATCCCTCTTTCGCTTCCGGATTCATCCTGCGACTTGTACATAATAAATCAATTTCCTTCGACGTCATTGGCTATTAAAATTGCTACACCACGAAGATGACGTGCTACAGACTCGAAATTTAACCGACAGGAAGAAGATGCTGTGATATGCAAATGACTAGCTTTTCAGAGCATTCACATAAGGTTGGCTCAGGGGGCGACACTACAAGGTGCTGACAAGAGGAAAGTTTCCAACCTATTTTTCATACACAAATAGCAGTTGACCAGCGTTGCCTGGAGAAAAGTAGTTGTGATACCTCGTGTAAGGAGGAGAAATGCGAACCACCACGTTTCCGTCTTTGACAAAGGTCGGATTGTAGCCGGTCGCGATTGCGGTTTATCGTATCGCGACATTGCTGTTCGAGTTGGTCGAGATCCAATGTCTGTTAGCTGAATATGGAATCGGTGGGTTCAGGAGGGTAATACAGAACGCCGTGCGGGATCGCAACGGCCTCGAATCACTAGCAGTCGAGATGACAGACATCTTATCCGCTTTAACGGATCGTGCAACCACGTCACGATCCCTGAATCAACAGATCGGGGCATTTGCAAGACAACAACCACCTGCTAGAACAGTTCGACGACGTTTGCAGCCACATCGACTATCATCTCAGAGCCTGTGGCTGCAGTTACCCTTGACGCTGCATCATAGACAGGAGCGCCTGCGATGGTGTACTCAACGACGCACCTGGGTGCACGAATGGCAAAACGTCATTTTTTCGGATGAATCCAGGTTCTGTTTACAGCATCATGATGGTCGCATCCGTGTTTGGCGACATCGCAGTCAACGCACATTGGAAGCGTGTTTTCGTCATCGCCATACTGGTGTATCACCCGGCGTGATGGTATGGGGTGCTATTGGTTACCCGTCTCGGTCACCTCATGCTGGCATTGACGGCACTTTGAACAGTGGACGTTACATTTCAGATGTGTTACTACCCGTGGCTCTACCCTTCATTCGATCCCTGCGAAACCCTACATTTCAGCAGGATAATGCACGACCGCATCTTGCAGGTCATGTTTCGGGCCTTTCTGGATACAGAAAATGTTCGACTGCTGCCCTGGCCAGCACATTCTCCAGATCTCTCACCAACTGAAAACGTCTGGTCAATGGTGGCCGAGCAACTGGCTCGTCACAATACGCCAGTCACTACTCGTGGTGAACTGCGGTATCGTGTTGAAGCTGCATAGGCAGATGTACCTGTACACGCCATCTAAGGTCTGTTTGACTCAATGCCCAGCCGTATCAAGGCCGTAATTACGGCCGGAGGTGGTTGTTCTGGGTACCGATTTCTCAGGATCTATGCACCTAAATTGCGTGAAAATGTAATCACATGTCAGTTCTAGTATAATATATTTGTCCAATGAATACCCGTATATTAACTGCATTTCTTCTTGGTGTAGCAATTTTAATGGCCACATGAAGAAAAATTAAGTTTTGGCAGAAAATTAAAGATATTTATGGCAAACCGCAAGAACAAATAAACCCTTTTAAATAGAAGAGAAGTCAAATCTGATATGTTATACCCAATGATCAAAAATACAACCCGCTAATATTTCAACAGCAGATAGGCTCTATAAATCGCAATCACCTCAAAAATTTAGGAACGGGATAATACTAGAATTCAGCATTGAGCTTGTAATACTAGTTCTAATGTGGGGGTCAGAGGCTGTAAGTCTAACCGCCAGAGAGTGAATGAGACTGGTTCTAAACTCATAGATTTGATGGAGAATAGTGAAATTAGAAATGAATTGAGAGTGAGAAGCGTACTTCCCAAAATAGAGTACAGAGGGAAGTAGCATGAGCATATTCAAAGGATGTCGGATAGTCGAATACCTAACTCAGAGCACCTCAAGGGAAAAGAACTGTTGGGTATTCTAACAAATGACGAAATGATCAGCTATAGTCTACCTCAAACTGGAACAGGTATTGATGCCTAAACCAAACAGGATATGATGCTGATGACCTAACATGCGTGTCAACGTACAGGAAAACTACATGAATTACGTTACAGTGAACGTGAGGAGATGGAACACGGCCAGCATCACCTGCATTTTCACTGCGGATCATATCGCGCGCACCATGCAGTTTTTTTTTCCTTCTATGTGAATATAATGTACATAACGAATGATATTACACATGATACGGATTTTATGTTGTATTCCACTACAGGAGATGAATAAAATGACTTGTGTACATTTCGATGCCTTTCTTGCTGATAGTTTTTGAGCTGTTAAGTTCAAATAGGAAACTTCTTCTCGTCTTGATGTACAATTTGCAGACTGACAACACCGTTTATAGGTATTGTCTTATCAGGAAAAATACCCTCCCATCTCAAAGTTGGATTAATCAAATAATTTAGTAATTATTATATATTTAGTTTGTTGTTATATGCGCAACATAAATACATTTTGAAGTGAGTTGTACATACTTTTGACATTTATACCCTATACTTGGAATAATAGTTTCACGTTACCATCATCCTATGGAAGTATCACAATTACAGATTAATACGTTGGTCGCAGCATTACATTTTCTCATAGATCCCAATGCGTACAGCCACATTCGTGAGTACATTGAAAAAAAAACAAAAAACTTTCGGTTTTGTTTCGACACTTCGCTCAGCTCCGCTCAGCAGGGGACACTAAAAAAAATCGTCAAAAAATTAACTAATTTGTATAACAAATTTACGTTTTTGTTAGTATGTGGATTGTTTTGTGGTGGCCCCCTGTACTTGAAGTTGCCGATCCGCTCGGAGACTATTACCATCCGGCAGAACAAGATGCACAGGCGCGCCGAAGCGTGTGTAGGAACATGCAGTCGCGCCGCTGGCTGCTTTCAATACGAGTTTGTCGTTGAGTCGGTGTACTTCCTGCAGAAACTCGCCAGGACGAAAATCAGTGTTCGGAAGAACTGATCAGTACTTATTACAGTCAAAGCTACTCAAGATAAGAGAGATCTGAGTACCGGGATCGGCTGATAAGCGAAGTTGGACTAGCCCGACTCGTGGAAAAACGCCCCCAAAACTACAATTGCTTTGGCTACTATTCCTTTGTCCAGACTACAAATGGCCAGTTCCCTATGGCGTATGCGTGAGGAAGGTTGTTCATGTCCGAAATATATTGTTCTGTATCGTTACTCATGAAATTTGCCATTAATGTGATCGTACGGTTCTGTATGATTGACCTGAGACTTGCAGTAGCCGGTTTTACGTACCACACGATGGTAATTGACCGAACTTGGTAGTTAATTGAAATAAATTCTTCTATTTCAGCCAGGTGTCATGAATGTTCTGAAAAAATGTCAAGAAGTAGCATGAAATCGTCAGTAGTAAATAAAAACTTACGGAGTAGCCAATGGATGAGGTTCAAGGAGCTTAGGAAAACTACGAAAACAAAGACGTCTGCAGATAATAATTTACATGCCAAACTTGCGGTAATGGAAGGTGCTTGAGTGGAGAAATGACTTGGAAGTACCCCAATAATTATGAAGCATCTTAGACAGTGACGAATACGGTAGTAAACAAGATGGGGTAAGCATAACAATAAGCAACAATCAAGGATCGAGTTTCTTACTACTTTTTTGTTTTTATTCCGTATCACCCAGAATCGGCTGGCTGTTAATGTTAGAAATAATATAAGGATTTCTGGTCAGATGAGAACAGGGCAGAAATGACATAGCGGGATGGATTCTTTATAAATGAGGAGGTAGGCAGACAGTGAGGAAATTCAGTGGTACCATTGTTCCCATCAGAGTCGACAGAAAACTTACACCAACAATAATAGTTGAGATATACATGTCGAAGCCTCAAGCAAAAGTTGAAACTATAGAGAAACTATGTAAGAGTACAAATGGGCAATTCAGAACGTAGAGGGACATGAAAATAGAATAGCCATGGGGGATTACAATGTGTTAGTTGGGGAGGTAGTGGAGGTAGTGGACGAAAGTATTACTGGAGTAAATAGGATTGATAGTAGGAATGAGGGAGGATAAATACTAATTTAGTTCTGCAATAACTATCAGTTAGTAATAGCGGATACTCTGTTCAAAATTCATAAGAGGATGACGTATACTTGAAAAACGCCGGGAAATACGGGAAGATTTACCTTAGAATTCATCATGGTCAGGTAGAGATTCCAAAATTGGGTATTGGATTGTAAGGCCTGCCCAGGAGCATACATAGATGACAATCCAGTATTGCTGAAGGTAGGATTATGTTAAGAGACTTCTCTGGAGGAAATAACGATTGAGGAAGTGGGATACGGAAACACTGAGGAATGAAGAGAGATACGGAAGCACTAAGAAATGAAGAAATACGATTGAAATCTTCTGAGACTATAGGTATTGCGATAATGAATAGCTCAGTAGGGAGTTAAGTTGAAGAGGGAAGGACATCTCTCAAAATGGCCATCACAGTTATTGAAAAGAAAACGATTGGTACAAGGAAAACAGCTGCGAAAAAACCATGGAAAATAGATGAAATATTCAGTTGATCGACGAAAGAAGGAAGTACAAAAATGTTCAAGGGAATTCAGTAATTGAGAAATAGAAGTCACTTAGGAACGAAATAAATAGGAAGTACAGGGAAGCTAAGACAACATGTCAGCATGAAAAATGTGAAGAAATCGGAAAATAAATATGTATTGGAAGGACGGATTCAGCATCTAGGATACACAAAACATCCTTCAGTGAAAGAGCTGTAACATTAAGAGAGCAGTCGAAATTCAACGCAAAGGAGAGAGTGGATAGAGTGGATGAATGGAAAGAGTACACTGAAGGCCTGTTCGAGGGGAAACACTTATCTGATGGCGTGCTGAAAGACAGGGGAATAGACAGGGAAGAGGCAGGGGAGCCATCATCATCATAATTTGAAAGAGTTTTGTAACACTTAAGATCAAAGAAAGCAGAAAGGATAGATAACATTCCTAGGGATTTTGTAAAACCATTAGAGAATATGCCCACAGAACGGCAATTCACGTAAGTGTTTATAATGTATGAGAATGGTGATATAGCATTGGACTTTCGGTAAAACATCATCTACATAATTCCGAACATAAGAAGGGCCGATAAGTGTGAGAATCACCGCACAATCAACTTAACAGTCATGCATCCAGGTTGGTGACAGGAATGATATACAGAGTAATGGAAATGAACTGATAATGGAAGGAAGACTGAAAAGTCGAGGCTCGTTCATTGTATTTGACAACCAGGAAAAAGCGTCCGACAGTGTAAAATGGTGCAATGTATTGGAAATTCTTAGAAAAATTGGGGTAAGCATATATTTGCAATCCCATTTTTCTTACATTAATTTATTTATCTCAGCCCCATGGACGACGCTTCGGAGGTTTTAAACGTTAATAAGATTCATGCTGTATACATCAAAGAAGCAATGAGGGAAATAAGAGAAGAGTGCTATTAAAATCGAGAGGAGAAAGGTATCAGTAATAAAGTCGCTGATGACTTGCTACAATGAGTGAAAGCGAAGGAGACTTAAGAGATGTGCTCAACGTAATAAACAGTCTAATGAATACAGGCTATAGATTGAGAGTAAATGGAATGAAGACGAAAGTAATGAGACGTAACAAGAATGACAACAGCGGGAAACTTAATATCAGTACTGGGTATCACTAAATAGCCGAGGATAATGGGTTCTGCTACCTAGGCAGCAAAATAATCCGTGATGGTAGGAGCAAGGAGGACATAAAAAGCAGACTAGCACTGGCCAAAAGGGCATTCCTGCTAAATAGATATCTGGTAGTATCCAAACATAGGTCTTAATCTTAGGAAGAAGTTTCTGAGGATGAACTTTTGGAGCACAGCATTGTATGGTTGTCAGACATGGACTGTGGCAAAATCGGAACAGAGGAGAATCGAAGCTTTTGAGATACAGTGCTACAGAACGATACTGAAAATTAGGCTGACTGATAAGCAAAGAAATGAGGAGATTGCCCCGGAGAATCAGCGAGGAACGGAGTACATGGAAAAGAAGAAGGAAAAGAATGATTGGACATTTGTTGAAACATCACGGAATAAGTTCCATGGCACTATAGGGAGGTGTAGAGGGTAAACACCGAAGAGGAAGAGCGAGATTGGATTCCATCTAGCAAACAAATGAGTACTTACGCTGCAACTGCTACTCTGAGCTGAAAAAATTGATACAGAAGTGGAATTCGTGGCGGTCCGCGTCAGTCCAGTCAGAAGACCTACGACAAAAAAAACTGTTACAGGGTCGCCGGATGCCCTTCCTGTCGCCACCTCTGAGCTTGAGACTGACAAAAACTGAAGCATTCGCCTGAAGTACCTGGGCCTCAATACATTCAATAAGCTTACAACCACATAAAATGTGATTAATCTGCTTACAGCACGGTACAATAAAGTTAGAAAAATCTTACATATGTGATATGCAGTAAAGTATCAGGTAGTTCACGAATTCACATAATCAAGACCTGCACTGCTATGCAGCACGCTACACGTCCAATTTCAAAACTTAAAACAAGAGAAATTAAGCTTCAACGGCATACAGTTTATCATAGTTGCAGCAGTGACCCCACGAGTAAATAACAATTTATATACAACTAGTGGAACAACCGTCTAGTGACGTAACGGTGATACAAAGGTAGCAGTCCATGCGGGTGTACTAGAACACACCAAGATATCTATCAATTTTCAGTACATATAAATGCAGGTATCTAAACTAATGGCTAACATAAAAATTTAAACAATGTCGCATTACACATAACCACAGACAAAGTAGGTGAAGGTAGTCATTTAAAACACAATCTGAAGTCAGTTCTCATTACCACTGAGAATATAAATGCAGTTGGAAGCAATTATAATGTCTCGATCCAAAGTTTCGCGGGATCCCCTTCCTATCGTCACCTCTTTATTCCTAACTTCCTTGTTTTGTTTACATTTTAGATTCGTGTCTTGGTTGCTTTCGGAATTTCAGCTGGACTGCCTTTTGGACTGCTCATCTGCATTTTTTTACTGATTTTCATGAGCTGCTGGTGAGAGTTTTCACTTGATGAAATTGCTTGGCTGCTAAAGAGCGAGTGAGCAGCACGTGCTCTGACCCGCGTATCATAACTGTTGTGAAGTTTGCGGCTGGTGCTCCGAGTGAGAATAGCATGGATTACATAGGTTATTATCTTTGTGTGTCCTACAGTTTACGAGACAAAGCACGGAGTGGAACTGTAAAATAAGAAATGATTACTGAATATCCGTGTTTTATACGTAGTGAAGTGTACCACTGTAGTAGGTGTAAAATTGGTGATGAAGAGACGTACATATTGCATGTGACCGGACAAGAAGATGTTAATTGATCATGGGTCCAGAATGTACTGAATTGTGGATGCAACAGCAAGCTCAACAAGACGAACAACGAAAGAAAGAGCTGAAACTTCAAATACAATAACAGACACAACAAGAATAGCTACAAAAACTAATGGAAGAAGAAGTGAAGCAGCTTACCATGCTAGAACAAAGAAAAAAAAGGGGTAGTCAGGGGCAAACCAAGAGCAGGAGATGGGCAGTGCGGGAGAGAGAAGGCAAGTCAGGAGGGAGCGCAGAGACACAGAAGGGGGGTTCGAGGAATGAGGTGGGGTGTAGGAAGGAGGAAACCCGTTCAAGTGAAAGGAAGTGGAGGGGGATGGAGGCCTGAGGAGTATGAGCGTAGGAGAGGTTGAAATCAGGGCAAAGCTCATCATCCAGGAGGGCAAGTGCCAGATATTGCACTGGGAAAGGAGGTGGAGGGCGTAGAGATGGAGAGAGGGTGGGACACAACGGTAAAGGCGAGGATATGGGTCGGGAGCAGAGAGGATAGAAGACACCAAGAGGTGGGGGTGATCGAGTTGGCGGGCTGTGTACTGAGTGCGGATGTATTTGAGGAAAAGAAGAAGATGTGAGAGGGGGATGAGGTCATAGAGGATTTTCATGGGAGATAGAAGGCAGAAACAGAAGGTGAAGCAGAGTACAGGAAGATTGCATTGCGTTCTAGGATTTGGAGGGCCTTATAGAATCTGGGAGGGCGGAAATCCAAGCGACATTGGCATAACAAAGGATGATGGAGATCAAGGGTTTGCAGGTGTGAAGAATGGTGGAAGGATGCATTACCCATCTCCAGTCAGACAGGAGTTTCAGGAGGCGGAGTCTGTATTGGGCTTGTGTTGCATTGTAAGAATATGGGGAGCACAGGTGAGGTGGTGGTCGAAGGTGAGGCCATGGTATTTCAGGGCAGGAGTGAGGTGCATAGGACGACCATAAATGGTGAGATAAAAATCGTGGAGCTGGAAAGAGCGGGTGGTAAAACCTATGATGATTGCCTGGGTCTTAGAAGGGTTGATGCAAAGGAGCCACTGGTTGCACCAGGTGGTGAAATGTTCAAGATGGATTTCATTGGTATTTTTGGTCTTTTGAAGGTAGCATGAAGGGGCAGGAATGCGGTGTCATTAGAAAATTGGAGTACCGGAATAGGAGGGGGAGGTTTTTGCATACCTGCAGTATAAAAGGGGGAAGGGGCCTTTGGGCATACCAGTGGTGCTGTAGACAGTATGGGAGTTGCTATTGTGGATAGTGATATATGAGGGACGATGGGACAGGACGGAAGCAACGAGACGGACGAAACTGACGGATAGAGCATAGTTCTGGGGTTCAAAGAGGAGACCGGGATGTCAGACACAGTCACAGGAATTTTGGGGAAACAAAGACAGCAGAGCGATTTAAGTTCAATTGGAGGGGACGAAGACTGGTAAGGTTAAGGAGCTGGACATCGGCTGAGAGAGAGGGTTTGAAACCAGACTGGGTAAGGGGAAGGAGGTAGTGCTGGCTAAGGTGGTGATGAATATGGTACAGGAGGATGGACTAGAAGATATTACAGAACATGCAAGTGAGGCGGATGCAACAATAGAAAGAGGTGTCAGAAGGGGGTTTCTTGGGCTTAGGGAACAACAGGAAGTTGGAAGTCTTCCATAGATCAAACTAAATGGCATTGGAGAAGAGGATGCTGCACAGGAAACAAGGGCAGCTAGGAAGGAAGGGGTGATTCCTTGAGTTGGCGGTAGGTGACACCATTGTGACAAGCGGTGGTGTTGCATTTGTAGAGGACCAGTTTGATGTCACGTGAGGAGATGGGAGTGTTTGTATCTGAGGGACGTAAATCATCCAAGTACGAGAAACCAGGGTGAATAGCACGACAGAGGTATCAGCGTTTTCAAGGATGGTGGGGAAGAGGGAGTAATTAAAATGGGGATCGTATGGAATGGAGAAGATATCAGAGAGGTGAGAAACAAAATGGTTAGCCCTGCAAAAGTTATCAGGGAAGGGGCAGCTGTCATGTTGAAGTGGGTAATCTGAGGCCAGATTGTTCTCAGTAAGGTGGTGGAAGGCCAACCAGTACTTGGAGGAGTTGACAGGGAAGGTTCTAGTGTTGGAGGACTGTACTACAGTGAAGGGTGTGGAAGAACGAGCAATACAGTCAATGGGATTCACAGAGATGAAGGACAGCCAGTTGAGGAAATGTAGGATGGTAAGGGTGGGTGATTTTAATAGGAATATGGGCCTCCATAGCGTCAGGGAGTGGTATGGGTGACATCAGCAGGATGTTGAAAGGTAAGGAGGTGGCTTTCAACCTGTGAGGCAATGGATTCCTGGTAGGCATCCCAGTTGGCATGGCAGTACTCATAGACTTTGGAGGGGCAGCAGAGTTGGTGGCAGGAGGGGGCAATAGGAAGAGTAGATGCTGAGAAAGAATAGGAGATGGTCACTACTAAATAGGTCAAGGATGTCAGCAGGTTGGGGGAACTGAGGATGACATCCACAATTGAGTTACTTTCAGAATGGGTGTGCTGTGGGAGAGGAACGAGATTACCATTGAGGGTGGCAAGGAACTGATGCTACTGCAGAAGTGTGGCAGGGTCATAGCTGTGAATGTTGAGTTCAGTGGCCACCACATAGGTGGAGAAGGTATGGTCAACATGTGAAATGAAGTCATAGGCTAGATGAGCTGTGGGACAGACATAGACAGTGGCATGGGTAATGGAGGTAAAAAAGATGCTGAGAAGATGTTGTACAATTGGGTCATTGAGCAGGTGTTGTGGGCAGACAGAGATATGCTTCAGGTGGATAATAGGGACCCCACCTCATGTAAGGGTAACTGGGTGTCATTGTGGTGAGGGACATTGGGAGAGGTGCTGAAAACATTGTGAGTTTGGAGGAAGGTTTCATTAAGGAGTCGACCTGGTACTGGGACAGGGTATACATGAAGAGGTACTTGTTGGCAGCCACAGAGCGAATGTTTAGATATAGAAGAAGATATTGTTGGCAGGCCATGAGTGGAAGGTGGGAGTGTGCACTGGCAGGAGGACAGGGGGGCTTAAACAAGAGTGTCTAGACGATTAAAGGAAAAATGGGCCTGGTTGTGGCAGTAAGTGGCATAGGCATTCAAATGGAAGGTGAAGCGAGTGGCAAGACAGATCTGATGTAGGGTGTGGGAGTATTGTAAGGGGTGGATACTGTTCAGGACGATGGTCAGGACCTGGATGATGTCCTCAGATGTAGGGGAAGGGTGGATGGAATTGTTGGGTCAGATGAACTTGTCATTGGGGTAAATGGGGACAGTGAGCTCAGTGTTGGTAGGAGAGGGTTTGACTTGGCATTTGGAGGAGTAGGTGGGGTGGGGTTCGTTGCAGGTATTGCAGGAGACATGAGTCATGATTAGGTCACTGTTTGTGGAAGTGAGGGACAAGTGAGGGAGTTCTTGCTGTTTTGGTTTAGGTGGTCATTGTAGAGGAGACTACGTTGGCAGCTGTATGATTGAGAAGAAATGTTACGAGTCAAAAGGGTGGCCACAGTTGAAAATCGGGGCTTCCTGAGTGATGAGATGATCTATGGGGTAGGCAGATTATGTAAATACATGCATGAGGAACGTAAGGCTGGAGATGTTACAGCTACGGCGGGCTGAGCTTATTTCCAGGGCAGGTTTGGCGTTCAGTTCTGCCAACATAACCACTTCTGTAACTACAGGGCTGTGCTTTGTGATGAAAGCCGTGATGGCGGCAAACAACGAGGGGTTGCGGATGACAAGGAGAGGAGGGGGTAAGGAATGGGGTGAGGGATTCATGTTGCCAAAGCTGATGCCAGGAATTTTCTGGCGGAGGTGTAGAAAGAGGGAGAGGGGATTTCATGAAGACAGAGTTCCTGTGGGGGATAAGTTGGGGATGTACTTACAAATTTCATGGGTGAGGATGCAGGCAATGAGGAATTTAGGATCACAGTTGGCAAGAAAGAGGGTATGTGGGAGTAGAGGTGGTGTCCATTGGGAGATCAGAAGAAAGAGCTGCAGGTAGTGGTTTTTTGGAGGAGGGGTTGGAAGCAAGGTCGTCACTTGGGCGCTTGGGTGGTTTATTGGCAGGGGTGCCCTGTGTGCAGGGGTGATGGACTGGTTGTATTGGCAGTGTGGTGGGAGTCAGGACTCTCATCTGATGCAGAAGCACTTTGAATGGTGGATGGGCACTCTGTGGTGGTGACTGGTGTGGTGGGCAGTAACACTGCTGGGGGAAGCAGGAGTGGTCCTATCAGGGAGAAAGGAGAGTGGGGGGGGGGGAAGTATTCCCTTTGGGTGGAAGGGGCTGGAGAGGGATAGGAGCAGGAGCAGAAACAGTGGAGATGGAGGAGGAGCAAGAGCAGGAGCATGAGGAAGCACAGGTACAACATACAGGTGAGGATACAGGAGTGGGGAAAAGATAGGAGGAATCTGTGAGGAATGAAGGTGGAGCAGATGGGGAAGCCCAGAGAACGCACTCCAGGAGGTAATGGTGGGTGAAGGAGAAACAGAGATGTAAATGGTGTTGGTAGTGTGGTTGTCCATGGCGGAAAGCGCTGTTCAGTTTTGAGAGGTGTTGGTGAAGTGGGAAAAGGGAAAAAATATGGGGGTGGAAGGCGACAGCGGCGGTAAGCGCCAATGGCAGCTGAAGCGTGCACTAGACAGCGGCTGTGATAAACAAGGCAGTGGCAGCAGTAGCAGCAGTGACGGTGGCGCGCACCGAGTGGTGGCAGTGGCTGACAGACGGCAGCTGCAGATGGCTGCAGCAGATGGCAGCTGCAGATGGCGACCAGGGGCTTTTTCAAAAACTTCGTTTTTGGCCTGAGAGTAGCCCATGCAGCAGATTCTTCCAATTTGGAAATTTTGGGACTCTAAGCCACAGGACATGTTGTATTAATTATTTTCCTTTATTGTAGTTTCATTTCCCCATGTGGTTCAGGTTGGCAGCAGCATAGGCGCTGCTCTTCAGCCTAGAGATGTTACAACTGTACAGGAGGACATTTAAAACAATTGAAAGGAGAACCGTGGGTAAACATAGATATAAATAAGGGGGAACACAAGGAGAGAAAATATACAAAACAAAGGGTGTCTGTAAAATGGAGATTGTAAAGGTACTTGAATTAAGCAACCATTACGGCACCTCATCTCAACCTCTTGATACCAGTAATATTCTACTGTGTTTCTGTAGAAGTACTTAACATATTTCTGAGACAACATTCTGATTTGACTTCACTTTTGATACATCGATATGTTTATACTGCAATGATATTATTCTTATATGTATTCTTTCTTTTGTCACTCTAATCTTTGACGTACTTGTAACTCTGATTTTTGGGCGCGTAAGCGTTTTGTTAGTTAGTTGTTGAGTTGTTAGAGAGTCGGGCGTTGAGAAAGTCAAGTCGTGGACGTCATGTTGGAAAGACGTGTATTGTAGTCCGCTTATAAAATGTGAACTTTGATAGTGACTGTGAGGAAGATGTTTTCAAGTATGTTTTGTATTGAGAAGTGATGTTTTGTGTGTTACGTGATATTGCATAAAAGCAATTAAAAGGAAGTGTAACTTAATTTCGGAGTGCTGATTACTTTTTTACATCACTATTGTCCAGCAAAAGTGTAATCTTCAAGAATGGTTTGTGAAGCGCATCTACAAAACTTTTGAATATAGCAGAATAAAACCTAGGCCTCTTTGCATCCGAGCTTGGAATCATAACCACCTAGATTTTCAACGATTCAGCCATGATTTTACAACGAGAGCAGTGTGGGAAACACAAAAAGATGAGTGCTTAGTTTTTTCATTATTACATCAAATGACTATTTTAACTGTGCTCTAATGACACCTGCCACATAATATGACAGTTGTTGCCCGAAAATGCAGTATTTAGCAGCGTGAGCAACACCACAATCATTAAATTATGACCTTTCTTGTGGTAGGGTTGTTAGAAGATGAAAAGCAAAAAACATTTTACACAAAAACCACATACTGTGAGAATTAAAAAACCTATGTCCAAATATGGTAGTATCATAAACAGTTTCAAGACGATTAAATCAACGACATAATGGGCGGCACAGTACAGAAAAACCATGGACAGCAAAACTATATAGAAGCCGAGCACACAATTAAAAACCACACAACTTGATGATACTGTAGAACGGCACAGAACAGAACACTAACACAGCACACATGACAGCTGAAAAACTGGGAAGATCTGTCAGATGTGGGGAAACAAGAAAGAAGGGAATGGGGGGAAGGGGCAGTGCCAGAGGGGGGAAGAATGGGGATTGGGGATATGGTGGGGTATGTGCACCAAAGGGGCTGAGGAGGGAAAGAATGGATAGGAAAACAGCTAGAAAGGAGTGCTGAGGCTCAGGGGTGGGAAGGAGGAAAAAACTCTGTGGGAGAAGGGTATGGGAAATGGGGGCCTCAGGGAGGATGGGAAATCAAGGATGGACTACAGTTGGTCAGAAGGGTAGATGTCATGGTGAATTTCATCATCTGGGAGGTGAGGTGCTGTAAATGGCCCTGATTGAGAATATGAATTGTGTGGAGGTGTAGAGGTGGAGCATGTAGAGGAACAAGGACACCAAGAGTTGGAGGGAATCAAGCCTGTCGACAGTGTAAAGGATGCAGATATGTAATAGGTAAAGGAGGAGGTGGGGGAAGGGCTTGAGTTCATACAGATTCTGAATGGGGAAGGAAGGCTAGACAGAGCACATGGCGTTAAATGATGGGAATTACCTTATAAAAGTGGGAGGGGTGTAGATTCAGGCAAGTCTGGGATGAAGAAGGATATGATGGATTAGGTAATTGCAGATGTGGGGATAGTGGAAGGATGCAATCACCATGTCCGACTGGACAGTTCAGAGGGTTCGTTGGGAGCATTGAAGGGTAGGATAGTGAACCAGGAAGTCGGTGTCAACAGCATATTGGAGGAGGTACGCAGGTGCAAGGTGACAGAGGAAAGTGGAAGGGACAGAGCCTTGGGGGACGCTGGTGGTGGGATAAAAGATATGGGTATTGTAGAGGATGACGTATGAAGGATGGTGAGACAGGAAGCAAGCGACCAGAGGGACAAAATTACTAGGCAGGGTGACTGGGAGGTCATACAAGGTTCGAAGCATTTTGGAGGTTGAAGGATACAAAAATGGCAGAGGAACGGAAGTTGGAGGGAGAAATGGTGGCTGAGGTTAAGGAGTTGTTTTTCGGTGGAAGAGGACGGTCAGAAGCCACATTAGGTAAGAATGAGGAGGTGGTGTTGATTAAGGTGGTGATGGATATGATGGAAGGGGATGGATTCGAAGACCTGACTGAAGAAAGATGTGAGGCAGATATGACAATAAGAAGAGGTGTCAGAGGGAGGTTTGTTGGTTTTAGGGAGAAATAGGACATGGGAAGTCTTCTACAGATTAGGGTAAAAGCCAGTGGAGACGAGGACGTTTTATAAAGTGGCAGGGTCAATCAAGAAGGAGTAAGGGCATTCTTTGAGGTGTCAGTAAGTGACACAGTGGTAACCAGGGGCTGTGTTGCTTTTTGACTGGAGGATTAATTCAATGTCTTGTGCCATGATGGGAATCTTGATGTTGGAAATGGGTAACTGTCCCAAGTACTGTAGAATGGTAATGAGTGGTGCGACCGAAACATCGGTTCATTCCCAGACAGTGAGGAAAAGATAATAATCAAAGTGGGGATCATCAGGGATGGAGAAGATCTCGGAAATGTGGAAAGCACGGTTGTTGGCCTTACTGAGTTTATGGGGAAGGGAGTGGTCGTTATAGAGAAGGGGGTAATGGGGTGTGGAATGGGAACCGGTAGGGTGATTGAAGTCAGATCAGTAACTGGACGAGTTTATAGGGAGAGTGGCACTGAGTCATGTATGTCTGGCGCCAGTCTCAGCGTTTCTTTGTTGTAATGAGGTTCCAAATGTGTCACTGTAGTTGCTTGTGGTCGTGGGATATACCCCTGTCGAAAGTGAGCAGGACCCAGCAGTAGAGGTGGTGGGAGTTGTGAAGGAGGAGGACAGTCCATGGGGCGAGAGTGGGACAGTGGAGGTGGATGGTTTTAGTATGGACATGGTCCTACATACATTAGTAATGGTCTTCTGGAGGAAGGACAAGATGTGGGTGGTGATAGGCAGGAGGTTGGCTTTCGACCTTGGTGGAAATGGATTCCCAGTAGGCATCCCAATTGGGACAACAGTAGTCATGGTCTACCTTTAGAGGTAGTGCAGGGCTGGGAGCCAGAGGCAGGCAATGAGCAGAGGTGATGGTGAGAAGGACTGGAAGGAGGTCACTACCTGTGGGGCTCAAGGATGTCTATGGTGATACGCCCAAGGAGGTTTGCAGAGATGATGACAACAATGGGATTGGTGTTTCTTTCCGGTTAGGTGTGTTGAGGAAGAGGAACAAATTCACCTTGGATCGTGTAGACAAACAGATGCTACCACCAGAGGGTGGCAGGGGAGCAGTTGCGGATGTTGATGTCAGTGGCAATCAAATAGCTGGAGGAGGTATGTTCAACCTTGGAAATGAACTTGTGGGGGAATGGAGCTGCACGATGGACATAGATAGAGAGACAGGTGATGGGGAGGGGAGGAAAAAGCTGCTGAGGAGAAGGTGGGGTGTTGGGTCTTTTAGCAGTGGCTATCGCCAGACAGGGATATGTTTGAGGTGGCCAATAGCGAGCTCACCTCATGTGAGAAGAAATAGGTTGTTCTTTTGGTGAAGGAGACATGGAGAGGAGCAGATAACTCAGTGAAGTAAGGGGAAGGTTTCATTAAGGATGCTGACCTGGTGCTGGGACAGGTCGGGAGGTGAGGAGGGAGCGAAGGGACAGGGAGAGGGTATCTTAAACGAGGATATCTAGGCAGATGAAGGTAAAATGGACCTGGTTGTGGGAATTGGTCATGCAGGTATTTAAATGGGAGATGGAGCAGTCGGTAAGGGAGATCTGCTGGGGGCTGTGGGAGCATTAAAGGAGGTGGATATTTTAGAGGACGTTGGTCAGGAACTGTATGATGTCTTCAGCTGTAGGGGACAGAGGAGGAAATAGTTGCGGTGGTTGGGCTGGTCAGTGGCGCAAATGGGGACAGTGACCTCAAGTATAGTGGAAGGGTGTTTGGCTTTGCATTTGGAGGAGTGGGTGGGATGGGGTTCATTGCAGGTATTGCAGGAGGAAGGAGAGGCGAGGTTAGGACACTGTGAGAGGAAGTGGTAGGGTTTACATTGGGAGCAGGTGGCGGTGTTCTCGCAGTTGTGGGTGAGGTGATCGCTGCTGAGGAGACCGAATTGGCAGTGGTGGATTGAGGAGGGGAGTGGGTTGAGTCAGAGGGGTGGTGATGGTTGAAAATCAGTGCTCACTCTATGTGGAGGTGATTTATGGAGGAGGTGGACTCTGTAGATACATGCACGAGGATGATATGGCCAGAGTAGTTTTTGATACAGCAGGAAAGCAGTTTTCTATGGGGGGTTGAGCATTCAGTTCCGCCAACTTCTCCATCACCACATGGTCGTGAGGGATGGTGAACGACGTGGGTGTTGGTGCTGACAAGGAGAGGAAGAGCTAAGGGAAGGAGTGAGGGATGCATGTGGCCAAAGGTGATGTAGGATAGTTTCTGTAGGAGGTGTGGAAAGAGGGAGAGGGGGATCTGATGAGGACCTAGTCTCTGTGGGGGATAAGTTGGGCAAAAGGGGGCACTGGGGATGTACTTAGAGATTCCAAGGGTGAGGATACAGGCATCGAGGAATTTAGATCAGGATTGACAAGGATGGAGGTGTACAGGATATGGGATAATGATGTGGGTGTAGGAGTGGTGTCCATGCGGAGAAGAAGGAGAGGGAGGTGGTGGGATTTTGGAGGAGGGGTGGAGGCGAGGTTGCTACTTAGGGACATGGGTTGTTTCTTGGCAGGGGCAGCCTGAGAGGATGCGTGACTGATTAGATTGGGTGTTTGTTGGAGGCAGACCCCTCATGAGGTGGAGGCACTTTCAATAGTGGTTGGGTGCTCTGTGGTGGTGACTGTGGCGCGGGTGGCAGTGACTGGTGAGGGAAGCAGGAACAGTCATAGCAGGGCGTGTAGAGAGTGAGGGAAAAATCTCCCTTATGGGTGGAAGTGACATGAGGTGGAGTAGGAACAGGAGTAGTAGTAGGAGCAGTTGAGGAGGAGGAGCAGTAGAAGGAGCAGGAATATTAGCACGTGCAGGAGGAACATACAGATGGGGATACAGGGGTGGGGAGGAGATAGAAGGGGAGGAAACTGTGAAGAGGGATGATGGAGTAGACTGGGGAAGCTCAGAGGAGGCACTCCAGGGGATAATGGTGCGTGCAGGGGAAGGGGAGGTGTAAATGATGGTGGTAGAGTTGGTTGTCCATGGTGGGTGGTATGCGCAGTCCACTGGTGACAAGTGTCGTCAGAGTTGTGAAACAGAACAAATACCGTGCGGGTGGGGGCGGGGGTGGTGGCAGTGGCGCTGGCGAGCACCGTCGGTGGTGGCGGCGGGGCGGCTTCGGCTGGATGGCAGCAGCGGCAGCAGTCTGACGGTGTATCCCAGGTGGCAGAATCTTCCGATTTCAAAGTTGTGGAACTCTAACCCACAGGATGTGTTGTCTGAGACAGACTTGCCATTTTTGCAGTGTCGTAAGGCCGCGTTATATATGAGTACTGCACAGGCAGCTGGTATCATAGGGCTGAGCTATGAGGTTTGATTTTTTTGTGTAAACCAAAATTGTAAACAATGCTGTGCTAAGTCATTAGTGCGTGATGTGACAGAGCCACCGCGGGTCGTTTCGAGTCGATCTATCGCTACTTGGGTTTCTTTGGTTCGATGGCGTGGATAGATGTGGTTAGATGGCCCACCGGAGCCGAGAAGCAAGCTAAGCGGCGTAGATTTGGCGTAATGGAGTGAGGCGAGTACACAGAGGTGGGCCATACTGCATACGAGGTACTGTGCTCAATCGGGAGAACTGCACGTCAATTTTAGCTCTCGAGGGCTCGCAGCAGGTTCGGTGGTTGCTATCTTGGTGGTCGTGCCGTATCTTGATTGCACGTTGGAGATGCGGAGACTGATTTTTAGTTGCTTCCGTTTGTCCATAAAAGCCATATTTGTGGAGAACGAAGATCTCCAGGAAGTGAGGGCATAACTGTTCCGAACTCCGGAACCATGCAATGTAATTGCTTCTTTATACATTTGCATTGTCAGTGTGGATGATGTGAGTTAACGAGCATTTCGCTTTCATTTAAGTATGTGGCCATAAGAGTCAGCCTTCAGGAATTGAGAAACGAACTCTGTCGTCCAGGACTGTGTGCCACAAAGAGTGCAGATTCGCCATGAGACGGGGATATACGCAGGTGTATATTGTCCTGGAAGAGGCCTAAGCGCAGTAGTGTGCGAGTGAGACAGACGAGAACCTACACCATAGACTCTGAGAAGCTCATCTGCAGAGACCAACACGGTTTTAGGAAACAGCGGTCATGCAAGACACAGCTGTCCCTCTGTGGATGATATACAACAGGCCGTAGATACTGGCTCCCGGGTTGACGCCATATTTCTCGGCTTTCGAAAGGCGTTTTACTCAGTTCCGCAATGAAGCTTACTACATAAAGTGCGCGCAATGACATATGCGGTTCGATAGAATGTTTTCTAACCTCTGAACGGGGTAACTTTAACAGAAAGAAGAGTAACTTCAGGTGTGCCCCAGGGCAGTGAAATAGGTACTCTGCTTTTTACGATTTACATAAACGATCTGGTTGATGGTATTGACAGCAGCCTTAGACTGTTGGCCGATGATGCATTAGTCTACAGCAAAGTAGTATCACACGAAAGTTGTGAACAAATCAATGAGAATCTGCAGAAAATAAATGCGTGGTGTACTGACTGGCAGTTATCTCTCTATATTAGTAAGTGTAACCTACTGCGTATAACAAGGCGAAAATTCCCATTAATGTATGAGTATAAGACAAATGATCAGTCTTTGGAAGCGGTAACATCCGTCAAGTGTTTGGGTGTGACTATTCGAAATGATCTCAAATGGAATGATCAGATTACACAAGTAACGGGTAAGGCGAAAACTGGATTGCGGTTTATTGGTAGAATCCTGAACTGATGCATCCTTCAACAAAGGAAATAGCTAACAATAAGTTAGTTCGTCCAGTCTTAGAGTACTGTTCATCTACATAGGACTCTTACCAGTTGGGTCTGATTCAAGAGATTGAGAAGGTCCAAAGAAGAGCAGCTAGATTCGTGACTGGTACATTTAGCCATCGCGAGAGCGTTACAAATCTCATAGAAAGTTTAAAGTGGAACACACTTGCAAATAGGCGACGCGCTAAACAGAAGGGGCTGCTAACTAAATTCCAAAACAAAATCTTCGCCGAGGATGTAGAGCATATATTATTACCACCAACTTTCAAATCGCGTAATGATCATAATTCAAAGATAAGGGAAATAAGAGCTCGTACTGAGGCGTTCAGAAAGTCGTTTTTCCCTCGCGCGAACCGCGAGTAGAAGAGATGGGGGGAAATATGACTTTGGCACGAATTGTGCCCTTCGCCACACACCGCTTGGTGGCTAGCGGAGTATATATGTAGATGCAGATAGGCAAACCCCGTAGAAGCTGTTTGTGGCCAGGGAGATGTAGTAGTGTTAACTTTGGAGGATCTAAGATCTTCCATAAAGGCAAACATTTCGAAAAACTTTGTAATTATGCAGTAGTTCAGGGATTGAAACCACAGTAACTTTAATCTACCATCCTTCATAAATTTTCATAGTGATCCCAATAAAACTTGAATACTGATCATATCTATAGTGGTTTAAGATTCACTGTTAAAGTGAAAGTAAAATGTTTCGTAACAAAGACCTGAATGCCAATATCTGAAGGCTTAGGCCGAAATTTCGCGTAAAAGCGCATCATTAAAGTGACAAATGTCGTAAATATCAATTCAGTAACTTTATTTGATTAGAATATATTGTAAATTTTAATTAACATTATTTTCAGTTAAGCTGCAGTTCGTCTTTTCCTCCACACAAAACACATTGAACGATGACAGCACCTTACAGAATCATTAGGTAATGAATATTTGTTCTAAAGTTTAGTGCATAATAGTTACTTGTGTTCTTTATTTATTTATCAGAAAGCACATTGGTGCAAGGTTACTGGACGTGACAAAGTTGAGATGGAAATTGTATTGGTTTAATGGAAGAGAATGTTACGTATATTATGTATTGGATATTATTGTAACTTCATTTAGAGTATGAAAGTGGTCAAGGTTTGGTTATTTAAATATGTTTAAATGTAAAATAACATAAAATAAGCTGTAGCCCATTAGTTGGGCGGCTTCAGGAAAGGGAACTGCAATAGTCAATTGAGGGAGGATGTTCGGCGCGCGGGAAACGCGGCCGTGGACGGGCAGAGGGACAGGGCTGGTGGAGACGCGGAAGCGGACGGTCGGTCTTTATGTAGCCAGGAAGTGAAACGACTTAGAAAATTTCGCGTTGTGTGATATCGCGGGACTTGGTCTCTGAGCGGTGAGCAGCCGCGCGCCTGGTCTGAACTCCAATTTTCGCGTAGTTAAGGAGTTAGGGTACTGGACTTGTAATTCGTGAATGATCGAACTGTTTCAAATGGATATGCGCTCGAGTGTGGTACTAATTCTAAATACGACCACTTTCACTATTAGTTTGCTTTCTGAATAAACATTAGTCTAACCAAATCGCAACTGTGTGGCGTACATCATTAATTGGTCGATAATTTAACATCCAATATTATTATTAATGTTATATTATGGTTGTATGTTTCATACAATTTCCCAAACTTCCCATCAGCCAGGACATTTAACCAAAGGGTCAAAAGTGTCTAATTTATGGCGAGTAAAGCGACACGTGCGGTTCAACTCCTAGATGAGTTTGGGCCAAGATATTTCGATGAAGAGGAACCACATGTGTTCCCGAACATCTTTGGGATGTTTGCTCGTTTGGGATAGGAATTTGGAAAACGTTAGTTGAGGGATAAGAATCTTGCTAAGTGTTGGAACAGGATTGGATTGTTGAAAGTGTTAGTTGCGGCATATGAACTCTGGAAATTTTTCGAATTGGATTTGAATTCTGCAAAGTGTTTCCAAAAGCATTATCTGATCTTCGATAGGTAGGACCTCTCACGAAAGTTAAATGTGAAATTTCTTCAGGACTGAACATTAGGTTTCTTTAATAGTTGCGAAATTACCATTGTAATTCTGACAGTTAACGACATTCTGTGATCTAGGTCCCAATTCTGTGGCAATTTAGACATTTTGCCTTGGGGCTATGACCTAAGAGTTTTGCAACAGTTTTGTGCACCGAGTTTTAGGATTGGTTAGTAGTGATTAAAAAGTAACGCGGAAGAAGAGTCGACTTGAATGTATGTGATTCCAGCCAGCAGCAGCATCTTCAACGGCGACTCATCGCGCAGCGTTGGTTGCAGTACCACAGCAGAGGCTACGAGATCTTCAGCGTCGGCCTCAACTGCAACATGGGCAGCAATACCATAGCAGAAGGATCCAGCACGATAAAGCTAAGTATCTGCACTGATAGTGAGGTTATGTATGATTCTGTAGTTCAATCGCCAATAACAGACTCGCTAATATTAAGCAGACGGCCAATTTGTGTGTGTCCGAAAATATTAGCGAGCCACTAAGCACGATGTCGGAGCGCGAAAGTGTGATCAGCGGTGAATTTAGTAGGGTAAATTATGGCAAGGGAGGTAAATTTGGGGGAGACGTGATGTCGCAATTAATGCAAATGATTAGAGGATTGAGATCCAAACTTGATGCTGTTAAAAACCGATATGGGTGACGTAAATTTAAAAATTCATTCCGTTGAATCCAAAATAGATTCGGTTGTGAAATAAGATGTACTTAAAATTGCACCGTGCGTGGTGGCCGAGCGGTTCTAGGTGCTACAGTCTGGAACCGTGCGTCCGCTACGGTCGCAGGTTGGAATCCTGCTTCGGGCATGGATGTGTGTGATGTCCTTAGTTTAGTTAGGTTTAAGTAGTTGTAAGTTCTAGGGGACTGATGAGCTTAGAAGTTAAGTCCCATAGTTCTCAGAGCCATTTTTGAACATAAAATTCCTTATGGAATTGAGGAATTGATAGACGGAAAATTAAAAATCATTCGGGATGAAATTGGCAAAATTTATGATGAAGTTGGGATACTTGCCTCTAAGGTAGATCAAGCGGACAAAAGTTTCAGTGATATGGTGAAGAAAGAGCAGCAGACCTGGGAGGCAACGTAAGAAATTGTATAAGTAGGCAAGGTGCTTACTGTTCGAATAAGTAAATGTGAGAAAGAAGTAGATAAAATGAAGAAGTAGAATATGGCATTCAAATTTAAAATCGGGGAGTTAAAAAGCAAATCAATGAAATAACATGCTAGTTGAATTCCATCGCTGCACATTAAACCTCTACAGTGATCAGTGTTCCGTGGATAAACTCGGGAACTGCCAAATTTTAGGAGACGACAGGAAATAACACACAGTAAATTTTCTAGCAGTGTGATGGGATGGTTTTATAAGGGTATATCCAACGAGGCAAAGATAAAATTCGTGAAAAGACATTTTGAAGATGCGCCACAATCGTGGGCAAATATACATACTACCTACGAAATATTTGAAAGCAGATTCCTGAACAAATTCTGGAGTGAAGCGAAGCAAACGCGACTCCAAAATGAGTTTTCGAAACGACCAACATTGATATAAGAGAATGGGTCTATGTGAGAATTTTGTAAACGTGAACTTTCGAAATTAATGCAGTTGAAACGTCTATGGGGAGTGCTTACTGAAATTACTACGTTGAAAAGGCGGTTACGGGAAAATTTGCAGTGGGATCTAGTGCACGGTCCTAGCAACTCAATAGACGAATTTTTGGACCCCGTAGAAAAATTAGAACGGACGTAGAAATGTAAGTCGCAAATTAAGCAGACAAATAGCTTTCAGAGTGGCAATCATAACTACAGTCCGAGTAACTACTAAGAAAGTCATCCGGAAAGGTATCAACGGAACGCAAACAAAAGTTTTTATAAGGGAAACGGTAACAGGAACACAGCCTATGATAAATTTCAGGAACGTAATGGGAACAGATACTTTCGTGACAGGGACCGAAACCAAGAACGTAGATTTGAGGGACCGTCACCTTGCGAAATGAACCAGTGTAATGGGAAATCGGGGAACTAAGTTTCGCCGCATCTCAGGTCCGGAGATGGCAAAATAAACCGGCGATGAATAGGACACGAGTAAACGGAAATATGATAGGTGTCAATAAATCTGCAGAAACGCGTCCAAATTTTGAAATGAAGTTAGTGTGACGTGAGAATCAAATAGGTAAATTTTCAGATCAGATCTTACGTAAAAGGCGTAATCCTGAGATAATGGAAGATAACGATAAAGGCGATGACAATGATTTAGGGCTAAATGATTTGTCTTATGAATGTGAAGCGAAAGAGTGTGTGTATGTTAATGCAATGAAAGATTCTGTGTGCCAAAAGAGGCTGAGGTGGATCAGAATTTGATGGTACAGAAAATTCTAAAGAGTTGTTAACCATCGGTAACGATTATAGTGATGAATGTGATGATGTTTCAGATGATATTGTGACAGCGAAAGTTGTTAAGGGGATTAATAAGGGCAGTGTTGCACTAGGCTCGTCAGCTGTTGATGGATCTGTGGATCTTGAATGTCTGTTTGAGAATGAATGTGGATCTGAATTTGATGTGCGACCTAAAATTAACGTAGCGCAGGAGCGTGTAGGCGAAGGAAGGTGTTATGCTAAGGTTTAGATCAAAACATAGCGGAATTTGATATTACTGTTGATTCTGAAATTGCAATACGCTGTAGCTACAATTTATGTGTTATAATGGCAGAGGATGGTGAAACTATGAACGGCTCTTATATTGGTGATTTGTCGACGGAGGTAAATGAGGTTTCATAAAGCGAGTTTATATGATGTATCAGCGGCTGTTGAAGGTGCTGTTTTTGCGGCTGTTTGTAATGACATGGGAGCAAAAAGAAATGCTTTATCTCATGATAATGATGTAGCTACTAATGTCGATAATTTTAAGGGAGAATACTGTGCGTTTGATTCTCTTATAGAAAGTGATATTTGGACAGAACGGTATCTTAAGGAGGAATGTGACTTTACTCAACCTGATTGGCGATGGTACTGTAGAACATGACATTCGTTATTCCCTCATTAGTGGATTTGAGAGAAGTGTAAGGTAGCAAGAGGTCTAGATGGGGGGAAAAATGAAACTTTTTCGAAAGAAGCTTTTAATGAATTATAAAACTGAGGGTTGGATCGAACAGGATATGTGTACTCTAGAGATGGTAGAGAAAGGACGACACCGAGAATGGTTTATTGAGGGAACAGTGTCAGAAGCGAAAAGAAATGATTAATTTACAACCTATCATTGAAATTAAAGTAAATGACGAGAATGTAGACTCACTGCTCCATTCCGGAAGTAATGTGTCGGCAGTGTCGGAAGGTTACGTGCATAGGGCAAAGATTAATAAATTAGCATTAGTACTGGTAAATAGTGTAAAATTTAAAACTGCAGTTGGCGGTTTAAGTATACCGATAAGAAAAGAAGTGGTCTTGGAATTCAAGTGCGAGGAGAATTATTTTTGTATAAGATGCTTTGTAGTGAATGGACTTGGAATAGGTCTGGTGCTGGGAACGGTGTTCTTATGTAAATATAAAACTTTGCTTCACTGCATGGGAAGGTGCTTGCAGTTAGACAGTGAAGGTGAAAGAAGGAAAGTAAAATTTAAGGATCTTTTGACGGTGGCAACCAGACTGAGCACACCTTAATTACCTATGCTTGGGATGAAGAGAACAATATATGTGACAGGATAAAGGAAACAGTAGAAGCAGTCGAGGGTATACCAGAGGCAGGCAATACGGAGTTATGTGATTTGTTGTTACGTTATGAGAACATATTTTCTGGTAGTCCCTGTGAAGTAACAGAATTAGAATACTCCCTTAAAGTGAAGCCGCACAAGGTGATTAAGTGCATGCGTTACATAATTCCTATTACTGATCGGGAAGTCGTCAGGGCCAGATTAGGGCAAATGCTAGAATGGGATATTATAAAGCAGTCTAGTAGTGATTACTGTAATACCCTTGTGATTGTAAAGGAAAAAGACAAATCGGTTAAAATCATGCTAGACATAAGTAGGACAAATAAGGTAATTGTGGGAGAACTCGTCCAGCCTGGTAATATGGAGGAATTGCTGCAAATCTTTAGGATTATAAAATTGATGTCTAGTGCTAATTTGATCTCAGGATTTTGGCAAATCCCATTGGCAGAAGAAAGCATATGTTACACAGCTTTCTTATTCGAAGGACAAAGCTACCAGTTTAAGGTTGTACCGTTCGACCTCAAGATGTCCGTGGCTGAATGTTCGCACCTATTGCTTACTAATAGCCTATTTCAGCAGAACTTCTAGGATTAAGATATGTGACAGAATTGTCACTGTACACTGAAAAGGGGAAACGAGGTTAAGAAATAAGTGTATTTGTATTTAGATTATAAAGTTATTTGGAGGTGTTATTTGCAATGTTTATTTTAGGATTTACTATGGCTTGTTTGCTGTTTCGTCGCTGAATGCTTTTTTCTTTGGCACAAGGTCTGTGCAATTACAAATAAATAGTTTAGACGCAAATTTGTGGCATAGTGGTCGGAGAACTCAATTATTTTTTTAACGCTATCAAGTCAAAAATCAGTGCATAATATGCATATAAATTAGGTTTTGGGGGTCTATAAGAGATTTATTTATGTGTATATATGTGTTAGACATTAGTTTTTGGAAGGTTTTATGTTAGCTGTAATTTCCAGATTATAAGTTATGGTCACACCAATTTGGGTGCATGGAGGTCGGAGAAATTTCGAAAATGAAAATAATAATGCTTATGTATGAAGACAGATGTATGTTTATCTACTTATCTATGAATATTTTGGGGGAATAATTCATTCTTGTATGGAGTTTCGTGGCCGAGAGGTTCTAGGCGCTTCAGGCCGGAACCGTGCGACAGCTACGGTCGCAGGTTCGAATCCTGCCTCGGGCATGGATGTGTGTGATGTCCTTAGGTTAGTTAGGTTAAGTAGTTCTAAGTTCTAGGGGACTGATGACCTCAGAAGTTAAGTCCCATAGTGTTCAGAGTCATTTGAACGATTATGGAGTATCGATTTGTGTATGTGTATGCACCTTCACTGCACGGAATTAAACAAGGGATGAGATTTGTTCATATTTGTTGTTAGTTTTGAGTCTAAGGGAGAAGGGAGTTATTTAAATTAAAATAAAATATCCATTTGCCGATGAAGCCGATTGGCAATCCCTCACGAGATGCAAGTCCCTAATGGGACTTGAATAACGTGACAGAATCATTGCAGAATTTACGAGCACCTTGCAAACGCTGCAAATCAATTGTTTACTGTCGAATCTGCGGGGGGGGGGGGGGGGGGGGAAGGCGAGTGTTCAGTGGAGACCCTGGATGGCTTCGAAAAGTGTTTGTTTTCTGGTATATACACCCGGTTAGAATTTCAACAGACTTGTTCCCGCATAACATGGCTATAGAATGCAGAGCCATACAGAATTCTGGCGGGGTTCTCGGATCCAAATTCTTGGAAGGCCGCTGGAGACTTCGTTGTGACGAAATGGTTTTGAAAGTCCTTTCAGTGGCGCTGATATTTCTGCGGCGTTTCGATAGACAGTCGATTTTGATAAATGTATAGTTTTATTTGGCATTTAATTAATAGGCTGCAATTCAGAATTTATGATAGATATAAGTTTCTTTAAATTTAAGGCATTCTGCATCAACGCTATTGATTTGGCGATTTGGATATTTATGTTATTGTATTATGAATTTGTGTCTTGTAAAGTTGGGTGCTACTTCATAATACATACGGCACGCCAACATGTTATGAGGTGGAGGTGTGTGAGTTAACGAGCATTTCGCTGTCATCAAAGTATATGCCAGAAAGAGTCAGCCTTCAGGAATAATGAAACGAACTGTGTCGTTCAGGACTGTGTGCCACAAAGAGTGCAGATTCGCCACGAGATGGGCATATTCATAGGATCTATTGTGCTGTATAAGGCCTAAGCGCAGTTGTGTGCGAGGGGGACAGACGAGAACCTTCGTCATTGGGAATCCCCGCAGAAGCTGTTTCTGGCCAGGGAGCTACAGTAGTGTTAAATATGAAAGATCTAAGATCGGCCATAAAGGCAAACATTTCGAAATCATTTAGAATTCTGCAGTAATTCAGGGAATGAAGAGACAGTAACTTTAGTCTACCATCCGTCATACATTTTTATAGTGATCCCAATTAAACTTGAATATTGATCATATTTATAGTAGTATAAGATTTACTGTTAAAGTGAAAGTAACAAGTTTTGTAACAAAGATCTGAATGCTAAAACCTGAACGCTTTGGTCGATCTTAACGATCGACATTTCACATGAAAGCGAATCACTGAAATGACAAATATTGTAAATATCAGTATATAGTAAATTTAAACTATCAGTATTTTCAGTTAAGAATCAGATCATCATTTCCTCCACAAAAAACGCATTGAACGATGACAGCATGACACCTTACTGAATAATTAGGTAAAAGAATATTTGTTGTAGAGTTTAGTGCATAATAGGTACTTGTGTTTCTTATTATCAGAAAGCTCACTGGTGCAGGGTTACTGGCCGTGACATTCGAAGTTAAGAAAGAAATTGTATTGGTTCTATGTAAGAGAATTCAACGTTTATTAGTTATTGGATATTATTGTTACTTTATTTAGAATGTAAATATTTAGAATTTAAATATGTTAAAATGTGAAATAATGTAGAATAAGCTGTAGCCAATCAGATGGATGGCTTCAGGAAATGGAAGTGCCCTAGTCAGTTGAGGGAGGATGTTCGGCGCGCGGGAAACGCGGCCGTGGACTGGCAGAGGGACAGTGCTGGTGGAGATGCGAAATCGAACGGTCGGTATTTAGGTAGCTAGGAAGGGCAGCGACAGATAATTTCGCGTTGTGTGGTATCGCGGGACTTAGTCTCTGAGCGGTGAGCAGCTGTGCGCCTAGTGTGAACACTAACTTTTCACGCAGTTAACGACACGGTGCATTGGACTTGCAGTTCGGGATGAGATTGTAGATGCTCGAACTGTGTCAAATGGATATGCGCTCTAATGTAATAGTAATTCCAAATACTACAACTTTCGCTATTAGTTTGCTTTCTGAATAAACATTATTCTATCCAAATCGCAACCGTGTGGCCTACATCATTTATGGGTCATTAATTTCGGTCCAGATATTATTATTACTGTTGTTATATGTTACATAAACGTTTTATGTTTCGTACAATTTCGCTAACTTCTCATCAGCCAGACAATTTAACCAAAGGTTCACAAGTGTCTAATGTAGGGTGTGTAATGCGATACGTTCGGTTCAGCCGCAAGACGAGTTTGAGCCAAGACATTTCGACGAAGAGGAACCTCAGGTAAGCCCCAACATCTTTGGAAGTCAGCTTGCAATGAAAAATGGCTTGAGATTGTAGTTTAAATTTTTCGCATAGCATGCTGTATAGCATTGCCGGACTTGATGATGTAAATTCGTGGCGTAGCTGATATTTCATTGCAAATTACATATTTTAGAGTTTTGTAAATTTCTTGTGCTGTATAGCTTGTGCTACCTAATTACATTTTATCGTGTTTGTTTAATTATTCAGTGTATTCTAGTTCCATGGTACTGAATCCCAGGTATTTCGGGCGATTTCTTTAATTTTCGTCATTCTCTAGCGTAGTGACCTGATGGAAGATTTTCCTGAAGAAAATCTAACATAATTAGTGTAGTTCAAATATGCCCTACCCCACTGAGCCGTTAACGCTAATTTTGTCTTGTTTTTCCTACGTATGACTTTCATCGTAACTGTTAATGTACTTGCTTCCGTGGGGCCAGCTCGCTTGCGTTAATCGTCGACGCTTGTGCCCCTGAGAGTGTCGAGCTTGCCAGTCAGCACATCTGCGATCCGGAATTGACATTTAAATATCGGGCGACAGAACTTGTTGTATGTAACCATTCCAGAAGAAATCCGTCTCTATATTGTGCCTGTTGTAACCAGTACAAGCAGCTAATTGGCAAACATAAGCTGTTGTTCATTATGGATGGAAAATGGCCTTTAGCCTTTAGTACTTCATGTAATAACTGAAACTTGACTATTTTTCATGTTCCAAGAAGTTGCTTACTATTCATTTTGATATTATTCCATCTTTCCTGTTACTGTGCTGATTAATGGTTGTACCGGTGTAATCTCCTGTATTAAAATACTGTTCTGACACTAATTTCCTTAAGGCAATATTATTGATCAAGTTCACTTTCTCAAAGAGTACTATTCTTCATTCAACTACTTGCGCTTAAGAGGATGGTTTCACCCGGTAAATGAATTTAGTTTCTTTACAAAAAAAAATTGTTACACTGTTTTATTCTGAAGATCAGCCAAACTGTGTACCTTGATTTTGATGTTACTCTACTGACTTATAAATCAAATTCTGGATTAACTGATGCTTTATAGTAACCTTCTTCATTAATTGTTTAATTTACTTGTTGATTTGTCAATGGTTGAAACCTCGGAGTCAGGTTCTTCCATGTGAGTGTTCTTCTAGAAAATCCGCGGGGCGTAATATGCCCATTTAAGTAGTAATTATATATACAACCAGCGAAAGTATCCTTATACAGGCACTGCAACTAACAAATACTATTCTCAAAACAAGTGTTAACAGTAATGAAACTTTTAAAGTTTCAGAGGTTGCAATGTACTGTTTTGAGGAATGCTAAAAGTCTTCCGTAAAACCACTTAAAATATCGAATACAACACAGGAAAATTTACGCTATGGTAAAAATGGTCGGAACTCACCAACTTCTTCATCTGATACAGGATTCAAACATGTAAGCCCAAACGATAGTTCAGCGGCGGCACTTACGTGACACACGAGTCGTGTAGTCTGTCTAGTGACCAACATCGTTACAGCTAAAGCACGATCCGGCATCCAATGTGCCGACGCTGTTTCCCTAACTATATGTGCTTATTGTGTCCTCATAGAAGATTATACTGTGAGCCGTGCTGCAGACAAAAAAGAAAATGTGGCGGAAGCTAGCAAAAGCGGGAACGAAAACACGTAATTGCCGCAGTAGAACTCTGGTCGTAGTGGTTTAGTTCTAAGAGGTACTCATCATTGAATACAATGCGATTCCAGGCCGAAGACGTGTTTTGGGACACTCCATACAGCGGTGGGATACCAACATGAGTGTCGCCGGAAAAACAGGAGTAATGTTCGGAGATGCCGTTTATTTCCACAGCAGGAATCCTTCAGTTGCCATCCGTGGCACCCTTACGGCAAAGCGGCACAGCTTCACTGAAGCCATCCTGGTCTTAAATTTCAGCGCGATAATTCCCACCGGCACACGGCGAGAGTTTCTATCGCTTATATTTGTGCTTACCAAAGCCTACATAGGGCAGTAAGGTCGCTGGATCTCTCTCCAATTGAAAACTTTTGGAGCCTTATGAGCAGGGCCCTCCAACCAGGTCGGGATTTTGGCAGTCTAAACGCGCCGATTGGACTGAATTTGCCACGATATCCCTCAGGAGGACATCCAACAAATCTGTGGTGTCACCGCCAGACACCACACTTGCTAGGTGGTAGCATTTAAATCAGCCGCGGTCCGTTAGTATACGTCGGACCCGGGTGTCGCCACTATCAGTCATTGCAGACCGAGCGCCGCCACATGGCAAGTCTAGAGAGACTTTCTAGCACTCGCCCCAGTTGTACAACCGACTTTGCTAGCGATGGTCCACTGGTAAAATACGCTCTCATTTGCCGAGACGATAGTTAGCATAGCCTTCAGCTACGTCATTTGCTACGACCTATCAAGGCGCCATTACCAGTTACTATTGATACTGAGTCATGTACAGTCAAGAGCGACGCTCATCATTAATGGATTAAGTTAAGTATTCCACCAGCTACGTCCGTTTTTCTAAAGTCTAATTTCCTTGTCCTATTCCAGACCGCACGCCAGCCTGCGTGAGCTAAAACGCGTGCCTTTCGGCTTCCTCTAGTAAACCGGTGTGGGCTCTCCTGCCAACCCACAATACTATCAATATATGCAAATTCGAATAACTGCTTGCTTAATGGTCACAGGTGGGCCTACGAATTATTGACTGGCTCATTTTGTGAACCTACTTCTCTTGATTTAGTCATCAATTTCCTTACGATATTTTTATATTTTCCTGTACTTCTACAACATCTCTAAAGATCTGTATCATTTTGACAATGCCTCTGGGTACGGCTCCCTTTTTATTCTTCTTTTTAGAGGGAACTTTGGGACGCTAACTCATATGAGGGCGCGAAGGATAGAGATAACTTTTCCAATTAGGCGGCTTAACATACCATTCTGGCTCTCCCAGCTATTCACACCACAGAACTTTACGTTGCAAAGAAAACCGCAAAAGTTTTCTGTCCTTTTATGATCAACAACCAATTAAATAAGCTTTCTTGTTGGTACTAGTTTCTGTTACAAACGAGGAACTATATGCTCAGATACGTTCTCCGCTGTTCAACCGACGTCAAAAAAATTGCAGTCCTGCAGCCAGCACAACATACGACACGTTTATATAACGTAACGCAAGAATAAGTACGCGTGCGCCAAAGACAAATGACTAATAGCTGTGAAGCGTAAAGCCTTATCGGTCGAATGCGGCATCGTGTGTCTGTAGAAAAATTAGTGTGACGGAGGACTTCGTTTGTTTAAGAGCTGTTACTTCTTTCCTTGCGGAAAAAATGATACATAAATAACGGAACAATGAACTGTCGTGAATTTTCTCACGAAACCTGGAAAGACTGTTACTGAAAGCTATCATTTAATAAAATAAGTGATTGGTGAAGCCTGTTTATCATATTCCCCAGTGTTTGAGTGGCTGAAATGTTTCGATATGGTCGAGAAGTTATTGACGATGGCTCATGCCTGGGGCGATTTTCAACATGAAAAAGTATGTGATATATCAAAAAGTACGTAATACAATTCGATATGACCGTCGGTTGAGTGTTCGATCGATTGGTGATAGAGTAGGAATTGACATAGAATTCGTATGGCAAATTTAACATAAAGAAAAGTGTGTGCGAAACTAGTGCCGAAGATGATCACGATCGAAGTAAAACAAGCTAGTGAAAATGCTTGTACTGGCGCGTTGAACAGCATTGCAGAGTTTCCTATTTCTACGGGAGATCGATAGCTTGTGAGGAATAATGGTTTTTCACTTACAATCGAGAAACTAATCGCCAGTCAACTCCTTGGAAGGCCCCAACTTCACAGACAGTGAAAGAAGCAGGAAAAGACAAACCAAGATTGAAAGTAATGATGTCGCGTTTCGATATTCTTGGAGGTGTGCATCTTCACAGGTTTCCTGCATTTCAAACTATTGATCTGCTCTACTACCTGGAGATCCTTACTCAACTCCGTGAGAAACTAATAAAAGAGTAACTACATATGTGGAAGAAGTAGTCGTCGGTTCTGCATTAAGATTACGCACCAGATCATCCCGCTTTTATCGTTATGAGATTTTTAACGAAGTAAAGCATCTCGTTGTTAGACTACCCACCGCATTCGCCTGACCTAGCACCACGTGACTTTTATATATTCCCTAAGCTTAAATCTGCACTAAAAGGGTATACCTTTCAGCCTGCTCAAGCCGTGAAACAATAAGTGGCACGCGTTGTCAAGGATCTCACAGAGGAAGACGTCCAGCATTGTTTCCAGTTACGGAAAATTCGCATGGAGCGTTGTAGGGACGAGGAGGGGATTATATTGAGGGTGCCAGTAACTAAATATGTATGTTTGTGAAATAAAATGTTTTACAGCCATCTCCCGTTATTTATAGTCACATCTCGTAAGTTTGTGCAATAAATACACATTAACAGCGCCGAACAAAAAGTCAGCCATCACAATACTTTTTAGTTGTCCCGTCATGTTATGCACAAAACACTACTATTTCATGTTTGGGTTTTAAAACAGTAGACGACATCAATACTGAATTCGTAGATTTTGATTCACTAAGCACTGAATTACTTACATATTTTCACAAGGATTAGGATGCGCATTCTCATCTAAATTTTTCTGCAGCACCGTAGTACTTTGTAGCTTGACAATGCCAGCAGCATTGCGAGTTCGGCTCACGTCCGAATTAGATCGTTTGTGGTGCAACAAGACATCTTCGCCCCAGTCACATCCACTTCGGTCGGTGTTACGGACACCACATGGTCTCTACGTTTTTGTGGTCACTTTAATCAACTAGAAAAGCAAAATCAGAGACGGTCTTTTATCCCATGCCGAGCCTAGGAGACCTCATGTCAAGCTTTTCGGGTGAATAATACTTCTCTAAAACTGATTTATCCGATGCTTATTTGCACATGCCGCTATATATACAGATTCGCCAGTCCAGGATTTCAGGTCAACACTCAATTTGGATTTTTTTTTATGAGTAGCTGATTCAAAATATTTCGAATGCAGTCAGTTATGTGGACGATGTATTATTGAGTGCCACTGCAAATGAACTTACGTCTACTTTTACAGACAATGCAACAAAACGGACAAAAGTACTACTTACAGAATTGTGTATTATGCCAATAGGGTCCACATATTGATACGTAAAAGACTCCAACCAACTCAACTTATACAAGCCATAAAAGAATCCCAGAGTCTACAGACAAAGACCTTCAGTTTTTTGTCAGCAAAATAAATTACTGTGCACAATTTTTATCAATTGCTGCCCAGATTACCTGACCCGTTAATAATATAAGCCAGAAATATGAATGGCCAAAGCAGTATCAGGAGACTTTTCTCAATTTAAACCACTATCTGAAGTCTGCTCCTTGTCTGGCTACGTGTCAGCCTTCATAGTGTCTTATCCTGGCTGCCGTTGTTTATCAATACAGCACTGAGACCCTTCCTTCTCACAAAAGCGATGGTAGGCAGGAATAGCCAATCAGATTCATGTCAAAAAAATTTCATTTCAGCCCAGATATTTTACCTACGAAACGAAGAACAAGTATTTCCTGTCATATTTCACTTTAAAAATTTCCATATATATCATTAGGGTACAAAAATTTCACCTCAAAAATGATTACGAAACATTAAATTCATTATTCGGCCCTGAGAACTGTTATTTTTAGAAAGAACAGCACTATGCCTATAATGCATTTGTAGCAGTTATAATTATTCAATTCACTATTAGCCGACAGCACAACATGCTGACGCCGACGCCCTATCCAGATTAGCTATGGGATCAGAGCCCACGTTTGACTCTCTGGAATAATCATATTTTATTATCGCTATTTCCGCAACTGTTAAGGATGCATCCGGGAGCCTTATCGCCAGATCGAATTGCATTCTATTCATTATTCATCACTCCTTTGATGCGGCCCGCTACGAATTCCTCTTTTGTGCCAGCATTGTCATCTGAGGACAGCAACTATACACTACGTTCTTAGTTAATTGTCAGATATATTTAATTATTTGCCGAGCTGATTTCACCCTCTACAGTTCCTTCTAATGCTACGAGAGGGTATCCCTATTTTCGTAACAGATGTCACATCACCCTTTTCGTACTTTTCTCGTTGATTTTTTATATATGCCGTTCCTTGGCAATTCTGCGGGGATCATCATAATTCCCTACCTTATCGGTCTACCTCACTTTCAACATTCGTCTGTAGCACCACGTAAATAATGTTTTAATTCCCTTTTGTTCCGTTTTTCCCGAAGTTCTTGTTTCACTACCAACGAGCTTTGTGCTGCAAACGTACATTCTCAGAAATTTCTTGTTCAAATTGAGGCCTATAGGCTTCCCTAGGCCAGGGATACCCTTTTTGCCAATGCTAATTTCTTTTCCTCTCCCTCTCGCTTCGTCTATGTGGGTTATTTTGTTGCGTCCACTTCATGGTCACACATTCTGATGTTAATTTTATAGCTGTTCTCATTTCTGTTATTTCTTATTTAGTTTACTCTTATCCCATGTTCTGTAGTCATCAGACTGTTCGTGCCATTCAACATATTCTCTTATTCTTCTTCATTTTCACTGAGCTTAGCAATACCATCAGCGCATCTTCTATACGACGCCATTTCCTCCTGCATTTTAATGCGAATGTTGAAACTTCCTTTTATTTCTGTCATTGCATCTTAGTAGTATAAATTGGACAGTAGGGGTGAAGGACTACTTATCTGTCTTATATCATTTTTAATCGAAGCACTTTGTTCCTGGTGTTTCGCTCTTATTCTTCCCTCTTTGTTCTTGTTCATACTGTAGATTTCCCGTCTTCACCTATAGTATACCCCTGTTTTTTTATCAGAATTTCGAACACCTTGCTCATTTCTACACTGTCGCACACTTTTTCCAGTTTGTCAGATAGTACGAAAATGTTTTTGGTTTTTCTTATCTTGCTTTCATTATCAACCGCAACGTCCTAATTGCCTCTCCTCTACCTTCATCTTTCCTAAAACCAAACTGATCGCCATCTAGCAGATTCTCAATTTTCGTTTCCATTTTTCTTTATATTAAGCGTGTTCTTTTTTATATTACTCCTAGATGCATGAGCTTTTAAGATGATTAGGCGATATTTCTCGCCATTGTCGGCTCTTTCAGCCTTCCGAATCGTCCGGATGAATTTTTTCCGAAGTCTGATGGTATATCATGGTTCTCATGCATTCTACGCACCAACATGCATGGTTGTTTTAGAAATTCTAATTGAATGTTACCTAAATCTTCAGCGTTATTTAATCTTAAGTAGTCCAAAGCTCCTGCAAAATCTTATTCTAATACTGGATTCTTTATCTCGTTACTGTCGATTCCTGTTTGTCCCTCCATCACGTCATCTGATGAATCCTCTCCTTCATACAAGCCTTGAATGTACTCTTTCCACATATAGATAGAGAGCATCATGACTGATACAGGGATTAGTGATTCAAGGTCGTTGTAGCTAGGCTCCATACCGTTTCTTCCAAATCCACCAGAAACAAACGCAAAATAATTTTATTTCAAAAAGCGGATAAAGTGTCACTACAAGCCTTCCTAAGAGACAATCTCCATTCCTTCCGAACTGACTCTGCAAATGTAGACGAGATGTTGCTCAAAGATATAGTAGCAACAGCAATTGAGAGATTCGTACCTCATAAATTGGCAACAGATGGAACTGATCCCTCATGGTACACGAAACAGGTCCGAAAGCTGTTGCAGAGGCAACGGAAAAAGCATAAGAAGTTCAGAAGAACGAGAAATCCCGAAAATTGGCTAAAATTTACAGACGATCGAAATTTGGCATGGACTTCAATGCGAGATGCCTTTAATAGGTTCGACAACGAAACATTGTCTCGAAATTTGGTAGAAAATCCGAAAAAAATCTGGTCGTATGTAAAGTACACAAGCGGCAAGACCCAGTCAATACCTTCGCTGCGCAGTGCCGATGGTACTGTTACTGACGACTGTGCCGCTAAAGCGGAGTTATTGAACGCAGTTTTCCGAAATTACTTCACCAGGGAAGACGAATGGAATATTCCAGAATTTGAAACACGAACAGCTGCTAGCATGAGTTTCTTAGAAGTAGATACCTTGTGGGTTGCGAAACAACTCAAATCGCTTGGTACGGGCAAGTCTTCAGGTCCAGATTGTATACCGAATAGGTTACTTTCAGATTACGCTGATACAATAGCTCCCTACTTGGCAGTAATATACAACCCCTCGCACACCGATGGATCTGTACCTACAGATGGGAAAATTGCGCAGGTCGCACTAGTGTTTAAGAAGGGTAGTAGGAGTAATCCATCGAACTACAGACCTATATCATTGACGTCGGTTTGCAGTAGGGTTTTGGAGCATATACTATATTCAAACATTATGAA
This sequence comes from Schistocerca serialis cubense, assembly GCF_023864345.2. Lineage (NCBI taxonomy): Eukaryota > Metazoa > Arthropoda > Insecta > Orthoptera > Acrididae > Schistocerca > Schistocerca serialis. The sequence goes on from NC_064641.1 coordinate 313,317,408, forward strand.
TCACTTAGAAGGGAACGATATAATGATACGTAATCAGCATGGTTTCAGAAAACATCGTTCTTGTGCAACGCTGCTAGCTCTTTATTCGCACGAAGTAATGGCCGCTATCGACAGGGTGAGGAGGCAGTTGACGCTAAATAAGGAAAAGTGTGAGGCGATCCACGTGAGGTCCAAAAGAAATCCGTTGGAATTCGATTACTCGATAAATAGTAAAATTCTCAAGGCAGTCAATTCAACTAAGTACCTGGGTGTTAAAATTACGAACAACTTCAGTTGGAAAGACCACTGGCGAGCCAAATGCTGCGTTTCATTGGCAGGACACTTAGAAGATGCAACAAGTGCACTAAAGAGACAACTTACACTACACTCGTTCGTCCTCTGTTAGAATATTGCTGTGCGGTGTGGGATCCTTACCAGGTGGGATTGACGGAGGACATCGAAAGAGTGCGAAAAAGAGCAGCTCGTTTTGTATTATCACGTAATAGGGGAGAGAGTGTGGCAGATATGATACGCGAGTTGGGATGGAAGTCATTAAAGCTAAGACGTTTTTCGTCGCGGCGAGATCTATTTACGAAATTTCAGTCTCCAACTTTCTCTTCCGAATGCGAAAGCATTTTGCTGAGCCCAACCTACATAGGTAGGAATGATCATCAAAATAAAATAAGAGAAATCAGAGCTCGAACAGAAAGGTTTAGGTGTTCGTTTTTCCCGCGCGCTGATCGGGAGTGGAATGGTAGAAAGATCGGATGACTGTGGTTCGATGAACCCTCTGCCAAGCACTTAAATGTGAATTGCAGAGTAATCATGTAGATGTATATGTAGATGTACTCTCTATCCTCTGCATTCAACAGTACAACTCCTTTTTCCATATTAATGTTGTCTCCCTTATTTTTGTTGCTTTTTTTCCTTTTGTGTATGCTGTGTGGGTCTCCGTTGCTCTCTTGATGTTATGTGTGCTGTCTTTAGTTCCACCAAAGGTTGCGTTGACGTTTGCGTTTGCTGTGTGGGTCCTTACAACAATCATTTCTTTTTCGATTTCTTCACATTTTCCTTCAGCCATCTCTCCTTACCTTCCCTGTTCCTCCAATTTATTACATTGTTATGTCGCGTGTAGTTCTGTCTTTCTGAATTTCTATGATAATTGTGCTTCCTACTTTCGTCGACCAACTGAAGTATCTCTTCTGTTACACTTGGTTCTTCGCAGTTTTCTTCCCTATATCTACGTTTCTCGTTCCAGCTTCTGTGGTTGCCCTTTATAGAGATGGTCAATCCTCTTCAACTGAAATTTCTACTGTTTTTTTCATCATCGTAGTATCTACAGCCTCAGAGGTCTTCCAGCGTATCTCTTCATTCCTTAATACTTCCGTATCCCACTTCTTTGGCCTAGTCTCTTCAGCCTGAGCCGTGGAGACTTCATTCCATGGTTTTTTCCGCTTTCCTTTGCTGGCACCCCGGTAGGTGGCATGAATAACCCTTAGCTTCCTGTGTGTTATCGCTGACACGGAGTCTTGAAAACAGGTCGGAGCTTGTGGAGTGGGGAAGTGTCTGGGTACGTGGTGAGAGGGGAACTCGGACAGTGATCGGCCCGTCGGCTGTGTGGACTATAGGCTCTGTTTGTGCGCAGACCGGTTGGCTGCGAGTGTGCCGTTAGGGGCTGCGTCGAAGTTATCACCACACCCATTCGTGTGCTTCAGCTGAGTTGTCCCTTACGTCCATGCTGTGCGCAGTTGGCGTTTTGATCTGGGCTGAAATTATGGAGCAACGACTTCCTGGTGTAGCAATGGCTGGTATTGCTCGCGTTGAGATAGGCGCGCGTTTGTGACATTCGCTTTGTGGATCTCAAAAGAATTTTTAACACTTCGTATTTACCGATAACCACAACTGATCTGTGTGAGTGTGATTTATTTAATGGTTAGTGCTTGTTCCGCAGGCTAAACTGCAGCTGCTTGCCATCATATGTACTACTTAACCTTTGCCTTACCGTTAATTGTTTACGCCACAAGCTGTCGGGATCCCCAGATCTGGTGACTTTCAAATCAGCGTTAACTTCCTATGAGCCGGCAGGGTATTTTTTGTTACCACAGTGTTTAATGAAATTGAGTGTTGCTATTGAATTGTTTGTAAGGTCTGTGGTAAATTTAGTTTATTACGCGGTTGTGTTTAACTAGCTATTCCTCCAGATGATGGGAAAACCAGTACAATTAAATAATTACTTGAAGAGTAGTGTCTCCCAAGCGACCACAGAAGGTTTGGTGTTTCAAACAAGAAGGAACAAATATGTGAAAGGAATTCAGTGAGGAATACTAGATTTTTAGTAAGAAAAAAGGGCCTAAGTCAGTTGGGTATCAGCTAAGTCAGTTCAGTCTAGAAAAAATACATTATACTAAGAGACAGGGGCTAAGCTGTTGTCAAAAAGGAGAAAGATCACCACTGGGAAAATACGTGCAAGCAAATAGGTGATACTAGTGGCTATAAGATATCTCTGAAGTATGGAAGACCTTAAGGTATATGAGAAGGTAAGATACAGGCAATATCTCCAATGGACATCATTTCACAATGGACAGTTACAGGAATAAAGGAAGCAGAATATGAGGTAGAAGTGGTTTAAGAATGAGAGAGAAGGAAGTAAATAACAATGCAACTATATCTACATCTATATTTTTGTACAGACTCTGCAAGCCACCGGATCGTGTATGGCGGAGAGTACCCAATACCACTACTAGTAATTATCTCTCCTGGTCCACTCGCAAACAGAACGAGCGAAAACTTCTCTCTATATGCCTCTTAACTTCTTGGTCATTGCGCGAAATGTAGTGTGGCGTCAGTAGAATCGTCCTGCAGTCAGCCTCAAATGCCAGTTCTCTTAATTTTCTCACTAGTGCTCCTCGAATAGAAGGTCGCGTACACTCCAGCGATTCCCATTCGAGTTCCCGATGCTCTCCGTAATACTTACGCCTTGTTCGAAACATCCGGTAACAAACCTACTAGTCTGCCTCTGAATTGCTTCAATGTTGTTGTTGTTGTTGTTGTTATAGCCTTCAGTCCAGAGACTGGTTTGATGCAGCTCTCCATGCTGCTGTATCCTGTGCCAGCTTCTTCATCTCCCAGTACTTACTGCAACCTACATCCTTCTGAATCTGTTTTGTGTATTGCTTCAATATCTTCCTTTAATCCGACCTCGTGCGGATCCCAAAAACTTGAGCAGTATTCAACAATGCGCCTCACTAGTGTCCTATATGCAGTCTTCTTTAGACATGAAGCACACTTTCCTGAAGTTCTCTCAATAAACGGAAGCCGACCATTCGCCTTTCCAACTACAATCCTTACATGCTCTTTCCATTTTATGCTGCTTTCCAACGTTACGTGTAGACATTTAATCAACTTGATTGTGTCAAGCAGCACAATACTGCTGCTGTATGTGAACATTATCGGTCTGTTTTACCTACTCATCAGCATTAAGCTACATGTTTCTACATTCAGAGTTACTTGATGTGGAGAAAGCTTTAAGGAGAGCAAAATTTAACAAAACTTCTACCAAATGTTATAGTGGAGCTCTTGAAATATAGAGATGGAAAGATAGTAGAATACATGTTCGTAATTTTTAACAAAATATAAACTGGAGGACAAACCTAGAGACTGGAGCGTGTCATTTATTAGTAACATATATTAAACGGGGACAAAAATCTTGTTCGTGTTGTAGGATGATTGATGTAATACGCTCAAAATGGAGAAAGAAGTCTTTAGTGGTTTGGGCAAGTTAAAAGAATCAGAAACGACAGATGGCCCAAGAAATTGTTAATGTGGGCCCCAAGAACATCTAAATGAGCACGGCCACCTTGTCATGGAAGTTACACACTGTGCAATCACGCTATGTCGCAGCCGCCTATGACCAACGTGAAGCTGCAATAACCCCTCGCTGACGGCAGGTGAGAGAACTAGCAGCGGTGGGTATATCATGCATGTCTAGCGGACGAGGAAAGTAACGTTTCAGTCAACGTCTAAACGCGTAAAAGTAACGATTTAAGTGATCTCCAAAACTGCATGATCATTGGCTTTAGAGCGAGGCTGGAAGACTTTTCGAAACGCCTAAAAGTCTAAAGTGTCCGCTTGCCGCAGGGCAACTTTGATGAAACATGGCCCATACATGACAGAGGTTAACAGCAGCTTCGGAGATGTGTATGGGTTAATATACGTGCAATTGTTGAGCAACTGACCGCCTAGATGAACCAAGGGACTACCAACAGTGTATCCTCGATGACAGTCCAGCAGACGTTAAGGGCTACCTAAAGTGTCACATCATTGACTGTTCGGAGAACTTTGCCGCCTCTGCAGCGGGCACCTGCTTCAAGCATCCACCCTGACAGCTGTTGATCGCCTCCAAAGGCAGGAAACTGCACGCCAAAACCACGACTGAATATTCACCGAGTGGTGACAGGTGACGTTTTCAGATTAATCACATTTTGCGTTCCATTGGACACATGGCCATTAGCTCATATGGCCCTTCAACCAACATAAGAAGGTCCAAGCTGGAGGAGGGAGGATTATGTTGCAAGGAATGTTTTGGTGGAGTTTTCTGAGTGATCTTAATGGATCAATACAGGTATGAGCTTATTCTTGGGAAACATGTCCAACTCTATGTGAAGTATGTCTTTCATCGGCACGATAGGGTCTACCTGGAGGACAATACAACGTGTAACACAGCTCAAATTGTACGTGCGTGGTTCAAAGAACAGCAGGCTGAGTTTATCACACTCCCCTGGCCACCAAACTCCTCGAATTTAAACACAATCGAGATTCTGTGGACAAACTTGATAGAATTGATCGCGTCAAGGATACTCAGCCAAGGAACCTAGTGCAGCTGGTCACGGTACAGGAGTCGGTGTTGCTCTCTATCCCTGTAGGTACCTTATAAAACCTCACTGATATCTACATCTACATCTACATCTATACTCCGCGAGCCACCTTACGGTGTGTGGCGGAGGGTACTTATTGTACCACTATCTGATCCCCCCTTCCCTGTTCCATTCACGAATTGTGCGTGGGAAGAACGACTTCTTGTAAGTCTCCGTATTTGCTCTAATTTCTCGGATCTTTTCGTTGTGATCATTACGCGAGATATATGTGGGCGGTAGTAATATGTTGCCTATCTCTTCCCGGAATGTGCTCTCTCGTAATTTCGATAATAAACCTCTCCGTATTGCGTAACGCCTTTCTTGAAGTGTCCGCCACTGGAGCTTGTTCAGCATCTCCGTAACGCTCTCGCGCTGACTAAATGTCCCCATGACGAATCGCGCTGCTTTTCGCTGGATCATGTCTATCTCTTCTATTAATCCAACCTGGTAAGGGTCCCATACTGATGAGCAATACTCAAGAATCGGACGAACAAGCGTTTTGTAAGCTACTTCTTTCGTCGATGAGTCACATTTTCTTAGAATTCTTCCTATGAATCTCAACCTGGCGCCTGCTTTTCCCACTATTTGTTTTATGTGATCATTCCACTTCAGATCGCTCCGGATAGTAACTCCTAAGTATTTTACGGTCGTTACCGCTTCCAATGATTTACCACCTATGGCATAATCGTACTGGAATGCATTTCTGCCCCTATGTATGCGCATTATATTACATTTATCTACGTTTAGGGAAAGCTGCCAGCTGTCGCACCATGCATTAATCCTCTGCAGGTCCTCCTGGAGTACGTACGAGTCTTCTGATGTTGCTACTTTCTTGTAGACAACCGTGTCACCTGCAAATAGCCTCACGGAGCTACCGATGTTGTCAAGTAAGTCATTTATGTATATTGTAAACAATAAAGGTCCTATCACGCTTCCCTGCGGTACTCCCGAAATTACCTCTACATCTGCAGATTTTGAACCGTTAAGAATGACATGTTGTGTTCTTTCTTCTAGGAAATCCTGAATCCAATCACAAACCTGGTCCGATATTCCGTAAGCTCGTATTTTTTTCACTAAACGTAAGTGCGGAACCGTATCAAATGCCTTCCTGAAGTCCAGGAATACGGCATCAATCTGCTCGCCAGTGTCTACGGCACTGTGAATTTCTTGGGCCAATAGGGCGAGCTGAGTTTCACATGATCTCTGTTTGCGGAATCCATGTTGGTTATGATGAAGGAGATTTGTATTATCTAAGAACGTCATAATACGAGACCACAAAACATGTTCCATTATTCTACAACAGATTGACGTAAGCGAAATAGGCCTATATTTATTCGCATCTGATTTATGACCCTTCTTGAAAATGAGAACGACCTGCGCTTTCTTCCAGTCGCTAGGTACTTTACGTTCTTCCAGCGATCTACGATAAATTGCTGATAGAAAGGGGGCAAGTTCTTTAGCATAATCACTGTAGAATCTTAAGGTATCTCGTCTGGTCCGGATGCTTTTCCGCTACTAAGTGATAGCAGTTGTTTTTCAATTCCGATATCGTTTATTTCAATATTTTCCATTTTGGCGTCCGTGCGACGGCTGAAGTCAGGGACCGTGTTACGATTTTCCGCAGTGAAACAGTTTCGGAACACTGAATTCAGTATTTCTGCCTTTCTTCGGTCGTCCTCTGTTTCGGTGCCATCGTGGTCAACGAGTGACTGAATAGGGGATTTAGATCCGCTTACCGATTTTACATATGACCAAAACTTTTTAGGGTTCTTGTTTAGATTGTTTGCCAATGCTTTATGTTCGAATTCGTTGAATGCTTCTCTCATTGTTCTCTTTACGCTCTTTTTCGCTTCGTTCAGCTTTTCCTTATCAGCTATGATTCGACTACTCTTAAACCTATGATGAAGCTTTCTTTGTTTCCGTAGTACCTTTCGTACATGATTGTTATACCACGGTGGATCTTTCCCCTCGCTTTGGACCTTAGTCGGTACGAACTTATCTAAGGCGTACTGGACGATGTTTCTGAATTTTTTCCATTTTTGTTCCACATCCTCTTCCTCAGAAATGAACGTTTGATGGTGGTCACTCAGATATTCTGCGATTTGTGCCCTATCACTCTTGTTAAGCAAATATATTTTCCTTCCTTTCTTGGCATTTCTTATTACACTTGTAGTCATTGATGCAACCACTGACTTATGATCACTGATACCCTCTTCTACATTCACGGAGTCGAAAAGTTCCGGTCTATTTGTTGCTATGAGGTCTAAAACGTCTGCGCTGCAGAAGGTGGCTTATTCAGGCAATCGACACGTGGTCTGATTAATGTGACTGGGCCGTGTACGGTAGTGGTATTAATTCTGGACACTTTGTTAGAACCTTAATTCACATTATCATGAGATGCATGTAAGTTTTGGTATACAAAATTAAAAAATTATGCTTTTATTTCTTGTTTCTAATACAACCTCTGAATAAAATCATTTTTCTGGAATATGATTTTATATTTTTTATTAACAATCAAAATGGCCTTAACTGACCAAGAACAAAAATCTTTACTCTTTTATATGATTGAACAGCTGTTTGTAATTTGTTGTGTTGCAACATATCAGTTAATGGGAGCGTCTTATTACTTCTTTATCGAGTGAGAAAAAGAGTTCAGATCATTATTGTAGCTTCAGTAGTTGCAATACATAGTCGTTACTGAGGTGATGTTTCTTTAGTGTGAGCCGAATTGAGTAGGATGATGGATCGAAAACAATGTCTCGTGTACCAAAACCTACAGATTGGTCACCAAGTAAACGAAGTAATCCAGTAACACTCCGTGAAGAAGGTTATACGAATGCAGATATACCACGATGTTTAGATGATGGCGCTACAAAGTACGGCATGAAGAAAGTTTGCAACTAGTATTAAGAAACTGGGTCAATCAAAACTGTTCCAAAAACCGGCAGGAAACCAATATTAACTAATCAAGACTAGTAGAATCTTCCATCTTTCTCTTCAAGATTGTCATCGTGCAGCAAAAGACATAAATGCTCTCTTGAAGAGTTCAATTGACGTTAGCAAATAGGCAATGGACGCAAGCAGATTGGGCTAGAGTTATTTGTAGTGTCGAGATTAAGATCAGCGTCTTTGGGAGTGACGGAGTTAAGTTCGTTCATCGTCGATAAGGTGAAGATTTAATGTCTCAATGCACCACTGCCACTATGTAGTACGGGGCTTCATGGCAAGGTATGGTACTGGATGTCTGGCAGAGTTGCAGGGCAGCGTTATTGCTAAAAGTACCAAGATTAAATCTTTGTGTTGAAATTTATGTCCTCTATTCGCGATTAGTTTGAAGATAACAACCATGGTGCATCTTTCAGCATGACAGTGCGATATGTCATACCGCGAGAATCAATAATAATTGGTTCGATGACCATAAGATTTGAGTGCTGCCTTGGTTTGGCAACAGTCCCGGCCTCAACCCAATTGTGAAGTTGTGGTCACGGCTTAAAATCATGTTCCCACGACGGAATCGCAAAACAAGAGGGAGATCCTAGAGGCCACCTTCAATTCGTGGTTCAGATTGATCAAAACAAAAGATCTTCGATATTTGGTATACTCGATGCCGCGAAGAGCTAGTGATTGAATAGAAAGGATTTTCCACTAGATACTAAGGTATGTTGCTATAGCTATCGACATTTGGTATACTCGATGTCACGAAGAGCCGGTGATTGAATAGAAACGATATCTCACGAAATAGCAGGAAACATTGCAATAGCTTTCGTATCAAGAAATTTGTAACCATCGGAACTGTTGGGCTGTGAGAATTGTGTTTGATCTTTAGAAATTTTAATTACATTTTTACATTTCAACTCTCATTTTTCAAATAGTGGACATTAAGGCAGTTTTCTGTAAATTTAAAGTGAATTATATTGTATACTTCAACTAAAATGAATTCCTGAATGCAATATTCAATGTTTCTCTAGAAATTGTCCAAAATGAACGCCACTACCACATCTTTATCGTGAGTGGGTGAAAATGGCAAAAAACTTTCGACTGAATAACGGAGACTACTAGCAGAGGAAAACGGCTAACCGCGTGATGTAAGTCATAGAACAAGAATAAAAAGAGCAAGAAGAGTTACCATCAGATCGAAGATGATGGGAGGAGAAGTACCCGTAAGTAGTGCAGGAGGTACTGTAAGTAGCACATAAAGATAACAGGAGTATCAGGCTTACATGTGTAAGAGGAAAAGAGCTTATTAATTGCTACCCTAGTAACTAGAAACTGTTGTGTTACGAAATAAAAGCTAAATTAATGCCATGATTACTATTAAAAACGTGAAGCTCACATGTTTTTTCTGAGTTATTCCACATTTCAAGGTAAAAAAGTCGTTTCCTCCATCAATGTTAGTGCACGAGTTTGAAGAGTTTATCGTCCGCCACATTACAGAATCGGACGTCCGAGGCGAAACAGCGTAACTTCGTTTTCGCAGGGGTGCACCAGGAGGTTATTGGCCAGCGACAGTTGTACGATCACAAGTGTTATGTTTCTACTGAGTGACGTTTGGTTTCCTGCGGTGGAACAACTTACAGAGCTGTAGCACAACGTTGACGTACGTCCTAGTTCATGTTTCGTCGCTGCTGTTTGCTACCACAGGAGGTACCGGCAAGATATAACTAGAGATACTTCAGACGATTGTACTGGGCATTCTACGCATGGCTTGAAGTCAAAGTAAAAAGCATCGTAGTGAAACACGTGTCACGGTTTACTGACATTACGGCATCCACTTACAATACTGCGTCATTCGTGTAAAACTCGGTCCTACAAATGTTGTTCGCGTGTTAACATCGGAAGACAAGAAGTCTGACAAACTTTTTTTGGTAGTTTCTGTATAGGTAACTATACATAATGAAGGCGCGATTCCACTTCTCACAGTTTCTATACAACAGTCTGTAGTGTCCCTGGTTCAATACCCAACGAGGTACACAAAACACTAATCTTCCATTCAGTGGGCTTGGGTGACGGGATGTGAGTGTGTGTGTGTGTGTGTGTGTGTATGTGCGTGTGTATGTGTGTGTGTGTGTGTGTGTGTGTGTGTATATGTGTTTGTGTATGCGTATGAGTGTTTTTAATGGGTTAGATTTAGGTGTGGTTTCCAAATTCATATACCGTCTTTCCAATAAAATGTCCAAGAAGTTTCTCAAATTCGTGTACAGTGAATACAGGGTTATAGAAAAGGACATACTGTTTTCCCTCTCCATTGATGTTCAGAAATTCAACTCTATAATGACCGTGGAACGGCTGAAGTTTAACTCTCAAAATGTAATTAGTGAATATGAAGGGTCAATTACTTCATCAGGTGACTCAGTTCGAGTCAAGTCCAATCTTATTCATTGTTTTGAATTATCTACTGTGTGGCAGGTTCTACTTTTGATTGTACTCCACTACGTATGTGACGCATTTAGTGCGCACCAAAATCGATTTTGCAGCTGTTAGTACATGAAGTTTGTTGACATCCGTTTCCCCCTCGAAGTAAAGTTTCCCACCTCTATAAAGCAACTTGAAGAAGTAAAATTACATCATAAGTGCTACGGACTTTTTTTGTATTACTTTTAAAGACACGCTTAATATTAAATGCATTATTTAGGATTTTGTCATAATCTATCCTTCATGGTAATTAACGCTTTGAGCTGCAGTGGTTTCTACCTACATCCACCAATTTATCAGTTTTTTATATACCGGTACCTTACACGTGAAACTACTGTTTCTCTTGACAGAGACCTCTCGTGGTACACTGAGATACTTCTGCGAATGAACTGTAGCTGTCACGTACAGCGTTGAAATCAGGAGTCGGCTTGTGGTCACGCCGAGAACATCACTGATAGTGGAAATTTGAGTTTGTACTACTGTTTTTTTATTAGTGGTCTCGAAATGAAACCGCTGTGACAGTATACAATTTCGATATAAATTCTGGGCACTTTTTCATGTTATGTATTACTATAACTTGTTGAGGTAATACAATTTCATGGACGTTCCGAGATGTGGACTGTATCTAGGAGAAATGCGAAGTAGTTTTCTGATATACCATGCGAAATAATGGGTGGAAGAGAACTTTATTTTCCGCTGGTTCCTAAGTAAAACCATTTCGTTAAAACGTTGATTCTTTACTTCTGGCCACTTACTTCTTGCTTTCGTAGCTTACTCCGGTATTAACTGTTAACTTTCTGAAAACTATTTTTAAAAGTCTTACTACCTCCTCCACACATCTGATTGTTTACTTTTTATCAGTTTCTTGTTACATTATTTGCGTACTATGATAATGAAATTTACGTTTGTATAAAATTTTCAATGAATATTTTTTCATTTTCGGAGGACTCATAGACTTAAGACGATGCATTAATTTTCTGTATAATTTTTTTGTATTCCAGAATTTTTCATAGCAAAACTGCTTAATTTTTGTAATCACAGTCACAACTACCACTTTGTTGATAATCATGTAATATCAATAATTATTTTTCACTATTAAAATCAATTAAACTTTCAATTTGAGGCTACTGAAATTACACTTCAGTGAGACGATCCAGTTGAAGAACATTTAGATCCTACGCAGGCTGAGTGCCATAAAATCCTCATTTTATCATCCAGATTAACGTTTTCCTGACTTTCCTGACGTGCTTTTCTTATTCTTTTCTAACAGCGACACTCTTGAACTCGTTCGTCAAACCAGTTTGTGCTGACACAGAAAGTTTATTAATATATAACAGTCTGTTCGGCTCAGACATTATACTTTGAGCACTTATTCTTCTTTCTGTCGAATGTAATTTCCTTTCGCATTGGTTGGACTGTTTCTGTTCACTTTAATAAGAATTGTTTAGTACCTGTTTATGTGAAATTGTTATTTGTGAAACTTTTTGTTATGAAAATTTATGTAACATAAGGACTTATTGTAAATTAGTTATCACTTCGTGAGGAGGAAGACGAGGGCAGTTGATAGGGGAGAGTGAGTCAACAGTCAATGTAAACTGTGCAAAAACGTAATATTTGAGAATAATATTCGAATTTTACTTAGTTGCTAAAGGAAATAGCTTTCCTGGAAGTTAGTTTGCAATATTCTGTGGACTGAAAAATGGTATTGTTACGCAGTGTGTTAGAGTGTCATGGTAATAGGGGTCGATAAGTCTCTATGTACATAAAACACTTCATGGACTGTGGAAGTATATCCAAATGGCAGATACTGTATTGGAAACCTGAAATGCGAATAGAAATATATTGTAGTGCATATTTACTAGCGAGGGAAGAGTAGATGAATATGCTGTTGTTACTTTCAAGAGGAGTGGCAGCTATACCAGGCCTGAGAGTTTAATAAGTGATTATAGTCGTTCAGTTGGTGGAAGTGAAAACTAACGGTCATTAAAAAGAGTTAATACTTTTCGTCACAATACAGGAAACCTTTGAACGAACTGTGCCCGGTGAGTGAGCTTGTATGAGAAAAATATCTCGAGGACGCTTCTTTCTATGGCCAAATAGGACTACGGGGTAAACCGTGAGGGCGTAGCGCAGAATTGTGGATGGTGAACTTCTAAGGAAAGTGCAAGTGAGCGAACAAATAAACCTTATATTTCGTGTACTGTTGCTACTACAATACTGTATTCTACTAGAATAAGAAGCCATATCCATTCCAGCAGTTTCCGTTGTTTTATTTAAAACTACAGTTTTCATCTGACAACAGTCTGGAACAGGAGTTACAATCAAATAATTTTTAGCGAAATTTGTTTGTAAATGATTCCCTATGTCCCCACTACTAGCAGACTACGATAGTCGGTTCCCACGGGAGAGGTCCGAAGATTTACGTATCATCCGGCAGCAGCAACATCCGGACACGTCACTGAGGTAGGAAACTCTGAGAAACACAGGGCTTGTTACATACGGATAAGAATGACAATTACATGGTGTAAACAAACTACAAATTTTGTTATCATGATCTCAACTACGTTAGTTCTTCATACAAGGAACTGTGACTGAGAAACTAAAATGTTTGGCAAGAAATTAGAAACAAGAGGAAACAGTGTAATCAAAAAATAACAATTATGTAAGAGGAGATTTTGTGGTAGAATCAAACCAACTGTAGTCAGTTTGACTTGTCTCACACGGTACAGACTATGTGAAGTTACTCACAGCCCGCGTCTGTACAAAACGGGGGTATATTCTTAGTTAAAACCGTGTTACTCATCGGAGTTTTGAGACTACACTGAATTAGATTCTCTCAACAAGAGATATTAAAGGCTTCCCTGTTTATCGTTTGCCATACGGAGTGCATCCACGTAATTCAGAATTTGTTTATTGTGTACATCACAATAATCAGCAGATTAATATGTTATCCGCAATTTAGTTTCCAATTTACTTCTACTAGAGTGCTCAGTTCTGGCTTTTGCATGTGATACCTAGTACTTATGTGATCTCTACTTCAAGGTAGACTAATAGATTTATGGAACGTTTGAGTAAATGGGATTGTGTAAGTGTAAGTCTCCATAAAGGAAAATAGGTAGCGCTCTAACAGAGGGTCAGTTATATTGTACGTAAATGTTGGATTTGGTCGTCTTTCTCTGTTTCCAAGAGTAGCAGAATTTTGTCAGTGTTAGATATGAATAGATGCATGAGAATCAGTTTATCTATGGAAATTCTAGGCTTTATTAGGAGAAAATAGCAGTTGTTTAGCGAAGGAAGATACTGAGAGAGAGGATTTAATTTGCTACAGTGTAGTGAACGTATAATTACATTTTATCATTTCTTCCTTAACCAAATGGCCATTAGCTACGTCTTTCGACGCCCCAAAAGCCTTTCCAAAGGAATTCATATAATATATAATGTCATATATATGCAGTGTAAAGATCTCCAAGACAAGTTGATACGTAGGAAATAAGGCAGCTCCGAAGGGTTTGTGTAGCGTTTAAGATTCTACAGTCCAGTTTTGGCGTGCACAAAAATAAATACAGAATGATAGATATCTTAACTATAATGATGTACTGCGTAAATTGTTCTACTGAGTGAACTTAAATACTGGTGGTAAATGCATAATGGTATGATCTGAATAACGATCCCATCTCCATGTCATCCCATGCTAATGTTCTTTCTTTAATGAGCTAGATGACAGAAGACAAACTTTGGTATCCCTCCTTTTCAACAATCCATGCATTTCAGTGTGGGATTCAGTGTTCAATAATTAATTGATTTCACCCTAAAACATAGAAAGCCTTTACCCATAAAGCATGTAGTTTGTTTACGAAAATATTACAGGAAGCAAATTGAAACAAAAGGTATTAGTGTACAACTGATACTAAACACAAATTTCAATTCCAAAATATTCTGGGGATAAGAGCTTCGGTGGTAATAGAGCACAGATCACGAAGTTCGTCTGGCGCACAGTACAACCTGGTCTTTAAAAGCAGGCAAGTTTTAGGGGAGAAGAATGAAAATGGAGGGAGAAGAAGGATGATACAAGCGTAGACTTTTACCCGCCTTTTAATTTTTAGCCAGGTTTCGCCGATCGGAGTGTCCTGGATAAAAGCAGCTCACTGCTAACGATTAGGTGCAGTGGCTGGTGAGGCTGCCAGATTAGTGTCTCCTGCTTTATAACAAGACCCAGTGTAGCTCAAGCGACACCAGACCTCACGCCTAATCTCACTAGCAGAACGTGCTCTATCTGGCAGTTTCGGCGTACAGCCGGTGGTCGCTATGCGGTGTTCCGACTTTAGCCTGTGCGGAACCCAAGGGAGGCAGGTGCCCCTATGAATATGCAACACGTGGCGCGATGTTGTTGGAACGAGCACGGCCTGCCCACTCTCACTGTCCGGACAGAGAGGCATTTGCATCCATAATCATGATGTGATAAACGGCTAGCGTCACAGAATGCGCAGCGTAGTTAAGTAAACACACATACAAATTAATAGAATCATTTAGAAGACGTTCGCTCAAAGCTAAGCCTTGTCAGTGCTGCATAGGCATTGATGCAATTCGATGACATAATGTTGTGTGGATGATTACGTTCCGTGCTTTGCGAATTGCTTACGTCACTGCAGAGATTAATTGTGAAGTAAATTTCAATCTCGAATCTCGCTCTTCAACCAAGAATCGTAGTGTATTAATATTTAAGTTTTTAGTGTTTAAATCTCAAGACATTAACTATTCGACTGTGGTTGACAGTAAGAGCAGAGTTGAATTTCTGTGATGCAACTGACTACTGTAGAAGTTTTGAGACATGAGCTCGTTCAGCATTTACTGCAACGGAATCTGAGATCCATTTGAATGCAATCGGAGAGATGTTGTACCCAGTGTATCAAATGGTTCAAATGGCTCTGAGCACTATGGGACTCAACTGCTGAGGTCATTAGTCCCCTAGAACTTAGAACTAGTTAAACCCAACTAACCGAAGGACATAACAAACATCCATGCCCGAGGCAGGATTCCAACCTACGACAGTAGCGGTATTGCGGTTCCAGACGGCAGCGCCTTTAACCGCACGGCCACTTCGGCCGGCCCCAGTGTCTCTGGGAACACCGATATTTGTTTGTTAGCCCCTAGTCCAGTGACTGATTTTAGAATCAAGTGAAGGAACGTGCACTAGAGATCGCTATAACAGTTTTCCTCCACTTTCTACAGTTTTTGTTGTTGTTAATTATGAGTTTATGTTTTGTGCAAATTTTTGCAAATAGTTCTCTATCTACTCATTTAAGTGGTGTACAATAAAAGCTGTTTGGAATACGCGATTAATGCTTCAGGTACCGAATTTTATGTTGAGTAATGATGTAATGTGTAATTAATATACCTTAAGTAATTTATATAACATGTGGACAGTTAAGGCATACATCATCGATGGTGTACCACTTCGTACCTTGAAACATAATGTTTTTTGCCGCAGAATATCTGGTACTTGAACGGAATTTCCTTCATCTCTTCCAAATTTTACCTGTCTTGTAAAGTGATTTTGTGTTCCTTCCCAATAGCTTCCACTATACAGTATGGACAACATTTACTCTACTGCGTAACTTAGAGTTTCAAACCAATATTTGTGTCAAGGTACAAGTCTGTGTTGAACGTAGGGACATGTATTCACATTTGGATAAACCTTTATTGTTGTTTCTTCCGGACTGCAGCACATAGAGATGTCACTTTCACTTCATTCCCTACAGAAATATAACAAAAGTATTTCAGGTTGAGCTTAAAAGTAAGGTTGTAGAGCCATTAACACTGTCAATCCTTGAGTACGAGCCGCTGGGGGTAGCAGCGTGGTCTGAGGCGTCTTGTCACGGTCCGCGCGGCTTTCCCCGTCAGAGGTTCGAGTCCTCCCTCGGGCATGGGTGTGTGTGTCGTCCCTAGCATAAGTTAGTTTAACTTAGATTAAGTAGTGTGTAAGCTTAGGAACCGATGACTTCAGCAGTTTGGTCCCATAAGTCCTTACCACAAATTTCCAATTTCCTTGATCACGGTGATCCGATTCTCCAAGGGCTTTCCTATGATAGCTCACGTCAGCTGGAACTGGCGTTGAATCCCGAGGTGCGATACGTTTGTGGTTTACGCTGTTTCGATCATTTATGGCGGCTACGTTGGCTACGAGCCAATAAGCGTAGAGATTATCATACCTTACGTTTGCTGCATTGCCTTCTCAAACATGCCTCTCCTACGAATTTGTGTTCAATCCTTACACTACTATGTGCACAACACTGCATAAATATTCGTTCTCAACGAAGGAAAATCCTCTCGGTCTCACTACACAATATTGACATATTTTCTAAATAATTTTCTGTGTCAGGAACCCGCCATTGGCACAGTTGTCCTCAAATAATTACAGAAATTAAAATGTATATATGGTTCTCGGGCGAGACGTCGGATGTCATAGTGAAAACTACACAATATTTAGAAGTGTGTTTGTCTCACCTGAAGATGTCGGCCAGTTGCGCTGATGAAATATTATGGAGTTTTCACTATGACATCCGACGTCTCGCCCGAGAACCATATATACAACATGTCCGTCGGGAAAGCCTCAAGCAACATACCAGAAATGAAAATCTTTTCAAACTTTATGAGACAGGAAATGGCCCACTTTCTATTTAAATAGCTGACTCTTCATGCAGTTCAATGTTGTCAACCCTAGCTCCCCCAATACTTTTCCCTCTAATTCTCTACAGAGTTCTCTATTGATATTCTCTTCTTTCCTTGCAGCCACTGTCACTTTAATTTTTAATTTCAATTCTGTCCTCTTTCATTATCCTCTCCACTTCTAATAATACACAAGGCTTCAAAAGTGCTAAAACAATCAATAGCATTTTCAGTGCCTCCATTATTTTATTATCATTAATAGTGTTACTGTTATCACTATTATAAATTATTACGTTTGTTAATAATGTGAATTATTATTATTAAGATATGTAATAACTATTTCATGTAATTCTCAATTGCTCCATTACTATATTATCACTAATAGTGTTTTATTATAATAGCTAATTACTATTACTATTGCTATTAGAAATTATTATTACTCTGAGTGTTGTGTAATGTTCTTTACATTTGTTCTTCCTGGCCAGAGGTAAGACAGCGACTTAAGACTCTAATCTGCTCAGGCTAAATAAACCATGTATTAAAAAAATGCCATTAATAATAAATAAAATAATAAAGTATAAACAACCTTAAAAACAGGACTGGTTAGAGGTAAAATTCCGAAAATTGTACCAAGGTACAGACACCCCCTACAACCGACGCATTCTTGCTGACGGTATCATTTGCTCTAAACCAACTGCACTTCAGTTGGCAGCGCATGTCTTGGTCGTCAGCTGAGTGTGAACACAGACTTAAACCAAGCATGATTTGTTGTAAACCCAACGCATGTTTTTTACCGCGGAATATGTGATTCTTGAACGGAATTTCTTTCATCTCTTCACAGTTTTACCTATCTTGTAAAGGGATTTTTGTGTATAGCTTCCCCTATACAGTACTGACAACATTTTCTCTATTGCGTAACTTAGAGATTCAAACGAATATTTGTCCCAAGGTACATGTCTGTGTTGAACATAGGGAAGTGGGATTCGATTTACAGTTCTTCATTCAATGCTAGATAAGATTCACTCTAACAACATTTCGTCAAAAGGTGTGTGATAGATTATGGCCCTTGCAATGGTGGTTCAATGTAAATGGCAGCGTTCGTTCCGAAAGCTTCTATTCCAGCAAGCCAACGAACTTAAACTAACTTTCTTTGGTTTCGGCTCCATCTTCGTAAACTCTACTGCAGACACACAACAGAGAACAATATTGTCGCAAATGAAGCTGAGTAGCTCCGTGATGTAATGGTTATGATACTAAACTGTGGCATGGATGGTCGTGAGTTCAAAAGTCACCTCGACTGTTTTAAGTTTAATTTCTATATGCGGTTCGAGTACATTCTAGAAGCATCCACAAATGTCAAGAATCATTGTACTGGAGTGTTCTGTAGCTGTGTGTATACTGTATGTGTTCTGGGCGGAGGAAGTTCGCTCCACGCTCTTGTGTGTGCAAGTGCTCATTAAACCTTCGTTAAATGAAATTAGAGTTCGTCATTCATCTAATTACACCTTCTTCTACATGACTTTATTCTGATGGAGGCGCTGGGCACTGGCACTAGTGAAATCTCACATTATCGACGACACAGAGTCTCCCATCAGGCCACAGCAGAGCCGCCGTTTACGTGGCGAGAAACCCGAGTTCGAACCATATTCAAGAGATCACAATCTGTCGGAGACAGAAGAAGAAAATGACGTTGTGATGACAGCAACTGTGTACCACCACATGAGACATCTTTCCGGGATCTCTGGTGACAAGATCCAAACAAGTGGCTGAAGGTATATGAGCGTATAGCCAAATTTAACAAATGGGATGACACCGTGTGTCTGGCTAACGCATTTTTATACCTGGAGGGCACTGCCAAGCTATGGTATGAGAACAACGAGAAGAAGTTCACAAGCCTGGAAGTATTCCAGGCAGAACTGCGAAGGTATTTCGGCGACACGCAACGACAGAAGTGCAAGGCTGAAGATAAATTAAAGAGCAGGGCACAGTGTCAAGGAGAAACTACAGCATCCGACACTCAAGACGTTTTGGATACTCCTGAGGTCGTATATCTAGGATTTATTAAGACATACGATAGAATCCGCAAGAGATTTTTCTGGCCAGGTTTATTTAGGAGTGTCCGTCTCTATGTGTCACACTGTCGAGAGTGCCAGAGGAGAAACGCAGTTCCTCAGAAACTACCTGGACGACTCATACCAATTCCACCAGCCGAAACGCTTTTCCTGCGTGTTTGGATTGATCTCCTCGGACGATTTCCAACGTATGCTAGTGGCAATAGATGGATTATTGTTTGCACTCATCATTTGAAACGCTATGCCATTAAAAACGCCATGAAAACAGCCGAAGCATCCGAGGTACCCAAATTCATCATGGGAGACATTGTATTAGAACACGGTGCCCCAAGGTCGTTAATTCCGGATCGAGGGAAAGTTTTTCAATGGAATCTTGTGGCATAGATAAATCGTCGGTGCAACATTACTCATCATATGACGACTGCCTACCATCCGCAAACTAACTGGCATACTGAACGCGTTAATAAGACCTTGGCCAACAATGCAACTGGGATGAGGTGCTGCCATTCGTGACCTTTGTCTACAACAAGCCATAGAAGACACCACAGCCATAGAAGACACCACAGGATAAACGCCATTTGTCCTGATGCATGGGCGTGAGGCGACTACGGCGATGGACACTGATTTTCCGTTACACCCTACGACTGCATCGGGCAGATGTTAACCAGGTCTGAGGCACCTCGGCAGATAGCTGGACTACGCACGCTGCAGGCTCAAGAAAACGATCGCCGCCACCGTTCTGAGGGAATCGTTGCAACGGAAACGACTTTTATTATGATTCTGATTCCGGTGCTTTGAAAGAGCACCTATTTCCTGTTGTCGAGCCGTGTTGTGTTATCTAGTTTGGCGGCGTTAGCAGGCTGTGCCTGCCCTGCCCTGCCCTGAGTGTTTCTTCCCTGAATTCTGAATTTGAACTTTCCAGGAAGTTTGGATCCACGTTAGTTTGGTCAGTATCGCTTGTAGAAACGGTTTGCGCCGGCCCATCACGATATTACTTTCCTGTAAAGTAACATAGCTGTGATTACAGGGTGTCACGATTGGTTTGTCACGATTGCTTTTAAGGTACCTGCGGTAACGGAGCTACTTTCGCCGGGGCCAACCTTCTTAATACTGTTTCTCCTCGACAAATGATACCTAATTTTATTACTGTCAGCATCTGTGCAAGTGGTGGGACTGTGACGTTGGTCGGAAGTGCTACTGGTGCTAATAATAAAATTTATAGACAATGTGCTCTTTTAGTTACATTTTAGATTCTTATCTGGCCAGATCTATTAGTATACCCGGTACACTTCGGAGGGCTGAGACGTTTTCTGTGTTGGCAACCTTGAGGGCTGTAATGAGGGATTCCTTGCTTGTTCGTGGAGCCTGATTGGGCCTGCGGACGTCTTGTACCTGTATCTGACCGTTATATTACTGATAAAAGCATGATTTCAACCGGAGGCATAAGTTCAAATTTGTTGTTTAAAATCTATATAAACGACGCTTGTAGCTTGGTTGTATGCTGTACTTATTCGTGGTTTTCGCCAGTGTTTAAATATTACTGTTCTTGAAATACTTAGTTTAGTGTGTTAATCGTCGTTTGCCGACGGTTGTTGTACCTTATCTTGGGCTGCTTCTTCGGGCAGCTATTTGCCTGCAGAGTGTTATCGTAGTAATTGACCTGCTGGTGTTTCTAGGCAGCTTCTTGTCGAAAGACGCTCATTTTACGAGAGCCCTACTGTTCCCTGATGGAGCAGCTGCTGTTTCTGCAGTCTGTGCGTGCAACTGGTCCGGCGGCACGATCTTACTGGCTTGAATTTAGGACTCGCAGCTCCCATTACCTTGTGAAGCTGTTCTGTGGCACAGTGACTGCTGGTTAAGTGAAGTCTTTTCTTCACTGGTTTACCTGGGCCTGAATTTTTCAGCTTTCTCGTATTTTTCGCCTTTACGCTTGGATTCCCTTTGTTTCCGTACCCTTTCTGTATCAAGTTTTCTCTAGTCAGCTTGACAATTAGCAGCCCCTTGTATTTGCGTAAATATGTCAGCTCTCGCAAAGGACCATGTTAAATGTTGGTCTATAATTTAAAACCACTCTTTTAGCTTGGAACATTTTGATTTGATTGTACACTTTTAGTAATTTTATGCTGGTCGTTGCTAGTCAGCTGGACAATTTGCAGCCCCTTGTATTTGCGTAAATATGTCAGCTCTCGCAAAGGACCATGTTAAATGTTGGTCTATAATTTAAAACCACTCTTTTAGCTTGGAACATTTTGTTTATTTGAACATTTTCACTAATTTTATGCTAGTCGTTGCTAGTCAGCTTGACAATTTGCAGCCCCTTGTATTTGCGTAAATATGTCAGCACTCGCAGAGGACCATGTTAAATGTCGGTCTATAATTTAAAACCACTCTTTTAGTTTGGAACATTTTGATTTGTTTGAACATTTTTACTAATTTTAAGCTAGTCGTTGCTAGTCAGCTGGACAATTTGCAGCCCCTTGTATTTGCGTAAGTATGTCAGCTCTCGCAAAGGACCATGTTAAATGTTGGTCTATAATTTAAAACCACTCTTTTAGCTTGGAACATTTTCATTTATTTGAACATCTTTACTAATTTTATGCTAGTCGATGCTACAATTGACTTTTAATAAGGTCGCTTTAACTTCGTCATTCTCTTAAACACCAGGTTAAATTTCGGTAGGTAATTTGAAACCATTCTGTCAGCTTGGGATATTTAAATTTGTTTACACATTTTTACTGAGCTTGTGTTATTCGTTGTTACATTTGACGTTTAAATATCTTGCTGTAAATTTCTCTTGTTTCTTAAGGGACAGTTTCCAATATTGGTCTGTAATTTAAAACTATTCTCTTGACTTGATCATTTAAATTTGTTTAAAGATTTTACCTGTTGCAAAAATTGTGCTATTCGTCGTTACATCTGACCTTTAAAAATGTTGGTCTGTAATTTAAAATCATTCGGTTAGCTTGTGACATTTAGGTTTATTTTAAAATTTTACTCGAATCTGTTAATAAATTCATCTTAGTCGTAGTTACATTTGACCATAAAAATTTTGCTTTAATTTAGTCAGGTCTTGGGTCTATAATTAAAACTCATTGTCTCAGACATTTAACGTATCATATTTATATAAATATTTTACTATTGCTGTTAAATTGGGTAAGTCGTTTTACTTCTTTGAACTTAAAGCATTATCACTGTTTTAAGAACAGCCGATTTCTCATGTATTATTTAATTGTGTTTTACAATTGTTGCCATTTTTAAATAAAAGTATTTAATAAATGTGTGTCACGTGGCAAATAATGAAAGATGCCATAACCTGAGTCCCAGCCCTCTCACGAATTCCTGTTAACTTGGCTTGCTCGAACACAATTAAAAAGTCAACATCTTATTAGAAGATAACCACACACAGCTACCAACTGAGCTCCAGCTCCTTTAAACGGACTGCCACGTGCTTAGGATTATTTATCAGTCCGACTCACTCGTCTGTAGTCATCCAATATCCACTGACGTCGCTCTGTACATTTATCCGAAGCTTCACTTAGAAATGAATTAGGAAGTGTGTGGCTTGCGAGGAGCTACTTCACCACTGTAATCTTTTCCAACAATTTGCGATTTTTTATAACTATTCTCAGCATTGTTGATGCCCCTGTCCTTCAATACATGAGGTCTCTCTGGTCTTCATTTACCTGTGGTTGCTCCTTCGCCATTCCTGTTCACGATCTCTTCAACAACAGCCGACATGGATAGCTACAGAAGGATTGAAATTCTGTGACAGATTTGTCATTTGGGTTACGTCCTGTGACTAATCACTTTCGAAGCTACAGAGCTCTCCTAGCCGGCCGATTTAGCCGTTACTTATTGTTTACTGACAGCACCACGCTTCCTTTTATACTGGCAGGTCCTACTCTCGTAACATCCAGTAATCAATTCCGCACTGCATAACCGCGCAATTTGGGCCGATAGTGAATACAGTACTACCTGACTACGGCCAAGCTGATGGTTCGTGGAAGGTGATCAAGCGCCCAACAACGTCTCAGACTTACCGGATCCGTTTGATGTAAGGCGAATTTCGTGTTCAAAGTATCAACGTGAGTTCACTATAATAAGCGTCGAATTATTGTAACGAGATTATGGCAGCATGATGCGAACAGCTATATTGCAGGTGGATGTCATCGCCATCGGGGAACAGGTCAAGCATAAAAAGATGCAGATGGTCCGCAATAGTGTCACGTAGTACACAGGTTTCATGCTGCCCTTTGTTATTAAGACGGATCGGGTGGAATCCTACTGTAAACAATCACATTTCGGCGTAGTAATACTTCCTGCAGGCCATGACTTGAGCTCCCCCTGCAGGAAGTAGTGCTCAGAATGTCTGTTTCCATTTTCGTGTGTTAAACAGCCGGTGTTTACCATGGTGCTTTTGGGTACGCCTTTGGGCATACACAACCTAACCTCTGTGGTGTTACATGGATCCTGGACTTCAGGGGCTACCTTGGCTCTGGTACAACTGACCACCTCCTTGGAAAAGCTCGTGCGGAACGAGTGACCTATGGGGAGAGAGTACCAATATAGCTTGGTGCCGTAGACTGATCTGCAGCTAAGTCTTCCTGAAGCAGGGGGTGGAACCCAGCTGCTGTAAAGTAGGGTGCCGCTTTCCGCGCGAGGCGGCTGGAACGCCGCAGCGGTGGTGGTTTGGAGGCAACATTGGGCTGGGCAAGTGGCATGGGGACGTCTGCGTCGCCCAACTGAGGCGGCGTCGATGAGGAGCTGGGAAGTGGGTTCAGGGGAAGGTCCTAGAGCTGTTCCGGGTCTGGAGTATGCAGCGGCGCGGGACTAGCAGCCAGCCTCTGGTGGCTGTCTCCAGGAAGATCAGCCACCAACTGAGGAGAGGGCGTCAACATGAGCCTCAAGGAAGGGACTGGCGATGGGAGAGAGAGAGAGAGAGGAGCCGACGTTTGGGGCTGCGACTGTTCGAGGAAACGAGGATAATGAAAGGGAAATGGGAGTAGGCATCCATGATGAGTAACCAGCAAGTTCCAGGGAAGGGACCTGAAAAAACGACATGGATGCGCTCCCACACAAGGGATGCAGCTGGCCACGATAGGAAGGACCGGCACAGTGCGGGAAGGGCCTGGGTACACTGCTGACAACCCCTAATCATGTGCACCACGTCTGCTAACATGCTTACACAGAAGACAGGGCGATGTTTTCGTCCAGGCCATACCCCAGTGACCTTGATGTAAGATTTGGAGAATCCAAGACCGCAGGGAAGTTCGTACGATGACTAGTGGAGTGGCATCATTTTCCTCATGGAGGAGCACCTCACTGACGGTCACCAGTTAGTTGAAATCAGGTGGAGAAAATGAATCGGAGGTCAGCCTGGGTGCGAGGCAGAGGAAGCTTTGGCCAGTCATGGAGAAAATAGTGGCACACTAGCTGGAGGAGTGGATCGGTGGTCATCGATGTGGGTACCCTCAGAGCTGTGACTGTGATTGCAGCCAACGCATCCTGTATGTCGTCATCGCCCTGAAAAATTAGGAGGTCTGACAAACTGAATGCCTAATCCTAGCTGGAGGGGAGCCGAGACAAGCCATCGTCGTTGGCATTCTGGGAGATGGGCCAGAAATGGATGGTGTACGTAAAACGTGAAAGGAATAATGCACATCGCTGCAGGAGGTGGGAAGTCTTCTTGGGTAACTATGCTGACGGAGAAAATAAGGCCACGAGAGTCTTACGGTCAGTGATTAACCGAAAAGATCCACTGTAAAGGTACGGAAGGAATTTGGTATTGGCAGACACGATGGCTAGGGCCTCCTTCTCAATTTGAGAATATTTACATTGTGCCTCGGTAAGGGTTTTAGATATGTACAAAACCACGCGTTCCGATTCATAAGGTAGATAGAGCGAAAGGACAGCTCCAACACCATAGTCTGGGCGTCTATAGCCAAGAGGAGAGGAAGAGAGGTTTGGAAAGCCGATTCACAAGCCGGGGACCAATGAAAATGCATGTCCTTTCGGCAAAGGTGATGGAGGGGCGCCGCAATGTTTATGGCGGAGCGAATGAACTTTCGATAATAAGCAATTTTACCCAGGAAAGACCGCAATTGGTGGACATCGCGCGGATGAGGAAGGGCCATTACAGCGGCGATGTGGGAGGAGGTAGGCGATATGCCATCGCAGCAAATTATGTGACCCAGGTAGGAAATAGCAGGTTGAAAAAAAGAGCATTTAGCAAACTTGAATCTTAGGCCAGCAGTTAGCAGGCGCAGGAACAAATGTTGCTGATGGCTGAGATGTTCATCCGCTGTACTACCGGTGGCGACGATGTCATCGAGGTAGTTTATACAACCTGGCACATGCTGCAACAGCTGTTCTACATAATGCTGAAAGATGGCCGGTGGACTAGCGATGCAATACATGAGGCGGCTCAACCGGAACAGACCAAACGACGTGTTGTCGGCGGCAAAGTGAGTACAAGGTTCATGTAATTTGGAGGTAGGAATCGGCTAGACCGATCTTTGAAAAAAATTGTCCCCCTGTGAGCTTGGAGAACAGGTCCTGGGGACGCGGGAAAGGATTGTCTTCAATGTGTAGCTGAGAGTTAAGTGTAGCCTTGAAGTCGCCGGCCGGCCGGTGTGGCAGTGCGTATCTAAGCGCGTCAGTTTGGAACCGCGTGACCGCTACGGTCGCAGGTTCGAATCCTGCCTCGGGCATGGATGTGTGTGATGTAATTAGGTTAGTTAGGTTTAAGTAGTTCTAAGTTCTAGGGGACTAATGACCTCAGCAGTTAAGTCCCATATTGCTCAGAGCCATTTGAACCATTTGAAGTCGCCACCAACTCGAAGACACCCATCTGGTCTCTTGAGGACGAGCAACGGTGTCGCCCAAGGACTGTGACGAACCAGAGTGAGGAGTCCCTCCATGGTGAGATGGCCCATTTCTTGTTGAAGAGGCTGCAGGTGGGTGCAGGGAACCTGTGGGGCCTGGAAGTACTTTGGGAGGGCAGACAGTTTCAGCAGGAATGATGCATGAAAATCTTGAGCACAGCCGACGCCCGGTAAGAAGACGTCCTGGAATTCCAAGCACAAAGTTCTAATGCCGGGAACTGAATCTGGGAAGACACCAGATGAACAATGAATGTCATCAATGTCGAAGCCAAAAGCCCAGAAGGCATCCAACCCAAAGAGATCCACTGTGGCTGCATTGTTGACCACAACGAAGGCAATTTCCTGGCGAATCAATAGATACAAGATGGAAGCCATGATTTGACCCAAGAGGGCGATCGCCCACTTATTATAAGTACGGAGGCGACAAGGTGTGGGTGACAGGGGGGGGCTCTCCAATCTTCCCATAAGAGGAATAGTTGATCAGTGAGACCGCTGCTCCAATATCCATCTGCATCTGCAGCGGCCGACCGTTGCCCTGAACGTCGATCATTAGCTTGGAAGATCCGAAAGACTGCACCTGGTTGACATCCATGGGTATAGGCCCCCGATAGTCATGTGCCTTAAGAGGAGGGAGCTGCTGAGATCGGCAGACCAAAC
Source organism: Schistocerca serialis cubense (assembly GCF_023864345.2). Classification (NCBI taxonomy): domain Eukaryota; kingdom Metazoa; phylum Arthropoda; class Insecta; order Orthoptera; family Acrididae; genus Schistocerca; species Schistocerca serialis. The sequence goes on from NC_064641.1 coordinate 313,343,991, forward strand.
TGACATGTCTGTTATTGCACAATACACCTACCTGTCAGGACAGTCTTCCTGAGCACGGTTCTTAAAGCTTCCGGGGCAGGTCAATAGCTGGACGGCTGGTGGCGCTGTTGAGGGTGCAGTGGCCGCCGTGGACTAACGGTCTGCGCCGGACCCGCGGAGCTGCCTGAGGGTGCAAATTCCAACATACGGCGGCAGCCCTGTCAACGCTGTGCAGAACAGGATGGCATGTGCTGGTCATCGGAATGGACAACGGCAGCTTCTTCGACCTCCTCCAGTGACGCGACGGGCTCCGGGGCGTCGTAGTCACGGAGGGCCGCCACTTCCACCAAGGATTGCTAACGCTTGTCGGCCGCCGTAGACACTTCATACTTAAATGCTAGATCGATGATCTGGTCCAGAGTAGGATCGTCGAGTATGAGGGCGTCACGCCGGAAAGCCACATCCAGGGCGCCCTGGATGAGGTGGACGATCTCGTCCACGTAGGATCTTTTGGATACTCGTGTGTTGAAGTGACATATCCAGCTGAGACCTTGCAGTTCCACTGCCCACTGGCGATATGATTTGCCAGCCTTCTTGCGACACTGGTAAAATTCGACACAGGCAGCCAACACGTGCAACTCTTGTTGATAGTAAGCTCCAGGAACCTCAAAAATCTGGGAGAAAGTCAAAGGATCCAGAGGTCGAGGTTGGAGTTTCGTCAAGAGAACATACACTTTGGACTGGTTCCAGAACAAAAAGTAGGAATGACGAGCAGCCTCCTGGACAATCTGGTGGATTTGAAAATGCTGCTGGAGCCGCTTCTCGTATATTTCCCAGTCTTCAGCATCCTTGTTGAAAGAGGAAAATGGCGGGGACAGCGGAACCGGGCGGGTTTGCTAGAGTTCCGTAAGTAAACGTTCCTGCGTACCCTTAGAGTTCTTGCAACATTGTAGAAACCATTCTAGTAAGCCATGCACTCCTTGGACCAGCTGCTGTAGGACAACTTCCACCATGAGAAAGACACATGAAGGCACCAACTCGTCGCCACTTGTGTTGTGGCTGACAATTCGCAATTTTTCGCAACACAACTTTTATTGATGTAAGGCAACAAGGTTGATGACTGAACATACAAACGAAAGGTAACAATAACGAAAAAAGTCTCCTAATTGAGGCAAACAAAATTTGACGTCTTATATTCCACAGAGGTTCGCGGTAACACTCTTACACACTAGTAACAGTCCAATTCCGAGACGAAGACGTAATCTTCGACGATTGCAGTACACGAGGTCGGCATCAGGCGTGAACTGAACTTCGGGCCTGGTTGTAGCCCCTAAATAGCTGTCTCCAGCCAATCAGATTTCGGTGTAGTGATACTTCCTGCAGTCCGTGGCGCGAGCTCCCCATGCAGGAAGTAGTGCTCGGAATGTCTGTTTCCATTAACTTGTGTGTGAATAGCCGGTGTTTACCATGGTGCTTTTGGGTCCGCCAATGGGCATAGGTAACGTCGTCCTCTGTGGTGTTGCCGGCCGCGGTGGTGTAGCGGTTCTAGGCGCTCAGTCCGGAACCGCGCGACTGCTACTGTCACAGTTTCGAATCCTGCCTCGGGCATGGATGTGAATGATGTCCTTAGGTTAGTTTGGTTTAAGTAGTTCTAAGTTCTAGATGACTGATGACCACAGATGTTAAGTCCCATAGTGCTCAGAGCCATCAGAACCCATGTTGAACTCTGTGGTGTTATATAGGTTGCCGGCCATCTGGGGCTACCTTAGCTCCGGTATAACACATGTCCACCTGCATTGCGAATAGGGTGATGCTATGACACAAGCCTACTGAGTCCAAGGCCTAAAGTACATTTTTAGCTGTCAGTATTTTAGATTATGAACTACTGCGTGTAACGTGGACATACACACGCACCGACGATGTAACAAAAATAAATTTGAAAGGTGTTTTTCATTTAGAAAATCCGAAGGTTACGTTTTCAACCACATAACGCTAACGGTAATTCACACATTTATTCGATCAGGTAGTTATGCATTTTCCGGAAGATACTGTGTCTCAAAACGAGGGCTTGCTGAAATTTAAAGTCTCCGAATTTTTAACTGTTCTTAGCACTGATTGACGTATTATTTTCACGCACTTAGCTTGGCTGACTTTCCCGCGTCGATGAAAGTTGCAACCCTCAGAATTGTTGCTTGTAACGTCGTGGTGTGTAACGTTGTTATGTGGATGCGCGATAAATCCTCAGAAAATAGTTAATATAAATTCGAAGATTACGTCCTCACAAGGAGCACCATTTTCTTAAGTATGACAATGCCAGATAACACACGAGCGCCGCGACATAGGCAACATCTGCACTGCCATCGATAGTGCCGATCTGGCCTCATCCGATTTTTAACTGCTTCCTAAAATTAAAGAATACCTGCTGATGGATGTTGACTCTCACATTACTGGTAAATCGGAGCGCCACTTAAATAATTGGAAAAATTAGAGCTTTCCTTTACCGGTATACAGATTAACTGGCTGTTTTTCAAGGAGTTCTTTGCTAAGTGGCCATGTACGTAAAAACAGTATTCCGTTTGAGTCCGTAGAAGTATCATGGTACGGCGTTGGACAGGTAGTTGAATGCTGTGCGGGAGCAGATGAATTCAGTGAAACTAAACTTCTAATTGTTGGTATTTATAGGGCCCCTACCGCTGACTTCAGAACATTTCTGCTGAAACTAGAGAGGGTTCTTGGTTCACTTGATAGGAAGTACAAAACATTAGTTGTATGAGGTGATTTTAGTATTCAGTTTGTGATTATGCAAGAAAAAGTATGTTGGAAGAGTACAAAACATTAGTTGTATGACGTGATTTTAGTATTCAGTTTGTGATTATGCAAGAAAAAGTATGTTGGAAGATGTCCGAAATTCATATCATCTGATGCAGACTGTGTTTTTCCCAGCCGGGGAACAGGGGAACAGTAGCACAGCCGTAGACAATATGTTTATTAATTCTTTATTACTAGGTGGACATTCTGTTAGTAAACTGGACAATGAAGTTTCAGACCATGATGCACAAATTTTAACAGTAAAACGTTTTGGTACTCAAGAATTTTGTATGTAATTACTATGTAGACAAGCTAATCCAACGGCCATAGAGAGGTTTTTAAAACTCGCTAAGGAACAAGAGTGGCAGGATGTTTATCGTGCTGACAACATAGTTGACAAATATAAAGCTTTTCCTTACACATTCTCATACTCTTCGAAAATTACTTTCTATTAGAATGTTCTGAATAGGGCATTAGCAGTAAAAGGCCGCCTGGGTGACTGACTAGTCGTTTGAGGATATCGTGTAGAACGAAATGCTAATTATATCAAAACACAATTGAGCTACAATACAATATTACAGACATTATTGGAAGATGCTTAAAAATATTATTGGGAAGGAAAAGAGTACGTGGTACGCAAATAGAATAGCTAATTCACAGGGTAAAATTAAGGCCATATGGTCACTCTTGAACGAATTCTCTGGTCAGCAGCACAAGGTCGAAGGTATGGAGTCAGTTCGTAGTAAAAATGTTTGTCTTCCTGATAAGTCAGATAAATCCGCAGAATTTAACAATCACTTTCTGAGTATTGCTGGTGGATTAAATAAAAACTAAGTTTCTACAGGGAGTTATATAACTCTCTTGGAAAATGCCTTTCTGAGAGTGATGTCGGAAATACTCTTCTGTGATACTGACAAGGAGACGACCGAGTCAATAATTAAATAAATGAAGACTGAGGACTCTCATGGATACGGTGGAGTACCTAGCACAATATTAAAGTACTGTGACGTAGGTTTTAGCCCTGTACTTAGCTATATCTGTAAGTTTTCCTTTAAGAATTCTCAGTTTCCTGAATGACTGAAGTACTCAATAGTAAAGCCGCGTTACAATTAGGGATAAATGGATAATGTAGACAATTTTAGACCTATTTCTATGCCATTAACGTTTGCTAAAGTCATTGAAACGCCTGTGTATGTAAAGATAACGTATCATTTTATTTCACCTAATTTGCTATCAAACGCACAGTTCGGTTTTAGAAGTGGCTTAACAGAAGTGGCTTAGCAACTGAAAATGCTATATTCTCCTTCCCTTTGAATCACTGGATGAATTAAACAAAAGCTTTTGAATGCTAGACAACTTCTTTCGATTTAACTCAGGCGTTAGATTGTGTTAATCACAAAATATGGCTCCATAAACTGGAACACTGGGAGTAGATAGCAATTAGTCACCTCTTACTTTAACAACAGACAGCAAAAGGTCCGTCCCCGCAGTATTCAGAATGGCTATGATGTTAGGTCTCAGTGGGGTACGTTTAAAGCGGGATGTTCCAGGCATCAGTGCTGGGGCCACTCCTGTCCCTTATTTATGTAAATGATATACTTAGTAGTGAAAGGTATTGTGTGGAACGTTGGCACTGTTTCAAATAGTGAAGTTCAAGACATAAGTTCATGGTTTGTAGAAAAAAAAACCTAGGGATAAATCACAGTGAGACACAGGTTTTAGAAATCAACTAATCCCAACGTTTGAATTTCACAGAATGGGACTGTGATTAGCGAAATTGAATAGTTCAAATTTGTAGGTGTTCAGGTAGTAAACTGTCGTGGAAAGCCCACGTTTAGGCTCTTGTTCAAAGATTTTTACTATTCGAACGGTAACTGAAGTAAATGATAGTTTGACACGAAAATTACTATACTTTGCTTATATTCATTTGCTTATGACGGATGTTATTATGTTTCGGGGTAACTCTTCCCATTCTGAAAGGATACTTCTGGCTCAGAAACGGGTTGTTAGGGCAATAAATGGTATAAGATCGTGGACTTCTTGGCGACCCCTGTTCATTACTCTGAGATTGCGATCTCTTATTTCTTGTTAATAATATCAGCTTCTTCTCCAGAATTAACAGCTTTCACTCAGTCAATATTAGGCAGAAATACAGTCTGCATTTTGATTGCACTTCCGAAACTCTTGTGCAGAAAGGCCCAAGGCCCCCAAAACACTGCTGCATTCATTTTCAATAAGCTACAACAACAGTTTCCTCCCCCCCCTCTCCGCCCATGAACCATGGACCTCACCGTTGGTGGGGAGGCTTGCGTGCCTCAACGACACAGATAGCCGTACCGTAGGTGCAATCACAACCGAGGGGTATCTCTTGAGAGGCCAGACAAACGTGTAGTTACTGAAGAGGGGCAGCAGCCTTTTCAGTAGTTGCAGGTGCAACAATCTGGATGGTTGACTGATCTGGCCTTTGTAACACTAACCAAAACGGCCTTGCTGTGCTGGTACTGCGAACGGCTGAAAGCAAGGGGAAACTACAGCCGTAATTTTTCCCGATGGCATGCAGCTTTACTGTATGATTAAATCATGATGGCGTCCACTTGGGTAAAATATTCCGGAGGTAAAATAGTCCCCCATTCGGATCTCCGGGCGGGGATTACTCAGGAGGACGTCGTTATCAGGAGAAAGAAAACTGGCGTTCTACGGATCGGAGCGTGGAATGTCAGATTCCTTAATCGGGTAGGTAGGATAGAAAATTCAAAAAGAAAAATGGATAGGTTAATGTTGGATATAGTGGGAATTAGTGAAGTTCGGTGGCAGGAGGAACAAGACTTTTGGTCAGGTGAAAACAGGGTCATAAATACAAAATCATACAGGGGTAATGCCCGAGTAGGTTTAATAATGAATAAAAAAATAGGAGTGCGGGTAAGCTACTACAGTCAGCCTAGTGAACGCATTATTGTGGCCAAGATAGACACGAAGCACACGCCTACTGCAGTAGTACAAGTTTATATGCCAACTAGCTCTGCAGATGATGAAGAAATTGATGAAATGTATGTTGAGATAAAAGAAATTATTCAGGTAGTGAAGGGAGACGAAAATTTAATAGTCATGGGTGACTGGAATTCGACAGTAGGAAAAGGAAGAGAAGGAAACGTAGTAGGTGAATATGGATTGGGGCTAAGAAAGGACAGAGGAAGGCGCCTGGTAGAATTTTGCACAGAGCATAACTTAATCATAGCTAACACATGCTTCAAGAATCATGAAAGAAGCTTGTATACATGGAAGAAGCCTGGAGATACTGACAGGTTTCAGATAGATTATATAATGGTAAGACACAGATTTAGGATCCCGGTTTTAAATTGTAAGACTTTTCCAAGGGCAGATGTGGACTCTGACCACAGTCTATTGGTTATGAACTGTAGATTAAAACTCAAGAAACTGAAAATATCTGGGAATTTAAGTAGATGGGACCTGGATAAACTGAAAGAACCAGAGGTTGTACAGAATTTCAGAAAGAGCATAAGGGAACAATTCACAGGAATGGGGGAAAGATATACAGTAGAAGAAGAGTGGGTAGCTTTGAGGAATGAAATAGTGAAGACAGCAGAGGATCAAGTAGGTAAAAAGACGAGGGCTAGTAGAAATCCTTGGGTAACAGAAGAGATACTGAAATTAATTGATGAAAGGAAAAAATACAAAAATGCAGCAAGTGAAGCAGGCAAAAAGGAATACAAACGTCTCAAAAATGAGGTCGAAAGGAAGTGCAAAATGGCTAAGCAGGGATGGCTGGAGGACAAATGTAAGTATTTAGATGCTTATCTCACCAGGCGTAAGATAGATACTACCTACAGGAAAATTAAAGAGACCTTTGGAGAAAAGAGAACCACTTGCATGAATATCAAGAGCTCAGAAGGAAACCCAGTTCTAAGCAAAGAAGGGAAAGCAGAGAGGTGGTAGGGGTATGTAGAGGGTATATACAGGGGCGACGTTCTTGGGACCAATATCATGGAAATGGAAGAAGATGTAGATGAAGATGAAATGGGAGATATGATACTGCGTGAAGAGTTGAACAGAGCATTGAAAGACCTAATCGAAACAAGGCCCCAGGAGTAGACAACATTCCATTAGAACTACTGACAGTCTTGAGAGAGCCAGTCCTGACAAAACTCTACCATCTGGTGAGCAAGATGTCTGAGACAGGCGACATTCCCTCAGACTTCAAGAAGAATATAATAATTCCAATCCCAAAGAAAGCAGGTGTTGCCAGATGTGAAAATTACCGAACTATCAGTTTAATAAGTCACAGCTGCAAAATACTAACGCGAATTCTTATAGACGAATGGAAATACTAGTAGAAGCCGACCTCGGGGAAGATCAGTTTGGATTCCGTAGAAATTTTGGAACACGTGAGGCAATACTGACCCTATGACGTATCTTAGAAGAAAGATTCAGGAAAGGCCAACCTACGTTTCTAGCATTTGTAGACTTACAGAAAGCTTTTGACAATGTTTACTGGAATAATCTCTTTCATATTCTAAAGGTGGCAGGGGTAAAATACAGGGAACGAAAGGCTATTTACAATTTGTACAGAAACCAGATGGGAGTTATAAGGGTCGAGGCACATGAAAGGGAAGCAGTGGTTGGGAAGGCAGTGAGACAGGGTTGTAGCCTCACCCCATGCTATTCAATCTATATATTGAGCAAGCAGTAAAGGAAACAACAGAACAGTTCGGAGTAGGTATTAAATTATATGGAGAAGAAATAAAAACTTTGAGGTTCGCCGATGACATTGTAATGCTGTCAGAAACTGCAAAGGACTTGGAAGAGTAGTTGAACGGAATGGACAGTGTCTTGAAAGGAGGGTATAAGATGAACATCAACAAAAGCAAAACAAGGATAATGGAATGCAGTCGAATTAAGTCGGGTGATGCTGAGGGAATTAGATTAGGAAATGAGACACTGAAAGTAGTAAAAGTGTTTTGCTATATGGGGAGCAAAATAACTGATGATGGTCGAAGTAGAGAGGATATAAAATATAGACTGGCAATGGCAAGGAAAGCGTTTCTTAAGAAGAGAAATTTGTTAACATCGAGTATAGATTTAAGTGTCAGGAAGTCGTTTCTGAAAGTATTTGTATGGAGTGTAGCCATGTATGGAAGTGAAACATGGACGATAAATAGTTTGGACAAGAAGAGAATAGAAGCTTTCGAAATGTGGTGCTACAGAAGAATGCTGAAGATTAGATGGGTAGATCACATAACTAATGAGGAAGTATTGAATAGAATTGGGGAGAAGAGGAGTTTGTGGCACAACTTGACTAGAAGAAGGGATCGGTTGGTAGGACATGTTCTGAGGCATCAAGGAATCACCAATTTAGTACTGGAGGGTAGCGTGGAGGGTAAAAATCGTAGAGGGAGACCAAGAGATGAGTACACTAAGCAGATTCAGAAGGATGTAGGCTGCAGTAGGTACTGGGAGGTGAAGCAGCTTGCACAGGATAGAGTAGCATGGAGAACTGCATCAAACCAGTCTCAGGACTGAAGAACGCAACAACAAACAACAAGAGTTAAGAAATCTTAGCAGTGATCTACGCGCTTTTAAATCGACAGTGAATAGTCTCCTCATGGTTCACTCCTTCTGTTCTGCCGAGGAATTCATTGAGGAATTAAGTTGATAACTGCTTTACATCGTTGATTAAATAAACTTATGACTTGGCTTTTTTGGATCATAAACATTTTATTTTATCTGTTATTGCTTTTGTGTTTTAATTTCATGTACTGACGCGTTCCATTACTTGGAGGTTTGTTCCTACGGACTAGACGTGTGAAATAAAAAGGACATAACCTAGATGACTCCACTTCGATAGTGGGAAGCAGTGCAAGCAGAGGTGATATTGTAGCTCCGTGAACAAAGTTCAACATTCTGTTGTGACGGTATCAACAAATTGGTCTCTCGTTGGGAGAAAAGTGTCCCCAGTGTGACTATGTTGGGAAACGAACTGTAGACATGAAGAATATATATACAGAATGTTAACTGTGTTTGTTGTCTTTGAAAAGCTTTCTGAGTTTTCACATAAGAAATTCGGAGGCACTACTTTTCAGCACGACCTTGTAGGGTTTTGGAATAAAAATATGTTACCGTGAGTGACATCTGGGTTAGCCACGTAGTTTACTCCTATTCAGCAAGCATTAACTGCATCCGGCAGACAGAAACTCAGAAGAAGAAGGATGGATCATTCTCATCGTTGTGATGTCCCCTTTTCCAGGAAAAGCTGTACTGTCCCTCATCCGGGCTGTCAAATATTGTCCGACTTTATCACTCGCCATTTACGGTAAAAATCCTGTTAATGGCTTCTCTGTCCTCTGGTTTTTAACTGTCTAGGTTCAGTGCGACATATCACAGCACCAGAGATCCTGAGTGACGTGTCTTATGGAATCCGGCAAATGATATATTTGTCATGAGTCAGTGATATTGCTGTTCTCGATTACAGCTTTCATACTCGACTGCCTACAGATAAAAAAATTGGTTCAAATGGCTCTGAGCACAATGACACTTAACATCTGAGGTAATCAGTCCCCTAGACTTAGAACTACTTAAACCTAACTAACCTAAGGACATCACACACATCCATGCCCAGGGCAGGATTCGAACCTGTGACCGTAGCAGTCGCGCGGTTCCGGGCTACAGCGCCTAGAACCGCATGGCCACCGCGGCCGGCGCCTACAGATATATTTCTGGATATAGACAAATAACAGTCCAATACAAGAAACCGCACTGCCACCAACACTGCTGTATGCAAAACGAGCTTTCACCGCACTCTAGTTTGTAAACCACACCTACTGACTAGCTGGCAACTAAAAACTTCTGGGAGAATTATCGAAGTTTCCTTAGAAATCTTTGTGTGTGTGTGTGTGTGTGTTTGTGTTTTTCTTATGTGTGTTTCTATTAACATAGGTAGAAGATGATGTTCCTCAGAGATTTGAGTCTTGGGCACTGTGCCGCACCAAGAGTGGATCGTGCAAAGCGTCGGCGCTAATCAAAGTAAAGGGCATTAAGAATCCTAGGCAAGTGTGGCCGTCTGCATAGACCGTCATTTTATATTTACTTTGAACTAAGGTTTCCCTCAAGCAGTACGTTTTTACATCATAAAGACGTTTTCTAGGAACAACAATTTTAATATGAAAAATAGTATTAATGTTATTTGAGTGTATAATAGAGAAAATGTGCGTAAATAATATTGACTTTTTCTTGAGTCATCATTCTTTTGACTTGTTCCGGTTTCCTCTCCCGTGCCAAAATATTCAAGACAGAATAGCAGTTTCAGCCTACGTCCTCAATTGTTTGCTGTATGTATTCCAATCTCTGATGCCCTCTACAGTTTTTACGTCCTAGAGCTCCCACTAGCACCATAGAAGTTATTTCCTGACATTTTAACAAATGTGATGCCACCCCGTCCCTTTTTCCTGTCAATATTTTTGGTATATTCCTGTCCTCGCCGACCCCACGAAGATCCTCTTCGTTCCTTACTTTACAAGTCCACCTAATTTTCAGCACTCTCCTGTACCACTACGTCTCAAATGCTTCGATCGTCTTCTTTTCCGTGTCCTACAGTCAATGTTTCACTGCCATACAATTCGGTCCTCCAAACGTGGATTCTCAGAAATTTCTTCCTGAAATTGAGGTTTGTATTTGATACTATGGCTATGCCATTTTTGCTAATGCTAGTTTGCTTTTTATGTTCTTTTTGCTCCCTCCGTCATTAGTTATTTTACTGCCGAAGTAGCAGAGTTCCTTAACATCATCTACTTGCTGATCACCAATCCTGGTGTTAGGTTTTTTTGCTATTCTCATCTACACTAAATCACCAATTCCGATGTTAAGCTCCTCGCTGTTCTCATTTCCGCTATTTCTCCTTACCTTCGTCTTTCTTCGATTTCATCTCAATCCGTAATTGGTACTCATTATACTGTTCATAACATTCAGCAAGTCTTGTAATTCTTCTTCACTGTGGCTGAGGATAGAAATGTCATCAGCGTATACTATCACTGATATCTTTTCATCTTGAGTGTTTTACTCCCCTCTAGAACTTCCTTTTATTTCCGTCGTTGCGTCTTCGATGTACAGATTGATCTGTAGGGAAAAAAGACTGTACCCCTATCTCACACACTTTTTAATCTGACCAATTCGCTCTTCGTCTTCCACTCTTATTTTTCTCTCTTGGTCCTTGTACGTATTGTATATTACTCGTTACTTTCCTAAAGCTGACTCCTGTTTTCCTCATAATTTCGAACATCTTGCATGATTTGACACCGTCGAAGATTTTCACCGGGTCGACCAATCCTATGAACTTGTCTTGACTTTCCTTCAGTTGTGCTTACATTTTCAACCGATATGTCAGAACCGACTCTCTGATGCATTTTTCTTTCTTAAAACAAAGCTGATCGTCATCTAACATATCCTCAATTCTTTCTCCATTCTTCTGTACACTATTCTTGTTAGCAGCTTGGATGCTCGAGCTGTTAAGCTGACTGTGCGAGAGTTCTCACACGTGTCAACTCTTGCAATCTTCGTATCGTGTGGATAATGGTTTTCCGAAAGCCAGATGTTATTGCGTGGGACTCGTACATTCCACACACGTACATGAATAGCAGGTTTGCTGCTCCTCCCAGCAATGATACTAGAAATTGTGATGTAATATTATGTATCCCTTTTGCCTTTTGCGAACTTACGTCGTCCAAAGCTCTTTTAAATTCTGATCCTAATACTGGGTCACCTATCTCTTCTGTCGTTTTCTCTTGGATTCGCTGAGGGTAATTTCCACTGCTGCAGGGTCAGTCCTTCCGACCATGCCTTAATTTCCGATTGCTTCACATTTTTCATGCAGCCATTACATCTTATCTTCCTTGCAATTATTATTTATTTCAGTCCCAAATGACTTGTGTGTCTGTTTCCTAAGTTTCCATGAACGCATTTGTACTTCCTTTTTTCACCAATCAACTGAAGTATTCCTTGTCTTACCCATAGTTTCTTCGCAGTTACCCTATTTGTACCTACTGTTTTCCTTCCAACTTCTGTGATTTCCCTTTTTAGAACTGTCCATTTCCCTTCAACAGAATTGCCTATTGAGCTGTCCCTCATCACAGCGTCAACAGAACATGAAGTACGTCTCTTGATTCCTTTGTACTTCTATATATCTCTGCCTGACCATGGTGTTATCTAACAGAAATCCCGTCGTCTTGCAAGTATACCTCCTCCTCTTCTGATTCTTGCACAGAGTATTCGCTGGTACTACCTGACATTTATTGCAGAACTCAATTGATATTTGTCCTCTCTCATTCCTAGCACCAAGCCCATATTCTCCCGTAATCCTTTCCTCCACACAATCCGCTGCAATCCCTTATAACTATGAGATTTCCATCTCCTTTCACGTACTGTATTACACTTTCAACTTCCTCGCATCTTCTTTCTAAGTCTTCATATTCGACCTCTGATGTTGTCATGTATACCTGAATTATCGTTGTTGGTTTGCTGTCGGTTCTGATGAGAACGACCTTATCACTAAACCATTGATATTAACTCAATTTCTCGCCGAATTTCCTATTCATGACGAATCCTACTCCCGTTATATCATTTTCTGTTAATGCAGGTACTACTCTCCACTCATTTGACGAGAATTCCTCGTCTTCTCTGCAGTTCACTGACCACTGCTATATCCATACCGAGCCTTAGAATTCCCCTTTTCTTACTTACTAGCTTACCCTACGGCATTCAAACTTCTATCTTTTCTACGCCCCAACTCGTAGAACGTTACCTTTTACTTGGTTATCAACTTTTGTTTTATTATGTGATTCTTGAGTTTCTCCCCGCGTATTTGATAATCAAAATATCCACGGGTGTACTGCCGGTCTACAGTGTCCAACGGGCACAATATTTCGGCGATCATACATGGCGCCATCATCAGGTGAACTGACGGACTGAGCTGCTGTGAACGTGCCGGCACGGGGATCCGTACGCTATGGCTGCTGGAACTGGGTTCGGTCGCGGCAGCGGCTGATTTAAATACCCTCCGCCCGCGGCACGCTCCCTCCGCTGTGCGCGCCCCGCGCCACGGTCGCGCTGTGGAACAGATTACGACGGAGTCTGAGATGACGTCGGTGTGATGGCTCCGTCCGCCGTGGTCGTCACAACTATACGTTTGCTCGATTTACTCTTGATTAACTCAATCGCTGGTTCCCAAGCCATGCTAAGATTATAGCCACAGTCACGGTTTGTGAGGTCGTCATTGGTGCAAATTTCGATGGCCTCTCTAACAACGCTGTCCCATTATCTCGACGTCTGTACTAGAATCCTTGTGCGTTCATACTGCATAGCTTGATATTCCGACAATGTTCAGCGACAGCCGACTTGCTCGGATGCATCAGTCGAGTGTGCCTTTGGTGTTCACGGCATCGATCCTCGACGTTACGCGTAGTCTGACCAATATACGACGTCCCACATTGACACGGAATCTGGTACACGCCGGCCTTACGCAAACCGAGGCCATCTTTGGCGCTCCCCACCAGTGCACGAGTTTTATTCGGAGGACAAAACACGGTTCCGACCCGGTGTTTCTTCAAAATGCGGGCGATTTTCCCCGAGAGTGAGTTCTTGAAATGCTGCTATCACTATTATTTGTTTGTAATAATCATATATGAGTACCGCCCATTTTCCTGGCCTAGAAAAATTTAATGGTGAATGTCTAGTATTTATTTGAAGATATTATTTCCTGGAGCAAATCAAACATAATCTAATGACAACATTTAAAATTTTCCACACTAATGGATTAGGTTCGAGAGACATGTTGTAGATTCAGAGAGTTATCTCTAACGCTTTCTCGGCTGTCCTATGACCCTTACCCCTTTATAACCTTTTCTGGGGTGATTTACGTCCATTACTAATTTTTCTCTGTTACTGCAAATATTTTAAACTCTTTTCCAATATCTTCGTTTCTTATTCCACCTTCTCGTTTACTATAACTGATCTGTGAAATTTCATTTTTGACCTCACTGTTTGCACTGTATCTTCCTTGTTTCATATCAAAGCCTCAGATCCGGAAAGTAGCAGTGTAAAAGCTAGTAATTTATACACTGAAGAGTCAAAGAAACTGGTACAGCTGCATAATATACACCTGCCTAATATCGTGTAGGGGCCCGGCGAGTGCGGAGAAGTGCCGCAACACGACGTGGCATGGACTCAACTAATGTCGGAAGTAGTGCTGGGTGGCTGTCTATAAATCCGTAAGAGCACGAGCGAGTGGAGATCTCTTATGAACAGCATATTGCAAGGCATCCAGGGTAAGTTCAATAACATTCATGTCTGCAGAGTTTAGTGGTCAGCAGAAGTGTTTAAACTCAAATAGTCTTCCTGAAGCCAATCTGTAGCAATTCTGGACGTGTGGGGTGTCCCATTGTCTCGATTAAACTGCCCAAGTCCTTCGAAATGCACAAAGTATATGAGTGGATGCACGCGTTCAAATAGGATTCTCAAGTACGTTTCACATGTTGTATTTAGATGTATCAGGAGTCCCATATCACTCCAACTGCACATACTCCACACCATTACAGTACCTCCACCAGCTTGAACAGTCTGCTGCTGACATTTAGGGTTCACGTATTGGTGAGGTTGTCTCCATACCTTCAGCGCCGTAAGCCCTCATCGATCACGATCGCCGCGCGGTATTAGCCGAGCGGTCTTAGGCGCTAGGGTCATGGACTGTGCGGCTGGTCCCGGCGGAGGTTCGAGTCCTCTCTAGGGTATGGGTGTGTGTATTTGGCCTTAGGAGGATCTAGGTTAATTAGTGTGTAAGCTTGGGGACTGATGACCTTAGCAATTACGTCGCATAAGACTTCACACACATTTGAACATTTTTGATCATGTTTCGTTGAATGGTTCGTACGCTGACACTTTCTGATAGTCCAGCATTTAAATCTGCTGCAATTTGCGGAAGGGTTACACTGCTGTCACGTTGAACGATTCTCTTCAGCTGTCGTTGGTCCCGTTCTTGTAGGATCTTTGTCCAGCCACAGCGATGTCAGAGATTTGCTGTTTTGCCAGATTCCTGATGTTGGAGTGTTCACGGTACACATGTGAAATGGTCATTCGAGAAAATCCCCACTTCATTGTGACCTCGCAAATGTTGTACCCCATCATTCGCGCGCCTTCGGCAACACTCGGTCAAACTCACTTAAATCTAGATAACCTTCCACTGTAGCAGCAGTAACCGGCCTAACAACTGCGCCATTTTTTTATTTATTGTTATTTTAATACCTGTATAACAGGTAGGCCGGCAGCAGCACAATACGCCGCTCTTCAGCCAAAGATAACACAATGATGAAACAGAGAAGACACATGAGTTGGAACAAAACGGCGGGGAAAAAACAGTAGACACATGAACATTAAAAAACATAAAGCCGTTCACACTCGATGACAATCTACACTACAAACTGTTGACATGAAGCACAAACACAGAAGATGTCGATGGCACTGGTGAACGATGGAGTGTGACAGTGAACACTGAACACTAAACACGACGGCACACATGAAACACTGATGGCGATGATCTCTGGCGCGCGAATGTTCACTTAGCATGTGCAAGTCCGGGGACCTGCCAAGAGGGGAATAAGGGTGAGGGGGCGAGAGGGGTGAACAAGGATGCCAATGGCTGAGGAGATGGGGGGGGGAGGAGAGGGACAGGGGAGGAGGAAGCCCAGGGGAGGAGTGGGGAGACATGGATGATGGAGGGAAGAGGGAGAGAAAGGAGAGAGGGTGCCCAAAGGAGCAAACACAGGACGAGGGAGGGAGAATCAAAGTTGGTAGGAGGGGTGGATGGAGGGGAGGAGGGCGTCATCAGGGAGAGGGAGCTAGCGGAAGCCACCTTGGGAGAGGGTAAGGAGGGTGGAGAGATGGAGACCGGGTGGGATGTGGGAATATAGGAGCGGCAGCGGCGGGTGCTAGAGAGGATGGGCGAGACAAGTGAGTAACTGCGCCACACACTTGTTATCTTATAGAGGCTCTCTGACCGCAGTGCAGTTTTCTGCCAGTTTACGTATCTCTGCATTTGAATAGGCATACCTATACCAGTTTCTTTGGTGCTTCAGTGTAGAATTACAGTTCCGTTTCTTTAGTTCTTGTTTTGTTTAGTGTTCTTCCTATTATTCCACAGACACTCTAAAATTTTTCAATTTTTTCCTGCCCATTGCGCCATCCAGGACACTCCGTTGTCGCAACTGCACGCACTATCTCGGCATGCCACGTGGCCGATCCACATTCCCACCGACTGCCACCTATTGACAGTCAATTATAACACTTCTTCCGCTACTACTGCTGTACCATAATCTTAAAGCTGGAAGCAGGTTGTGTAATAAAACTATTTTATTAAAGCAATTATGGTACAACGCATCATAGCAGTGTTACCCTCTGAGAGGAATTTTGCTATGTGGACCGTGTTGTACCTAATGGAGTTGGCTTATCGGAAAATGAAAGTCAGAATTACGTAAATATTCGAACAGTAACAAACTGTGCTGTTTAAAGAATAAGGAAAACGGTCGGCAGCCTAATTAGGCAAGAAAAAATTAACGTTCTCGTTTAAGAAAGTAGGTATAAGTAACTATAACGGACAAACACAGCCTAGACTTGGCCACATGAGAGTGCAATAAACTGAGACACATATATATGTTTTAAGATTGAAGCTAACAGCTGGAGCAGCACAAACTAATTGCAAAAATATAACAGATACCGAAACAAACTATTACTTTCAGGGCTTGTTCAAAGTGAACGGTCCTTACAACATTACTATTAACATTCACTGCAGAATCGTAAATTGGACATAGGTTAAGTCTATCTTTCAGTTAAATACATTACTATTTAAAATGAAAGTTAATTGGAATCCACTAACAGGTTGCTTCTCACTATCATTTGAATAAAGAAATTATAGTTTTCATAATTAGTGGTCTTTCCGCTACTTGTTACCGAGCATTAACACGATAGACAAACTGTGGATCCTGTTATACCGTTAATATGCACTTCTAATACACAAGAGAGACAAACACTTAGCAAACATCAGTATATAACGTTTGATAACTGCAGTTTTCCACTTTTACTACAGTGAGACACAAAATTAACATATATGTAAGATACTGAGTCACCTTCTGCGATTTACAACAGGCAGTAATGTGATCATTTACTAAGCAAAACTTTATAAGCCTCAGTCTTAAGAACTTCTAATTTGAAGTTGACAGCAACACATTAATAAGCAGTTTTACTAGGAAAAGTATTTTCAGCAAGCATCGTTAACTTTAACTCACTGTCTTGCCACATTAACTTTAACTTTGTTTTTACTATGTTCAAGAGGCATCAATTAGCAAAACACTGGGCTTTAATGTTCTTTCAGTAAGGACACTCGGAAATCACTTTAGTTCAAACGGAGAGGAACTTGAGAGGTGTTATGATAAGGAGAAAAATCAAGTTAGGTACATAAATTCAGTTATAAATTACCCTATATTTGAGCACACTAACACATCCATTAAGCTGATCCTTCACTGTACATTACTATAGTGCTCCATTACAGTGATTGCGCAATGAGGTGGCGATTGCGTGTTGGTAGGTGGAATTGCAGGTAGAATTGCTGGACTCTGTCATTTCTTGGTGGCGATGATAGATACAAATTCCAGAATAGTTCCAGCTATTTATCCATCCATCCGAGGCATTGGAAAGTGGCAGGAAAAGCCTCTCTCGGAACCAGCACAATATGCAACATTTACATGGCAGTGCACAGTTTGGTAGCTCGTCCCTGACTGACTCTTGTTCCACCTTTCCTACCTAGACCAACCACAATTTGCGCGCGCTACACAGTTCCGTTCCCGAGAGGACCCACAACAACTTTTGCACACAGAATAACTGAGAACCCTAAGTGAAGGTCAGCAGTTTACATAACAGCAAGCAATCATTTTAAACAAAGCATAACATTTGCACATATTGACATTTCTACACAAAATTATTCACACAGAAATTACCATTACATACAGTAAGTTTTGATCCCTCCAAATGGACAATGAATTTAAATCACAGATATACTACATCGCATAGAATGAAATCATGACATCAAAGATTTTTACAGAGAAAGGGGTATACAATTTTATGTTATCGATTCAAACACATTTACCGAAGCTCAACGATGTAAAAAAAATAAAACAAAAGCAAAATACATCAGTAGAGTATTAGAGGTATGGTGTTACACCCTGTCCATTTTACTGTCGTTCGTTGTCCTGTGATTCCCACGGGAGGTCGGATGTATTAGTGCATCCGCACTGAAAAAGGTGGACCCATTGCTTAGCTAGACGTATCAGTTACATGAATGGGTGGTGTTTGTGTTTTCGGACTTGACCGAAAGAACAAACACCACGCATTCATACAATAGCTTCATTCCTTTGTTGCTTTATGTTTCCTACTCCATTTCTAATCGTGTCTTCTGTATATAAACTCAATAAAATTGCAGAAGACTACCGCTCTGTTTAAACCTTTGGTTAAATGAAATGCTGTAATTACTTAATTTTTTCTTTTTCCTATTACTGACATAGTTTCCTTACATAATCTTCTTATGGCTCACATTAATTGTCGTGGAATTCTATTTTCTTGTAAAATTGGCCTGAGTGTTTTCATTTTTAATCGGTTAAATGATCCTCTTTTATTTATCACTATCTTCAAAGGAAATATACTATCCATAGTCGCTCGTCCTTACCTAAATTCACTCTGGTCTTCAGTTAAAAGTAGTTCTGATACTAGCCTTAAGGTCTCCAGTTAAAATTTTAGCTTATACTTTATATCCCGATGTAGAAAAATATATTGCGCTGTAATTGTTAGAGTTCTTTCAATCTCTTTCTTTTTTTTTAAAATTTTTAACATTCGGTACACGATAGCTGCTGACCAGATTTCAGATATTCTCACATTCTCCCAGCACAAATTTAAGAAATGGAAACAGCTTGAGAACTCCCCCGCATTTTAATAACTCTCTGTAAATGAGATCTATACCAGCTGCCTTTATGATTTTAGTTGCTATTAAAGCCTCTGCCCAATCTACTAAATTCATTACAATTTACCCTTTCCCACCCTCTTGCTTTTCTACTTGCTCCATTAACCTCTTTTCTTACCACAAGTTTTTAAAATGTCCTCCCCATCGTTTTTCGTTGATTCTGATAGTGTTTAATGTCTCTTTTTCTTGTCTACCTACGCATTTTATTGCTTTGCAGTCAATTGCTTGTAGTGCAGCATCGTGCAGCACACTCCAGAGAGCGCAGTAAGCGCCGTCACCCCGTAGTTGAGTGTCGACAAGCAGCCCACCAGCCGCGTATTCATCGGCATCATGAGGGCAGTACCGCAGCACCGCCGTAGCTGCAGGGCAGGCGGCTGCCGCAGAGCCTATTTGGCCAGTCTGCAGAATTACAGCAGGACGCAGGTGCTGCCGTGTCTTTAATCAATGAGCACATGTATCGCCAGCTCGGCTTGCCCCATGGCAACGTGCCCGGCGCCGAATCCTGTCTTACTGCTGTGGGGACATTGTGGTAAGATCTTATGGGACCAAACTGCTTATGTCATCGGTCCCTAAGCTTACAGACTACTTAATCTACCTTAAGCCATGGACAACACACACACACACACACACACACACACACACACACACACAAGCCCGAGGGAGGACTCGAACCTCCGACGGGAGTAGGCGCGCGGACCGTGACAAGACGCCCAAGACCGCGCGGCTACCCTGCACGGCCCTGCTGTGGGAACGTCACTCTCCTCGGAGAGCTGTCGCTGACGGTGAACTACAGAAACACTGAACACATCTTGACCTCCTTAGTTGTGAGCTCTACTAGTGCCACTAACAATTTCAGGGTAGAAGCCGTTAAGAGTTTCTGGGTTCAAAATAGACAATTCGATGACTTATTGTTGGACAAAGTGTCTTTCACTGATCTTGACGCCCTGTGCACTTAGTATATGGAGATTTTTGAACCTACACTCGAGTATGTGCGTAATTTTGCGGCTCATATTTCCTTAAGTCCTCCTTCCGTGCCTAAATTTTGCTCATCTGAGCCACTTGTGTGTTTGTACATGATGAGGCTGCTCAGGAGGACCTCGCATAACTTCCGCACCAACGTATAGTTTCCCGGTCTCCTCTGGTCAGTGAGCGGCGCCAATAGTAGTCACTAAAAAACTGAGAGGGAGGTTACGTGTTTGTGGTGATATCAATTCCACTATTTTCACAAATCTTACATTGATGTCAATGCACTGCGGCGTCCAGAGTAGTTGTTCACTGGGCTGACTGGAGGCATCATTATTGAAATGTAGATTTAAGAGAGGAGTATCTCAACAATCACTTAATGGTGCTTCATATTAGTTGCTAGTCTTAATTACGCCATTTACCTTTCAAAGGAGAAGATGCATACGTTCTGCAGGTTTCCAGAAGGATATACAACAATTGATTCAAAGTACTCAACACTGTGATGACCATTTCCATAGCATTATCGTTATGTGGCCGATCCATGTTGAAGATTACAAGCATCCTGAATGTCTTCCTAAATAGCTCTAGGAATTATATTTCCAGTTGAGAAATCGCAGATTCTTTGCCCCAAGCGTCAAACAACTGTGGTAAATTGTCATAAAGGTATTACACTCGAACGCAGTCACCTCGATGCGATTATTAAATTGCTGGCCAATCCTAATTAGGTAAAATCACATACCATGCCACGTTTATTCCCCAAGTGGCGCTGATCACTCATCAAATCCATCAACCGCAGAAGAATATCATCTGGTGGTGGTGGTGGTGGTTAGTGTTTAACGTCCCATCGACAACGAGGTCATTAGAGACGGAGCGCAAGCTTTGGTTAGCGAAGGATTGGGAAGGAAATCGGCCGTGCCCTTTCAAAGGAACCATCTCGGCATTCGCCTGAAACGATTTAGGAAAATCACGGAAAACCTAAATCAGGATGGCCGGAGACGGGATTGAACCGTCGTCCTCCCGAATGCGAGTGCAGTGTGCTAACCACTGCGCCACCTCGTTCGGTCAATATCATCTGATTTATGTGAGTGGAGCCCTGTTAACAGGGCTCATCAGCACGTAAAGCACAGTCTCAAGGTGGATCTGAGTCTGATGCAATATCCGCTGGACCTGCCGTTGACCCTGGTGATGGACGAAAGCTGGTATTGCATTGCAGCAGTTTTATCAAATTAGTAAAAAAAAAAATGTTCAAATGTGTGTGAAATCTTATGGAACTTAACTGCTCCTTAAGCTTACACTCTACTTAACCTAAATTATCCTAAGGACATCACACACATCCATGCCCGAGGCAGGATTCGAACCTGCGACCATAGCAGTCGCGCGGTTCTGTACTGAAAAACGGCTACCAATTTGAAATCTAAATTCACCTGACTGCCCAACACACCGCTGAATTTGCCCCGTCCTGCCTTCCCCTCTGGACAGAACACCGTTGTGGTCATGTGGTCACTTTCTGGGTGCCTCGCCCTCTCCCCACACCTCCCTCTCACCACTGTGTAGTGAGCGAATCCCGTTTTGAGATCTACGGAGACGGAACCACATGCTCCAGTGGCACTGGAGCACTCTGTTTCCATAACCGCTTTGCCACTCCCGATATCCTAGGCCTCATGTTCGGGTAGCCACCCAAGCCTAAGGTCCTAGATACAGTGGTGGACAGCCCTACCTCTCTACTCACCCACCACTGCCAATGCAAGCATAGGTCTGGACATTTTCAGCCCTGTATGCCAATTTCTAGGGAAAAGCATTCAATGTCCCCAAGAATACATCAGATTAGCAGTGCCTCGAAGGCACTACACTTAGCGACAGTGAGGCACAATCAGTGGTGAAGAGCCAGATCCCATGGGTCTGACCGACAGTAGCGTAGAGCCATTCTTTGTAGTTGGTGACAGTCTTGTATAGCATGTGTAGCATGTATTGTTACAAGTTATGCTAAGACCCATACGGATACCGCCCTGTTCTGGATGATTACTCTCTAGCTATCTTTACTGGTGTTCATTAAGAAAGGTAAAGGTACCAAATAGCTAGTGATGAGATTTCACTTGATAAAGGAAGAAAAACTGCAGAAGAAGCAAGAAGCTTTTTACAGGATTGTTCTAAATTTAAAAAGTTTTCGGCAGTGTAAAATGCAGCAAAGTGTTCCAAATTTTTAGAAAAGTAGGAGTAAGCAACAGGAAAGGGTGGGAAATATGCAATATGTACAAGAACAAAAATGGAAAAATAAGAGAAGACGGTCAAGAACGACGTGTTCGAAACAAAAGGTAGTGTGAGACACAGATGCACTCTTTCGCCTCCACTGTTCAATCTATACATTGAAGAAAGAATGGTGGGAATAGAAGAAAGAATCATGAGTCGGATTAAAATTCAGGGTGAAGCCATAGTAGTGGTAAGATTCGCTAAAGACGTTGCAAGCGTGTAATGACTGCGCGCTTCCCAATAAATGATGAAAGATGTGTGTTGGCCCTCAACTACGTACCCTCCGACTCAACGTTGAAATATTGAAAGTTTTGGCTGGTTTCGTTGTCTAGGGGCTGGGATACGCAGTTGCCACATCACAGGCCAAATACTGCTGAGCCTACAGTATACGATAAAAATACACTCTTGAATAGAATGATAGAGGGTTTCTATTACTCGGCAATTGCGAATTATGAAAGTAACATATTAATTTATAAATGAAAGATTGCAGTTAAATGAAATCTGTAGGTACTATCTTAACAATTTTAAATAATGAGTACGATAGTAGAAGTACTTTTGAGAATCAATAGATTCCTACTTCATGTTCTGAGCGAGGTGGCGCAGTGGTTAGCACACTGGACCCGCATTCGGGAGGACGACGGTTCAATCACGTGTTCGGCCCGCGCCCACTGAGCGTCCTGTGCGGCCGCCAAAGCTCCAAACATATTATATTTCCAGGGCTCCACAACTCGCCCGTTACCTTACATGACCACAGAATATCAATTTAGAGTATACTGAAGAAAGACGCTGAGTGCAAATCCGACTCTGTGATAAAGCGGATGACACAAGACAGGAATTCGTTCCGGGACACATCAAACCAGTCATAAGACATTCTGTGCTCTGATAATCAGGAACTTGTCTTTGTTGGTTGATTACTCATTTGTGTCAGGAGCTGAGATAAGAGGCTACGTCTTGAATTTTCTAGTCCCCAAATCTAGGAAGCAACTGAAACCATTCCCTGGTCTTGTCAGTCTATCGCATTTCAATTCACAATCGATTGTTTGAAGCTCTGTCATAGTTGCTCAGTTGCTTTGTCACAGCTGTTCAAAAAGCACACGCAATGGTAATGGTCCAGGTATTGCCCGCAACATTAGAAAAAAGCCGAGCAATCTCTTTGCAATGCAAAATTATCGTACCAACAAAATTACCGTACCAACCATACACGAAAGACAAAATGTAAGTAGAATATGTTTCGAATTGACAATAAAAATTTTGAATACCCTTTACTCTGGCAAGGTGATATGCATAAAATTTTCAAGATGAAAGGATAATATTTATAATGTTGGTGTGAAGTGACATAACCCTAGAACAGTGTTCATTGTGTGAAGAAATTCGGCTAACTAAGTTCTGGATGTTTGCAAAGTTCAACAAGTCACAAATGGAGATCGTCATTCAGTTCGTAGAAATGACGTAAAGTGATAATCGGAAAGGAAACGACTACGCAAGTTCAAAAATAGGTACATTAAGGGACGGCCCTTGTATCTTTGGTGTAACGTTGGGTAATGCAGTACGCGTGCAGAATGACTTAAATTAAACTCATCATTATTAAGTAATACATATCATTGAGCGTATATAAAGAAAAACAACACGAAAACTTCAGCATTTACCCTGTATATCAAGTTACGTTATCCAGAACCGCCGCAAATTTGTATTTTGAGTACAGGAGTTGATAAGTCCCGTAGATGAGTAATAGAAGTGCTTAAATATCTGAACCAGAGTGTCATCATTTCCATCTTAAAAGATGTTTAGAAAATTTCAAGAATCAATTTTGAATGCAGAGTCAACGTATAACCATATGATCCACAGCTTTCGGAATGTTTGTGGATAGAAAATAATTGCAGTTTAAATATATGTAAAAGCTCAAGTACTGAGAAAACGATGCAGTATTTGATATCATTCGACTTAATACAAATACCATAAGTACCAGTTAGAGCCCGTACCGCTCTCTCCAGATAATCTAGACAAATGATAGCTGAATAACGAATTTAGAACATCCGCAGGGATATGGCTTCACACCAGAGATGTAACACCGTTGTCGTTACGACTCGGGATGATAATTTCAGAGATGTAATTTCGTAATCAATATAACTTAGTAACAAAATTTCAATGACAATAATTACGCGCATCAGAATGGCTTCTTTACATGATAAGTTACTTATCTCGCTGTATCAGTTTATGAAATTTCTAATAACTTTGACAAATTTAGGAAGTAAGCAATCTTAGTCTATCTAGTCTCATAAATTTCTTTTAGGAAGGGAGACTTATGTATTGAAGTCAAATGAAAAGTAGCATTAATACATTTATCCGACTCTGAGACATGCCAGTCAATGCCTTGAAGGAGTATAGTTTTTAATTATCTATGGAACAATGAATGTACCCAGGCGTTCAAATCTTTCTCTGAAGGAAATCGACGGCCACGAATGACATTTTGCAGCTACAAAAGTACAATAAGCTCATAGGGATAGATCGTGATTGTGTAGAGAATTTGTAAGGGCCTACCACCGAGACTTCCACAGCGCAGGCGAAACAACATGTACGTACCTTCCGAGAAAGTCATGAGGACCTTATTTTTCGACTGAAAGGGCCAGATCCTCATTCACTTTCTCGAAAATGGCGCCGTAATTAACGCACAGCGGCACGTGGACACATTGTGCGGCTTCAGCTACAATCGGCGTGAAAATATTTGCGGATGGTTCCATTACGTTGTGGGATATTTCCCGCCCATTTTGAAGCAGCCCGCCACGAATTACTCTGTTGTGTCAAACTCTTCATCTCTAGCAATTGCAACCTACATCCTCCATTATTTGGTAAATTTATTCGAATCTCTGATTTCCTCTACTGTCTTCACTCTCTACAGCTCCATATGGTACCACGGAAGGTATTCCTTCACGAATTATCAGACGTGCTTTCACTCTATCCATTCTTTTCGTCAGTATTTCTCATATTTTCTTCCTCGCACACCCTGCGGAGAAACACTTCATTCGTCACATTACCAATCCACCCAATTTTCAACGTTCTCCTGTGGCGCCCCATCTCAAATGCTTCGACTCCGTTCTGATTTCTTTTCATTTTTACTACCTCCAAATGCTGTGCTCCAGACGTATGTTTTCCGAAATTCCGTTTTCAAATTGACACCTATGTTTCATATTAGCAGACTTGTCTTGGCCAGAAATACTAGTACTACTCCACTTTTTATGTTCTCCTGCCCCCACCGTCATGGGTTATTTTGCTACCCAGGTAGCAGAATTCCTTAACTACATTGATTGACTATATATTTTATACGTTATGAATAAAAATGAACACAACACTTGGGTACTATTCCACTATATTAATTATGTATTTCACAAACGGGTTTTCATGTCTTACATCATCATGAGATACAAATAATTCTATCTGATCGTGACATAACCCTCGAAAACCTGTTTGTGAAAAAATAACAAATACTGTAAAATTTTACACCAGCTTTATGTGTATTTTCATTCATAACAGTTCCTTAAATTCGTCTACCTCGTGCCCCATTTTCTATGTCAAGTTTCTCGCTGATCTCATTTCGGTTACTTCTCATTACCTTCGTCTTTCTTATATTTGCTTTCAATCTATATCTGACTTTCATAGTGTTCATTCCACTCAACGTATTCTTTAATTCTTCTTCACTTTCAGTGAGGGTAGGAATGTCATCGACGAATCTTATCACTGACATCCTCTCTTCTTGAACCTTTTATTTCCGCCATTGTTTCTTCAATGTACAGACTAAACAGAAGGGTCGAAAGTCTACATTCATCTCGGACACCCTTTTTAATCTGAAATTTTAGTTCTTGGTCCCCCTTTATTATTGTCCAGTCGTGGTTCATGTACAACTCGGGAGCAGCTGTGTTGCCTACAATGCCGTCGACGTTGGTAGGATGTAAAACTGCATTTGTGTATTGTAGTTTTGTAGTTATTACACACACTTAGTCATCTCAGTACAGAAATAGACTGAAACCAACTCAGACAAAAATCAATCGGAAAATTTCAGCAAGTGACAGTATCGTGTATCATCCTTAAATGAAACCCTCTTCCACTACCATTATGGCACTAGAAAAGACATTTAGAGGAAGCCAACTTCTAACATAGTTTATAATTTTTAAAGTGTTCCGTTATTTTAAGAATAATTACAAAAAAGAAAAAAAAATATTATAGCAGTGGGAATTCCACCAGAAAAAAAAAGATTACCCAGTGTAGAGATGTTTTATCCTCGTTATGTAGTTTAAAGACAATTTGGCAACTACAGTTTGTGTACCAACTTATATACCCAAAACAAAGCAAGTAGCATACTCCTCAGTTCTCTGCACTACAATACAGGAAGAACGTAAATGAAGCTAAGGATGGTTTTCATCAATAATAAACCTATATCAGAGTTGTTTCTCTTGACCAGAAGGCAATGACATATAAATGCAAGACAAAGTCAAGAAGATAGCCTTTTGACTAATGGACGAAGAACCCTTAAATAATTTGCTTCTATTTTCACAGCAAAATACTAACTACCAGGAAGATACGACGGCAGAGAAAGACCTGCTCCATGCCTGCAGTTCCTACTGTCATCAAAGAATGTAGATTATGATCTCTGAGTACACTGAAACTGGTCACATAAAATTTGAAATTAAAAACCTTATCGGATTACGACTGTGTTTGTTACATAAGTTACAGTATTAATAGATCGCTACTTTTCCTGGAACAATTTAAAAATAGATGTGTTAAAAGGCGAAATTTTCCTCAGGGAATTAGGACCAAAAGTGATCTAGACGAGAGTGAACAACCCATGCTTCCGAAAGAATGTACTGTAAGCCTTGGCACTTAGTAGAGATACTCGCCTACAGCCGAAGATAGTGCGAGCTGGAAGATCAGCAAACAGAAGCTGTTCCATGTGTCCACAGTAATTAGACGCAAAATGGATCGAACGTGGACAAACAAAATTTTCTAAAACAGAGTGATTATTTGTAAAACGGCTATATTTCGTAAGAACATCCTGCTGATGCCAAGTAAAAGTGAAAGGTTGTTGTTTAACTTCAGAAAACTGATTACATGATTTGTGATACTGCACTTCGTGTTTTAAAATGTAGGTCATTATATCATAATAAATACTTTCTTAATCATTCAGTGGCACCAAACCCAACATAATTTGAAAATATAGTTTTAGTAAGTAGATTTTTGTACATTTTCTGGACGCTGATGCATAAAATAACGTATCCGCTGGTTACGCAATATGACGCATTTGAAAGTACTTAGGTACAAACAAACATGTAAACTTTATTTTGTTGATGGGACTTCGGATAGCCAGGTGCATCTACACTTACCAACACATGAACTGCCACATTTATTGCAAGATGTCGCACTGGTCATAAAGCTGTCTGTGGGGGAACAATCTGACACACATTATGCCTAGACCTCGAAGACCTTATTAACCGAAAAAATAGAGGTTTTTGCATCTAGCCAAAACGCTCGCTACACTTCATACTTCTAGAATTTTGCCTTTTGTCGAAAAGCAAACAGGATGACCACAAGGAAACACCAGTAACCCTCCAATACACGAAACAGTGCAAAACTGATGTATGATAAGTATGGGTCGCGCAGTATTATCTTTATAGCATTCTTCAGTTCATTTTTCTCACTTGATATGATTGATGTAGTTGCGAGGTGTCGAGGTGGAGAAGAGTTTGTACCTCTTAAATTCTGACGAATTTAGCATGAGAACGAGACATGAACTGAACCTCATCCCTACCTACCACCTAATTAATTATGTGAACAACGGTAAAGAAAGGAAATGATGGTGGACCGTGCTAGTTGGTAAATAAAGGATTGCACATTCACAATAATTTAATAAAAATCGTAATCTACTCAGAGAAAGAAAAGGAGAACATAATAAACAACAGGAAATGGGATTCTGCATACATTTACGAAATGATATGTGTATTAAATATTACATTGAAATTTATTACACATCAGAATATAAAGGCCCATGATTATCGACACAAAATGTAGGTTAAAGGATAGGGTACACCGAACTACTACGAGAATAAGAGTTGGCTCCGAGAACAAGGGGCTCCTACTCTCTGTGATGCAACGGACTGACACTAATGACAAGAGGTCGTAATGAATGAACTATTACTCTCCCGACTATATTGCAGTATCGCGATTAGTAGTGAGATCTCAAATGGGATCACATCTAGAAACAAGGTAGGTGGACTTGTAGCAAAGCAAGCGCGCGTGCTGTTGAGGACTTCAGTATAAAACTGATAGGTCCTACAATGCCGGAGCCGCAGAATACTTTACCGCTCCTGAAATCTTTAGCAGGTCGTCGGTAGGCAGCGTTCTGGTGATGTAGGCGCCGACTCCTGGTGTCCCGCAGCTCTGTTTCAACCCCTGTCCTCTAAGACTGTCCGATAATTCTAAGTTCTACCGAAAAAGTGCGACTAAGTCGCAAGACTGTTCGACTGTGACGAAGATCAGATGCCGAATGCCCTGCGCCCGAGTAAGGCAAGAGTGAAGCCAACGTCACCCAACTCCCTACTAATCGCGTAAACCGCGAATCATCAATCAGTGCTGATTCCAAAATAACCCCCACACAGTCTCAGAATATCACTTGCGCCAATAGCGATCGTTCTCTCTAATTTCAAAAAATTGTTCAGATGGCTCTGAGCACTACGGGACTTAACATCTGAGGTCATCAGTCATCTAGAACTTAGAACTACTTAGAACCAAAGGACACCACACACATCCTTGCCCGAGTCAGGATTCGAACCTGCGACCGTAGTGGTCGCGCGGTTCCTGACTGAAGCGCCTAGAACCGCTCGGCCACACCGGCCAGCCTCTAATATCAAACAGGGCGCTATGACGTCAACTAGCCTCAGTTTGTTGACCAGTCATTCCTCTGCTATTCAGCTGAAGCACTAAAGTTGCCATTTGATCGGCTACGAAAACAACATGCCTAGACCACAGCCATCCGGCGCCAGACAGTCGTACGCAGCAGGGCACGCTCCACAAGTATTCTCAGAATCATGAGGACAATGCAGTCAGTTGGTGCCAGCAGTCTTCATTCGGGAAGCGTCGGAATGGTAAACGTATAAACTGCGGAAACACTCAGACGTCTCGCATGTAGTTTTGCCCTGCTTACTATAGGTGAAACTCCACCGATGTAGTCATTCCGTCAGGCGCTTAAGCCAATTGATGTTCGATCCTCTCACTATTCGAAGTGCAGCCCCCAACCCGAAACACAGTGTGCCGCGTCCTCCAATGCTCGGCTCTCACAGGCCACCCAGGGAAGTAACCCAACATACTTAGGAATCAAGCGAAAAGTATTTCGAGCTCTCAATACAAATAGTCTGGTTGCAAAAACCTTTTTTGGCCTTTTACCACAATGTAATGACATAAAATATTAATAAAATCGATGAAAATCAGAGGTGACTTGCAAAAGAAGGCATGGAAGCTCTCACAGTGACAAACGACACGAACTGTACTTGAGTTACAAGTTTGCTTACATGTGGTGCACTAGACAGACATTTGTGTTACAATCTCCTGATGGCGGGGTTTTGTCTTGGGTGCCTTTACCTTGTGACTATTTGGTTCAGTTACTCACACGTTATTTCGCTGAATTTCTATTTGAGGGCATTTCTATTTCGTTAGAAAAATAATGTATTTACATTAAAAAAAAGTCTGTTGCTATATTTGTTGTGACCGTAGTTACTATCCACAAGTTCGCAGTCTAATAACCACAGTAAAATTCCTGCCCTGGAACACTGAGTCCAAGGAAGGACAGCATCAGAGAAGGTGAAGCCTTTGAGGCTAATGGCTGGTAAACAGATGTCGATGATACTTTAATTTTGTGTTCAGCCTTTCAGTTTTAGGTTTCCGTGTTTTTCCCAAATCCCTCCAGATAAATTCTGCTATGGCCTCTTCGAAAGTGCAGGGACGACTTCCTCCACCATCCATGAAAACAATAAATACTTGTGCTCATTCTCCAACTGCCTTGATGCCGACAGCACTTAAAACCCTATTTTTTATTCTGTTCTTTGTCAACCGCCGCTTCAGTTAGTGCCACTGCAATAATACACTCCTGGAAATTGAAATAAGAACTGCGTGAATTCATTGTCCCAGGAAGGGGAAACTTTATTGACACATTCCTGGGGTCTGTTACATCACATGATCACACTGACAGAACCACAGGCACATAGACACAGGCAACAGAGCATGCACAATGTCGGCACTAGTACAGTGTATATCCACCTTTCGCAGCAATGCACGCTGCTATTCTCCCATGGAGACGATCGTAGAGATGCTGGATGTAGTCCTGTGGAACGGCTTGCCATGCCATTCCCACCTGGCGCCTCAGTTGGACCAGCGTTCGTGCTGGACGTGCAGACCGCGTGAGACGACGCTTCATCCAGTCCCAAACATGCTCAATGGGGGACAGATCCGGAGATCTTGCTGGCCAGGGTAGTTTACTTACACCTTCTAGAGCACGTTGGGTGGCACGGGATACATGCGGACGTGCATTGTCCTGTTGGAACAGCAAGTTCCCTTACCGGTCTAGGAATGGTAGAACGATGGGTTCGATGACGGTTTGGATGTACCGTGCACTATTCAGTGTCCCCTCGACGATCACCAGTGGTGTACGGCCAGTGTAGGAGATCGCTCCCCACACCATGATGCCGGGTGTTGGCCCTGTGTGCCTCGGTCGTATGCAGTCCTGATTGTGGCGCTCACCTGCACGGCGCCAAACACGCATACGACCATCATTGGCACCAAGGCAGAAGCGACTCTCATCGCTGAAGACGACACGACTCCATTCGTCCCTCCATTCACGCCTGTCGCGACACCACTGGAGGCGGGCTGCACGATGTTGGGGCGTGAGCGGAAGACGGCCTAACGGTGTGCGGGACCGTAGCCCAGCTTCATGGAGACGGTTGCGAATGGTCCTCGCCGATACCCCAGGAGCAACAGTGTTCCTAATTTGCTGGGAAGTGGCGGTGCGGTCCCCTACGGCACTGCGTTGGATCCTACGGTCTTGGCGTGCATCCGTGCGTCGCTGCGGTCCGGTCCCAGGCCGACGGGCACGTGCACCTTCCGCCGACCACTGGCGACAACATCCATGTACTGTGGCGACCTCACGCCCCACGTGTTGAGCAATTCGGCGGTACGTCCACCCGGCCTCCCGCATGCCACTATACGCCCTCGCTCAAAGTCCGTCAACTGCACATACGGTTCACGTCCACGCTGTCGCGGCATGCTACCAGTGTTAAAGACTGCGATGGAGCTCCGTATGCCACGGCAAACTGGCTGACACTGACGGCGGCGGTGCACAAATGCTGCGCAGCTAGCGCCATTCGACGGCCAACACCGCGGTTCCTGGTGCGTCCGCTGTGCCGTGCGTGTGATCATTGCTTGTACAGCCCTCTTGCAGTGTCCGGAGCAAGTATGGTGGGTCTGACACACCGGTGTCAATGTGTTCTTTTTTCCATTTCCAGGAGTGTATGTTTGGTATCTCTGGTTCTTGCACGACTGTCAACATCTTTGCTGTTGTTAACGTC
This sequence comes from Schistocerca serialis cubense, assembly GCF_023864345.2. NCBI lineage: Eukaryota > Metazoa > Arthropoda > Insecta > Orthoptera > Acrididae > Schistocerca > Schistocerca serialis. The sequence continues at coordinate 313,375,653 of NC_064641.1, forward strand.
ATGTACGCAGCACTCGTGTCTCGTCTTCACCATAATATCTCAGGTTGCTCACCTAAAGTTTGAATTTCTATTGTTTTTGTGATATGGTCCACTACTCTGTCGTCCTGAATTTCTACCCGCTCACAGCTCTTGAATCTTGTTGCAATAGTCTCATACTATCAAGTATTCTCTAATGCATATCGGAAGTTCTCATTTTAAAAATCCTTAAAATATCTATCCGTGGCACTTTCTGGGCCAGAACTTTACTTTGTTTAAACATCTTTTTCGTATCTCTTGTGCTGCATAGTATGGCTCTGAATTGAAAAGCACGTTACTAATTCCTCTTTAACGCAACATGACCAGTATTTCTACGAGAAGGATCAAATTGCTGAAACCTTCTTCCACTTGAATTCACGTTGCTCAGTTCACACAACAAAGAGATAAACTTGACTACTGTGTACTAGCTTGACTGAATGACAAACATAAATAATCCTTCGTTGATCAATGCTCTCTGGCCACCTCCTCCACTCTCCACTCTCTGTCCATCTCCTACTGCCGCCCACCCTCTCTCTCCTTCTGCTACTCCCCCTCCCCTTTTTGTATGTCTACTCAATCTCACCCTTTCCGTCCATTCCTTTCCCCTCTATTACTCTGTCCAACTCCTCCTCCCTTTTCTGTCCATCACCTTCCCCTCTATCTCTTCCTCACCCTCTCTTTCACTTCCATGCTCCCCCTATCTCCATCAGTTGGCCCCTCCTTCTCTCTTTCTGCCCCCTTGTCCCCTGCCCTCTCATCTTCCCATCACTTTCTACTTTCTCCTCTTCATCTCTCTGTCCATCTTCACTTCCACTTTCACCAGTCCATCTCCTGCTCAGTCTTTGCCTATCTTTTCCTGTCTCCTTCCTCGGTCCATCTCCTTTTACCCCTATCTTTTTCCACCTTCACCCTTTTCTCTTCATTTTGCTCCACCTTTCATATGGCAACCTCCTCCACGCACTTATCTAAGTTCATACGCTCCTGTCTCGTCTACCTCCTGCCCATGTCCTCCTCACCCCTCTCATCCATCCCTTTCTCACACTGTCTCTGCCTCATCCACTCTGGTCATCCACCTACTCCTCCCCATTTCTTAGTCTATTATCTCTGCTCCTGTCAGTCTCCCTCTCTCTTCACATTTCCTTCTCTGTCGATCACTTTCTCCTCCTCTCTGTCTGCTCCTCCACTGGCCATTTCCTCTACAGTTTCTCTGTCAATTTCCTCCACTCTGTCTATTCATCTCCATCTCTAGCCGCTCTCAGTCCCTCTTCCCTCTCTTTGTCCATCTCTTTCTTGCATCAGCTCATCTCATCTTATCTCCCACCCCCGACCCCCGTCTATGTCCATCTCGTTCTCAACCATCTCCTCCTCCCAATCTGTCTGTCCATCTATTCGTACCCCATTCTCTAAGCTATCACCCAACTTAAATAGGAGGTCGCTGGTTCTAATCATAGCAGAATTTAGTTAGTACAAGATAGTAAATAACATGTGTATTGAGATTCGTTGAAATCGATCCAGAGATTTGGGAGAATTTTTTTTCGCAGAATTTCCGACATACCCGCATGTCACATATATTTCACACATACTTGCAACGCATTTCACCTGTGTTTCTAACAAAGTATCGCTTTCACACGCCTCTACGTTTATGGCGTCATTACTCGTGTTTTATGTGTCGTAAAATAACATAATTTTGTGGTTACATTAAGTGAAATACGTTCATATTGCCTACAAAATGCGTAGCAGCAGGGTTAGTAGCAAAAAAGTAATAAATTCAAAAGTCATGCATGTTGCGGCAGTTCTACTGCTTAAACAGCGAAAGTATAGTAAGCAATAATCCCTTTTTCCATTCATCGTTTTGTGGGCGTTGTGAGAGAAAATTGTTCCCTAAAACTTGAAATGGTGTGTTAAGTCTGTTGCAAGTCACTAAGTGCTTTTATGCTGGAATATATTTTGGATAAAGTCCAGATACTGGCCCGTTGTGGGCTACAGTACTTGTTCCCTCCCATCCCCAGCCTAGTGACAGGTAACCGATTCTTACTCCCTCGGTGATTATTTCCAGGCATTAAGTGATATGTGTACGTAGTTTGGCGGAAATCGGTCCAGTGCTGTATGAAGAGCTGTGGGACATGCGGACATGCGTATATAAACTATTTTATTTTTTCTAGTTACGGATTTGGTTCAAATAACGCTAGCTGTTGCGTAAGATTACACTGACAACACGGCCTTCATACTGAGCTCTACATCCGCTATTACCTGAAATGCTCTGCTTAGCTGCGTGCAGTGTCAGTAAGGGATGAATACTGCCCAACAGTTCATTCAATACAAATACGTGAAAGGTGGTGCTAAGTTTATATAAAGTTTCATTGTAAAATTTGAGTATGTTTTGTTCCCGCATTGATTATTTCAGTTTTGGTCATTTTTACTAACTATCCAAGTTTGTGTTGAAATCGTGTACATGGGAGCAAAATTTGTTCAGATTGGCATTCACATAAATAAAGATAACATTACTGGTAATTTTAATTTAACTGAATAAGACGAAGTTTTGCACTTCTGTTTTTCTGGAGTACGTCACCAGCCTCTAATATTATTTTTGTACTTCGTTCTGACTGGTTTTGCTGTTGCAGCTGCTAGAGTTTCTTTGCCGTTTTAGCTTTCATGTCTATGGAACACTGCTATGCACAGTAGTTTAGTAATATAGACTACATAATGTATTCTTCGAAAGGCACAGTTTTATTAAGACAGTGTAACGCAATTTCTGAGCGCGACTCTTATTGCGTTTCCTCGGTTCTAGCATACCAGCAGCAGACAAGATACAGTTGCCTCTTCGTGTCCCCATTCAGTTCGCGACAAATGAGAAATGACCCGACAGCAGAGATGAAAATTTCTCGATTAAGCGCCGATTCAAAATTGAAAAAACTTTACGAGTTAAAAGCAGCGACGAATTCTGTACCTAAAACCATAAAACCAAAAGAATTACGCAACTGTCAGAGAAGGAGCGATATATTGTAATCTAAAGAAAAGGAAGATATCTTGAGTTTTTGACATTGTGTTGTACAGTTAAATGTCTATATAGTATTTTTTTTAATTATTGATATTGTTGTGTATTTTAAGTGTGCAATATCAGATCGAACAAAAATTTATTACTGTCTGAAGAAAACATCTGATATGAGTTTTTCATTGCCATTACAGCTTGTATGTACACTGGATTACTAGTTTCGACAGCCTCGTCTGCCATCTTCATGTCCACAGAGTATGTAAACTATACATTGTGGATCTGAAGAGGGCAGGTCAGACTAGTCGAAACTAGTAATCTAGTGTATATACAGGCGATCAGGGCAATAAAAAAATGTTAGAAGCTTTTTTCACATTGAATTAGTAGATAGCCCTCCGGCCGACAATGGTATTTATGAATATTAAAAAGATGAAAAAAGGATAGACTGTCTTGGACGTTGGCACCATGATAATAGAATTTTTTTGTCACCGTTCGCACAAACGAGTTCCTTTTGTAAGTCAGTGGCGTGCCTCGCAGCCCCAGTGGAGCAGGTAAGCGGCTTAGGAAGCAGGCTGCTGGCTGTGTTTCCTAAACAGCCTGTCCCACAGAGTGAATCTATTGGAGGTAACGGCGCAGCGCCGTGCGGCCCTGCACAACCCAGCGCCTGCAGCACATCCCGGGGGCCGGGGGCGGCGGGCGTGGGGCGGCGCCACCCCGCTGGCCCTGCCTCATCTGAATGCGGCGAGGCTACCGCTGCGACGACGGCCCTGGGACGATTCCCGACTCCTCTCCGGAGACGACGTTTCGCGCCGCCCCCGTCACATTCCCCGTGTGTCGGGCAATTTCCTCAGGCACGCGGAAGCGAACTGAACTTCTTCGAGATGACGCGGAGAAGACGGGGACGAGTTCGAACGAAAAATTCTTTTGTTTGCTTCGAACGTCCCTTTAGATTTCAAATTCTGGCTGGAGGACACTGCGGAACCGATCGTTCTAAGTGACTTCAGACCAGTCACGTCAATCCAAGTTTAAAGGAAGTTCCCATGTGCTCTGCTAGGATGCCATTTTGATCTGTGGTAACAAACAGCTAGGAAGAATGAAGTAAGAAAGAAGGATTATTGTCTTACGTTCCATCGACGATGTCACAATCAGAGTCAGAGATAAAAATCAAATAGAGCGGGGAAGCTGATTAAATAGATTGTGTCCTTTTCTGTTTAATCTCAGAAGCATTCTCTCCAGACTACTTGCGACAACCACGGAAAACCTAATCCGGGGAGACTGGGTGAATTTTAAATCTCTCTGTTCCCAACTGGAAATGCATTCGCTTGGTCTAATACTAGAACAACATATATAGAGCAGAACCGACAGGAAAATTATAGAACATAAATCTCGTTTCAGTAAAGGAAATTTACCCGAAAGGCAATTCTCTGTGATAAGTGAGAAAAGGCGTAATAAAAGGAAGGGGAAGTAGGATACCCACGAGGGATTTGTGTTCCAAGAAAACTTCTTGACAACTGGAAAATAAAGTTAGAATCTGAACAGAGGAAGAAGCACGTACAAAGAACGTTCAGTAATTAGACTCAAACTGGTGCAAGAAGGAAAAACGTATTGTAATTAAATGCCAATTTTATTATTTCTTAATAAAATAATACCCACCAATATTAATACATGTGTCCCAGCGATAGACTAGTACTTTTGTACCTGACACAAAGAAGTCTTCGTGTTGTTCTCTGAGTCATTTTCCAACTTTTCCATAAATTCTTTGACCTCAAAGTAGCTGACGAACTTTTTTTCACGATGTACATCCTTTTTTGGACCATACAAATGGAGATGGGAGGCAGCTGAATCTGGACCGAATGATGTATTATCTCCCAAGAAATTTTTCCAATGATTTCTATGACGACTGCGCAGTGTATGCGTGAACAGTGCCGTGTGCCAATGTCGCACATTTCCTTTGGCATTCGCGACGTTTTTATCTCATTCCCGGCTTTACTTTGTTCAACGGCATACCCAAGTAGTGGTCATGTTGACTGTAGGCACAACCTCCGAGTAATCACAAAGTATGACACCTAGGGCATCCCAGAAGACGATGAACATTACCTTGTCCGCTGATACTGTGGTCTGAGTTTCTTTCGGATGGGTGAGCTGGTATACTTAAATTCCATGCTTTGTCTTTTGAACTCTGGCTGAAAATGGCGAAACACAATTTCATTGCATGTTAAAATATTGTTGAACAAAGGACCACCGTCCATTTTACAGAGTTCTTCCAAGTCTGTATACACTTTAAGCCTTGGATCTTTGTGTTGTTGGGTTAACTCGTTTGGATCCCAGGTTACACTTTTATTCCCGTACTTGAACTTGTTACTGGTAACATTATGAACTGTGCCGACACTTGCTGCTACTGTTAATGCTAAATGTTCAACTGTCTTAACAAATTATGTTAATTCAGGTTTCAACGGACGGAATCAACACTCCAACTAACCGGCCTTGGCGTTGCTCGTAAGTCATTAGGGTTTGACAGTTTCGGATTTGTTCTATCCACTAGTAACAGCTTCCGCGCTTCATACAACGCTCATAATATTGTAAAATCATTTGGGGAAGTATAGCTGGCTTATCTCCTTCAGAAAGCAAAAAAAAAAAAAAAAAAAAAAACGGATCGCTGGTAGTTGTTCAACTAATGTTGAAACTTGAAACGGACACGCCATCGTTAAGTGAGATAATGACGTTATGAACAAAATAATTATTATCCATGAGCTTTGTCATCCATCCCAGCGCTGTCAACCTAAGACCATGAAAGTAAAAAACTCCGCCTACAAACTCCTTCTTTTCTTCAGCAATTTCTCTCTTTAATTATCGAACGTCTCTCGTAGCTACGATCCTTTTGAAATGTGTAAAGTGAATAGTGGTAGGGTGTTACTATAACTTACAATCTAACATTAATTCCGTAAGTTAATTCGGCTATAGCAATTATGCATTTGCCTGTTTCTTTGTTTCAGACACTCATTTAGTCCGTATCTCGGAGTCTGAATCTTAGCTGTCTTGGCGATGTATGGCGCTCGAGACAAATTTTACCAACTACTGCTCCGCTAATTTGTAGTAAACGTTTAAGGTGAATGTGGGTTTGTTTTTCTGTTCTGCTACACTACTAAATCAGTTAAGATATGGGACATCAGCTTCGGTTTGACGTTTAGTACAAGGTCGAACTCCTCTCTGCTCCAATGTTAATAGACAAATCCCTGTAATAACCCAACTATACTCATTAAGATTCCGATATCCAATCTCCTGACTGGAGAACGTATACTGATTACATTCCCACATGGCATAAAAATTGGCTCTATCCATTATATGAATAAAACAAGAACACAATGTGGCAAAATATCGCACAAAACACCATTCAGATCTCCACGGAAACGTATATGAAATTCGAAACATCCCTCTCGTTCACTCAAACACCACCATGGAGCCAGAAAACGGCTTCGTGATGCCGGCCGTGGTGGCCGAGAGGTACTAGGCGCTTCAGTCCGGAATTACGCGACTGCTATGATCGCAGGTTCGAATCCTGCCTCGGGCATGGATGTGTGATGTCCTTTGGTTAGTTAGGTTTAAGTAGTTCTAAGTTCAAGGGGACTGATGACTTCAGATGTTAAGTCCCATAGTGCTCAGGCCCATTTGAACCGTTTTGGCTCCGTGATCTGACGTAAAAGCCCCGCTTACTGGGGCCGTTCACGTCCATTCGGGTAACACTTTTCTAGGAAACTGGAAAGTGCCCACGCGTAATTCCGTACTGGCTCGTGCTGCAGCACTCTCGGTTATTGAGGAGTTCATAATCAACAAAACAGACTGACCTCTCAATATTAGCAGATACTAAATTCAGAAGCAAATTGCGATAAACACAAACTTTGCCTCGGAAGGCACACGACTTTTACACCCTGTGGATGACCCAGACATGTCATGTGGAAATTATTCGAACTTGCAATCAGGTAGTCGGCCCTACCAGCAGTCATAAAGGAGGGTTATGAAAAGATTAGCCTGTCGTACTTGAGTCTAGAACATCCCACTTCCACCCGCAACTGAAAATTGCTCTGGCGACCACATTAACGTATGCCACTAGCTCACGAGCTCGACCTGAAAACTGTCTGTTTAGTACCTTTATTTTTTGTGTAGTTTACCTTTCACTAGGCAAACATGTGTTTTAAGATTGTTTAATTCTATCTGAATGAAAAGTAAACAGGCCATCCAATAATATATCAGTACACAATTTGTATCATCAGTAACCCATAATTATATCTTTTCAGATTGTCGAGATAAAGAATGGTAGTAGTCAACATTTCATGTCGGCGAAGAAATACTTATGGATTATTGATAACGAGTATGTTGAAACTGGTACATCCACTATACAGTTTGTGCGAGCAGGTGATTAAAATAATCTTTATACTGAAAATTTATATACTCAGTGATGCTCTCAGCCGATAACATGACAGAAATGCTCTACAACCGGCAGTCCAATGACAGCGAGTCGGGCGAGAAAAGTAAGTATACTGTTTTAAACTTCAAAATTAATCGCAACAACTGTTCACTGTAACACAAGAGGAGCAATGCCTTCATGGAAAAATGGCTACGGCACTCTACGGACCCATAATTGAACCCAGGCGTGCACCTCATCGCTCGAAGTAAATCGACGGCCACGGACTTCTTTTTCCAGAGCACCAGAAACATCGATACGGCATGGGGAGGGATCTGGGCTGTGCGGAGGGCGAGTCCACATGTTGCAATGTCGTTTCGACTTCGCTGTACTCGTCTTCCAAGCAGTTTCGATCTCTTCCCATGAGATTTCCGTATTTTTGAATCCCTGAAGAGAGAAGTTCACACCGATTCGCTTCTTACGAAGAGATGCACGTCTGGATAGAAATACAGAGGAACGAGCGGAGACACCTCTGCCGAAGTCTGAATAGTTGTTGGGAGCCGGTGAAGCGTCAACGACGCTAGTAAAACAGTAATAGAGTTCAGACTTTCGTTATTAATGTTTACAAGTCGTCATCCTTCAGCAGCAGCAGCATCGGGTCTTGCTCATTCATCTGCGTTATGGATGGTAGCTGACTTCTGTCAAGTCAGCTCAGCGGTTGCACGCCCAGGAGAAGATGCCAGAGATCCTGGCGCCGGAGCGGACTTGGTGCCGAACAGCTGTGGCCTTTGTCCAGCGCCAAATGTTTCTCGCTCTGACTTCCATACTGTACTCAGTCCCACACCGAATGCTATGGTGACAATCCGCGATATACCTGGTGCCGGTCGTCGTGTGGTCGAGTGATCTGCTTCCTATCCCTGGTAGGCGTCAACACCTGGAGGCGCCTGACTGTCAAAGAATAACGTGGACCCCCTAGAGATCCTGTTGCTTTCGGCGTCGAAGTCCATGCCGGCAGCAATCGTTTGTCGGAAGACAGTCAGTTCCTCCATCAGTAGATGGTAGGTGGCAGGCAGCACGAAGTTCATCAAATGAAGGCCATCATCTTGAGTACATCTTCAGCTAGTTCATAGACCAGGCTGAAACATCCAGTAAATAGATTCGTTACAGTATCGGAATCATGGAATCGAGTACATTTACGGTGAATGTTATCGATTCCAATGATCAACTCATGATGAGAACAGGAGTATTTAAAAGGAGCTAGAGTGAGGCTATGTAACAGATCTCGGTTCATATTAACCGCATGTATCATTCTTATTTTGCTACATTCATTTAACAGGCAGTTAAAGTTTTGCCAGTTCTCGCTACATGCTCTTGTGAAAGAGTTCCTTGCAGCATTTGTTACGAGGTAACGAATATGCTTGCCTCACATCCTTTGGTTGTCTGTGGCAGTCTCCTTTCTGCTGAATGCGTTTCTTGATTCGGAAGACAGTGTCGAATGAGTCAACGACCAGCCCCATTTGCCGAATACTGACTTGCTTCTTGCTTCCACTTCTTTCTTTCTTTCTTTTGCTACTGCCTTTATCCCACATAGTGCGCAGGGTCAGCAGGGTTAAGTACGGGCTTGGCATGGCTCATTTTTAACGCGTGGCCAGATGCCCTTCCTGCCGCCGCCCCATACCCCCCGGGACGGAAGTAGTGTACCCCAGCTATCTGCGTCCAGTGTAAATCGTGAAATAGTGTGAATGTGTTCCAAATGTCTGCGAGTCGTGTAACTGAGGTGGGACGTGGGGACCAGCCCGGTATTCACCTAGGAGGATGTGGAAAACCGCCTAAAAACCACATTCAGGCTGGCCGGCACATCGGCCGTCGTCGTTAATCCGCCAGGCGGATTCGATCTGGGGCTGGCGCGCCTACCCGAGTCCAGGAAGCAGCGCGTTAGCGCTCTCAGCTACCCTGGTGGGTTCTTGCTTCCACTTCTATTCCTGGCGTAAACTGACATCATCTGTGACAGGGTGAATGACTTTCAACAAAAATGTCTATGACGTAACGGCATCATGGTCCTTAGGTAACTACGAACACCTTTCCATGAAGGCCTTGAACGTCTTGTCTCACAGTAGGATAAATGTGTCAACAATTATGGCTATTACTTTCGAAGTAATTAGCTGTTTACTTACTTTTTTTCCGTTTGTCTCGTTCTCATTTGTTGCCCCTTATAATAAACAAGGCAGCGGAGGTATGTTAAAGCCCACCTGCCCGAATAGATGCGCGTATTGACGAGTTCGCTTCCGGAATGGGGAGATGTGCCAGCCCGGAAGATTAACAATAAGGGGCCAGTGTGCTGGCCAGCCAGGATGTGGTATTTAAGCGGTTTCCCACATCCCATTAGGTGAATACGGGGCTGGTTACCGTGTTCCATCTCAGGCACACTCCACCCAAACATTTAGAACACTTTCTCACACTTGTACATTGGATTTACTTCATATGCAGGCAGTTTGGGTACACTGACTCCATCCTCGGGTTTGAAGAGGAGATTGATGACATTCACTGTCGATGTAGTATGTCAACAGCCGTTAGTTCGCCACGTACATTCTATCCGTACGTCATTCACTTTCCCGTCTCGATAACTGTTGTACTGCCTGTTAAACTGTCCGACTAGATGCAAGTCAATAATAAATACTAACGTGAGTTTCATTACTCAACCGCTGGTATTAGACTGGACAGTGGTGGTGCCTTCCATCTACAGACGATATGCAGAAATATTTTTTTATAGAATCAATGCGCCGACAAAGTACGAAGTACTGTTTTTGGGAAATCCAAAATATTGATGATATGCTCTATTAAGTAACTAATTTTCTCAGCCTATTCGAATAATGTTTTACCACCGATTATATCTTAACATAGAAGCATCCTATGCGTTTGGGTGGCTTTTATAGAAAATCAAAGTAAAATGAAATAGATTCCGTGTCCAGGCTTCACAGAAATATGTTGAGATCCACGTCCAAATTTCACCTGAGTCATCACATTTAAAGTTGGTGTCAAATAAAGTCTGTTCTACTTGTTTGACTTTTCCTCAGTCGTCGGGAGCGATCTTAAGTTTACTGTATTATAGTCACTATGCAGTAATCATCACGGTGAATAGCCTGTTAAAGAAAGTTAATGTGGTAAGCAATTTTGATGGGTGAGATATATCTCAGTTTAAAATTACATTCATGGAACCACTGTAAATAACTGTAGTCTATAATACAAGAGGTTTTGTTCTCATCAGTAATTAGATTTATTCGAATATACGGTCGTGGACAGCAGTTTCAGTAATTTGTTTACCATAACGAAGTTGTAGTGAAGTGTGTAGTAATATGAAAGGGGGATTAAAGAATTAATTTAATAGTTGACACTCGATGACTCAGTTAAATTCTACTTGTTTGACTTTTCCTCAGTCGTCGGGAGCGATCTTAAGTTTACTGTATTATAGTCACTATGCAGTAATCATCACGGTGAATAGCCTGTTAAAGAAAGTTAATGTGGTAAGCAATGAAGTAGAGCGTGATGCACTATCACGGTAGAAAATAGTTATAGTTTTACGTGCAGCAACGTAGCGAATATGTCAGCGAGGAATATAACTCGTATTTCATTCTTGAAGAATAAGTATTGCCGATTTTGACATTTCTACACTGTCATCATCAGATCTTGTAACATCACTAGATGTACATGCTTTTTAGAACACAGCACGTCACAGATGGACATCAGCGCAACAGGTTGTACGTTTAAATCGTGTGTTATTTTATTTGTGACATTATGGTGTTCTCTGCCCCTTTTTAATACAGTTTGACGTACAGAACGTGATTTGCAGTGTTGTAAAAAACATGTACATTAAATAACGTTGTAAGATGAGACGATGACAGGTTAGATGTGTCGAAACCTGTAACTGCAATGAAAGAACTACTAGAGGTCTTGGTAAACTTGATTCCACAAGAAGAATATACCAGTTACACTGTTTGGCAGAGTACTCGCTAAGCAGTTGCGTGTAGAACTGTGACTGTCTGCTACTGTGACAGTGCATCACGCTGTACTGTACTGCTTACCATATTAACGTTCTTCCACAGATCATTCAACGTGATACTGAGTACGCACTACGCTGTCCTAGTAGCAAGCAATAACGAATCTAAAAATGGTAACTTCTTACCTGGACCGATGACAGATATGCCACAACAAAACCGAAAAGAACGTATACATAGTAGGAAATGAGATGAATCACAGATACGTCGTTGAACTTCACATTACGCAATGTAGGGGACGTTTCCTTTGATACGGTAAAGTCAATTTTCTTTGCTATTTGCTCCTTCTTGAATGACTGTGTTAAACATTAACCTCATTTCCTATCTCGAGTTATCCTTCTATGCTTCTATACTCAGTTTTCATACCATTTCTTCCTTGTATTGAATTTGGTTTAGTATGGAGTACGTCTTTTTACGATTGTGTTCGACTCATACGCTATGCGGGGCAGGTCTGGGAATTCACTGACAACTGGAGCCGAGGAACAGCTTGGACAGTATGACCCGCAACGCCAACAGTGTCTACACAAGAATTTTCCTGCTGGAAGAGTAGACTTCCCTGATGCTGTATCGAAGTAATTACTTTGGGTTAGGTGACGTAATGAATGTTTCTCACATTCCGCATGTTATCTAAATAAATATAAATTGGCTAAGGTCGATGTTAGCTATGACTCATCCCATCACTATATCTGAAGATTGAACTGTGTGCAGCTGCTTTGGAAACTATGTACTCAAACACCTGAAAGATGTCATTTTCGGAAATTTCTGTTACTAAAGGTAAGGTGTAACCTGCTCTTATCATTCTTTCATACATTTCCATACATTATCAGACAAAGAGAAAAAGAAACGATTCGCTACGAAGGAACTATCCGAAAGGGACGGCATTCGGTAGACTTGATGTACATGGATAACAAATAAGTATTACAGTTTCAGAAAAAAATTGACTGTTTCATACCCGAGGAAGATCTTCGAAAATGGAGCCAGCCAAAAATGCGTTGATCCACCTCTAATCGTTATGCAAGCAGTTAATGGCATTGATTAGTTATTTGGCAGAATTTGGCACGATGTCCTGAGGATAATCGTGCTAAGTTCTGTACAATTGTCGTATTAGATCAACGAAATCCCGACCTGGTTTGAGGGTCCTGCCCACATTGTGCAAAAACGTTCCCAGCCAGGGAGTGTTCTTGTGACCCTGTTGGCAAGGCAGACTTGTGCAAGCACCAAGACAAGCACGAGAAATTTTTACCGTGTGCAAGTGGCCATTATCTTGCTGAAGGGTTTAATCAGGACTTGTTGCCGCGAAAATCAACAAAATGGGGCGTAGACTGTCCTAGACATACCGCTATTATGAAGGGCTGCCGCGAAAGACAATCAAAAGAGTACTGTCCATGAGAAAAAAATAGCACGCCAGACCATCATTCGTGGTACTCGGGTGGTGTGGCGGGCGGTATTTCTCTAAAATGTAGACTTTCACGCCGGAAATGTCATGTCCATTCTAATTATCCGGCTGTTATGCCGTGGTCGGTTGATGAAATTTGTCTCAATTCCAAACGTTTCGTCTCCGACTGCGGGAGACATCTTCAAGGGGGTCCGTAGGTCGATGGAAGGTCCAACACACCCACTGGCTCGCTACTGACTGCCGCCAAATTCCGTGTCCGCGCGCTCCCGCGCCGCGGTGTGACGTCATGTGCATTGAAAACGTCAGTGCAATTGGCCGCTGTCCGTCGCCGTCGATCGCTGTTGCCATCACCCAGTAGTGGACGGGTGGTACACATCTTCTTTAACACCGGCATCCATTTTAATTTCGCGCCCTCCTCCTTTCGGTTGAAATTATTTGGGTGTTTAGCTATTTCGATTGCATCCCAGTAGAGCCTTTCGTAGTATCCGCTTGTGGCCGCTAGTACTTGCGTCTCCTCGTAACGAATATTGTGGTTACCTGGCTGGAAAGCATGCTCCGCAACAGCTGATCGTTCCGTTTCTCCTCTTCTACAATTTCCCTTGTGCTCTTCCAAACGTTTAGAAACAGTTCTTTTAGTCGTACCCACATAAACATCACGACAGGTGCATGGGATCCTATACACTCCAGCTTTTCCAAGGGTTTGCTAGCGTCCTTGGCTGGCTTAAGGTATTCCTGTATCTTCCGGGTGGGCTTGCAAATTACGGTAATATTCCGCTTCGTCAAGATACTCCCTATTCTTTCCGTTACATTTTTAACAAACGGTCGGAAAACCTTAGATTTTGCAGTAGCCTGTACGTCAGTACGATTTCTGCGTGGCTGCCTCAACGCACGTTTTATTTCGGCGGATGAATATCCGTTCTTCATTAGTGCATTGTGGAGATGTTCCATCTCAGCGTCGAGCAACTCCGGTTCACAAATATTTCTATCTCTGTCCGCTAACGTCTTGATAACACCCCGCTTCTGCTGTGGGTGGTGGTTCGAATCCCGGTGCAAATAACGGTCCGTGTGCCTGGGCTCGCGGTATACTGAGTGGCCCAAACTACCATTTTCGTTTCTAAAAAACAAGCACATCGAGGAAATGTAATTTGCCGTCTACCTCCTCCTCTATTGTAAACTGAATTCTCGAGTTTTACTGTTCAGATGTTCGTGGAACCGGATTAGTTCCTCCCTACCATGTCTCCGCAGCACAAACGTGTCATCCACGTATCGGAACCATACATTTGGTTTATTGCTGGCAGTACCTAAGGCCTGTTCTTCGAATTTCTCCATAAAGAAGTTTGCAATTACGGGACTTAGGGGGCTTCCCATAGCCACGCCATCCGTTTGCTCATAAAACTGTTCATTCCACTTGAAGTATGTGGTCGTCAAAATACACTTAAACAACTCTAAAATATCGGCAGGAAAAATTCGATCCAGCTGTTCCAATACATCATTAAGTGGAACCATGGTAAACAGCGACACCACATCGAAGCTGACCAATATGTCCACCGGCTGGACCACTATGCCATTCAATCTGCTGATGAAATGTGTCGAATTCTTTATATAAGAGTCCGAACGGCCCATATGTGGTTTCACCAGCGTAGTCAGAATCTTGGCTAACGAGTAGGTGGGCTAACCAATGGCTCTTGGTATCGGTCTTAACGGCACATTTTCTTTATGAATTTTGGGCAATCCATAAAGCCTCAGTGGTAGCGCAACCGAATTGCAGAGACCTTTCTTTACACTCTCTTCAGTGGAGGACTTTATTATTTACCGCGACACAGTTCTGAGAACGTTGTTAGTGGGGTCCTTATTCAGCTTCCTATATGCTTGCGGATCCAGTAGATCAGTAATTTTACTCTGATAGTCGGCCACATCCATGACCACCGTTGCGCTTCCTTTGTCAGCTGGGCGAACCAAAACACTATCGTCGTCATTCAGGAGTTTTAAAGCTCTTCTCTCACCCACAGTTATATTACTTTTCGGCGGTTTTGCATTGGCTAATATTCTCACTGTTTCTATACGGATTTCCTCAGCTGTTACAGAATCCACACTGCGAATTCCTGCTTCTACACTGGCTATAATTTTTTCCGTGGGCACAAAACGCGGACTAACAGCAAAATTTCCTCCCTTGGCAAGCACAGATGTCTCATCGTCAGATAACGAACGTTTGGACCCCCTTGAAGATATCTCCCGCAGTCGGATACGAAACGTTGGGAATTGAGACAAAATTCATCAACCGACCACGGCATAACAGCCCGGATAATTATAATGGACACGGTATTTCACTGCCATCCAGTGGTATCTCACTGCCATTCAGGGCGTCTACAAACGCGTCTTCGGCCTGGATGTCATTGATTAGAGAACAATTGTTTTCAGTGATGAGTCCCGCTTCTTAAACGACCCCGACAACTGACAAATACTTGTCTGGAGAAGCTGTACAGAAGAGGTATACCAACCTGGCTGTCGCCTGTCATACGGCCCAACAACCAGCAACGATGCTCTGGGGTTCCATTTATTTCATAGCAGCACGGCCTTGTTTGTCGGCTGCGGTAGCCTTACAGCATAGCGGTAAGTCGACGACATTGCCCTCCATGGCAACCCATCCTGGGTTTACATTTCGGCAAGATAATGCCCCGCTTAACACAGCGCGGGTTTCTGCTGCTTATCTTCGTTCTTGCCAAACCCTGCCTCGGCCAGCAAGGTCCCCGGATCCCTCCCCAGTTGTGAACGTTTGGAGCGTTATGGGCAGGGGAAATTT
Organism: Schistocerca serialis cubense; assembly: GCF_023864345.2. Taxonomy (NCBI): domain Eukaryota; kingdom Metazoa; phylum Arthropoda; class Insecta; order Orthoptera; family Acrididae; genus Schistocerca; species Schistocerca serialis. The sequence goes on from NC_064641.1 coordinate 313,391,304, forward strand.
TGACGATCTAACTCACCAGTTGGACAGAATCTGGCATGTTATCTCTCAGGAGGGCATCTAACTATCAATCAATACCAAGCTGAACAACGGCTCTAATAAAGGCCAAAGGGTGACCTACGCATTAGAGACTTGTTCAGTTTTTGAAACTTTTGATTTTGAAAAATCATCCAGTTTTTCTGAAACTGTATTAATTTGTCGGTCTGTTCTTGTAAATCACATCTACCGATTTCCGCCACGTTCAGATAATTCCTTCGTTGTGTGTCGTTTTTCTTTCCTTTGTTTCGCTCAATTTGCAGTCAAACGCTTCTGGATTTTAATTGTAACAGTGCGATCAGTAATCACTGAACATTCTTTGTGGCAGTTGAAGCTTGAATCAGTATGGTGCGAACATGGAAAAGTAAACTACGGGTGCTTAAACTTGTGTTAGATTACCGAACCAGCTTTGGTAAACACCAGATTCGACCAGCATAAAAAACTAGGCAATTATTTGGTAGCATCACCCAGCCTTCAGCAGTTTCATAATAATTTCTCGCTGAAATTGAGTTTAACACTAGAATTGCCACTGACAAAGCTGTGCTATCATGCAGACACTTTCTAGAACCCTAGTAAAATACTGGAAACAGCAGGTCCTATTGCTATCGTCTTTGTGTTTACTTCCTGAATATTGTTTTCGTTCTCCTCATAGGATGACACATTTGATATTATCTACCCGTGTTCCATGCATACTTAGTGGTTGTAGGACAGCGAGGTAGATCCCTTACCAAACTTCAAATTTAAGTTTTGATTGTATTCCTGAATCCCTGATGGGAATGACTGGGAAGGATCTTTTGGAAAGGATACACCCGTTATCATGACTCATAATCCCCCAGTCCGAGTTTTCAGTCTCTCTAGTCTGACCTTGTCGTCGACAGGACGATTGCAACTAACCTTTACTCTACGAACTGAATTGTCCATGTGTAACATAAAAAGCAGGTGCACATCTCATAGCCGACAAGAAAAGCAAAATGTTTTTCTGCTAAATTCAGTGATATGGCACAGGTTTATCTTCAGTGCCATAATACATCCTTCTTAGTCAGAACTTTGAAATCATCATCGCCAGAACTCTTAACTGGGAAGCATTAAACTGGTCATGCCAGACCGTGCACTTGTTACAAATTTTGCAGAAAGTCAGCTTTGTATGAGTATAATTATTATAATCCGAATTCGTTAATATGATAAACTACAGTCTCGAATGATGCACATTTTAATTTGGAAACTTCTTCCTCCTAATACGATGGGAGTTCAATAAGTAAGGCAACATTTTTTTTATTTCTATTATATGTTTATTTTAATTTTTTATTTTTGTCAGTCAGTTTCACCCGAGAAAATGCGGAATTTGTTACGAAACTTCGTGAAATATTTCCACTTCAGCCCCTATGCTGTCACGCAGTTTAGATATCTGGTGGTGCTATACGTAGTCCTCAAAATGGCGTGTGTATCGGATGTTCGTTCCAAGTAGAGGACTGTATTTCAGTTTCTTTTGGCGGAAAAGCAGAGCATCGCAGATATACACAGGCGGTTGCAGAATGTCTATGGAGACTTGGGAATGAGGCTTGGGAATGAGACTTGGGAATGAGGCGTGGGAATGAGTAAAAGCATAGTGAGTCGCCGGGCAACGCGTCTGTCACCATCGCAGCAAGGTCGCGCAAGCCTGCTCCATCTTTCGCTTACCGACGGGCCGCTCTCAGCTACAGGTACGACACCTACAATGTTGGAACATGCGGAGATTGTCATTCGGAGTTAGAGACGTATCAAAATTAAATATCTCGCTGCTCAAGTGGACGCCTCTGTTGGTAGGGCTGACGCTCGCTTCCACCATATGGGGTATTCAAAGGTTTGTGCTCGGTTGGTTCGTCGCCGCCCAACAGAAAATCATAAAGAATTGTTTACGTGTTTGAGGGAGGTTACTGATGCAGCAAGACATCGGCTCCAACGTACACCAGTAGAGTGGGTCCATGCTGGTGTACAGCCCCCCTTCACCCTCCCCCCCAACCCCCCCCCCCCACTACCACCACCACCCACCCACAGTAAGGTACTGTAAGGCAGTGCCACTGAACGGAGATTATAGGATAGGGTTTTATATCCAAAAGAGTGGGACACAATATGATGCATTGAATTCCTGAATAAAATCAACTTGCTTTCAGAAAAAGGAATAGGTCGTATTATTTTCTGAACGTACTTCGTATAACATGCTGATAAATTACCCTGAGGCGTATGGCGTCCACCACAGTGGACAGTTGTGAATGGTCGCTTCTTTGGCGCTTTCTATCAGTCCTGATGCTGTAAATGCACACTGTTCACTGCAGTGGACCCTCCGTACTCGTGTTGTGTCCTGCATGCATTTGCGGCCTCATGACTGATTGAGAACGTCAGGGAACTGACCATTAAAAGTTGTCCACTGCAGGGAAATTCAGGCACCACAGGGATAATAGACTTTTTATTAGCGGAGTGTGGCAGTAAATAGACCTGAACTAAATAAAACATAATGGACTTTAAGCATGTAATCTCCCCCTCCCACAATTTGTTGTTGCCACTGTTACTGCCGATAGGAGTAAGATTCACAATGAACTTTTTACCTTCCTTCTTTTCTCGTACTTCGCTGCAGTTCTTCATGTCTAAGGGTTGAATCCTGAAGCAGAAATTTTAAAATTTTAGTTTTTCACGGTTCTAACTGACGTAAATAATTTTCAAGGAAGCCTGTGCAATTTTTTTCACGATAATTTATTCTCTGACACTTTTCTATAGCACAGTGTCTTTTGAATTTACACATTAAAAAAGCCGAAATTATAGTGTTCTTCCAAAATACGTCCAGTCACATCGCAGACATGTCCACTGCTACTTCACTCTGTGGTAATAACAATACTCCAAAATTTTACAATTTTTCTTGACGCATGAATTTCTATTAATTTATATATGAATCCAGAAATAAACATAAGGAATATCTCCAAATTTCGAAATTAATAATAGACAATTTAAGTGTGCCATATTTCAGATGTTTCTAAGAAAATAATTTTAACTGTACATTCAGACCTGCTAGGATATATCAATTGCAACAAAGGAAATAAAGTAATTTATTTTTGTAGATTTTAGCTTGAAATATAGCACATCGTGTACATAGTCATATGAAACATCTCAGAAAAGCAGTTGAGATAATATCGACATGTTCAAAATTAGAAAATTAGTTATGGTACCGACTACTTCTGTTGAGAATAAGTAATGCTAGAGGAGGGTGTACCTTTACAAGCACCTCATTGTTCTCTCATCATAAAAATTATGCAAACGAAATACACTGGACCTTCTGCTCTAGAAGCTCAAACAGGAAGAAAAACAAGAATGAGTTTGGCATCGTTTTCTAAATTTTCAAAACATTAAATAAACGAAATTTCCATAGACACGACAACATCCAAAAGAGGTAAACTGAAGTAAAACTAAGTCTTTGACGTCGAGTTATAATCATTTGCTGTGTTTACCCCTTGAATAGCGGAGACTATTTACTATACCATTTTATTTTACATAGGGGCTGAATGTACTTGCTTCTACAGCTAACACTTGCCTTTAAGTGTTTTCTTGCATGAAATTAACACAGATGTATCAAATTTCGACAATGTTTCGAAATCTTAATGCATTTGCTAAGTGGGATTCTTAGCTTGGAAGTTATACGATACAAAATTATTTTTTGTTCATATTTCTTAACAGTAGATGCCAGAAAATTAGGAGGTAATTTTGATAATGGTTGGTGGTACCGCAGGCAATAACGAGGTGAGATGGGCCTAAGCACAGGAGGCAAGCGATGTTGACGGTTGTTTCGGAAGCAGTGCTGTTGGCTACGTTGCGGAAAGGGAGGTTGTTGATCAGAACGATCGAGGTGAGAACCGTTAGCTACGCGACTGAGTTACTGTGTTCTTTACGAGTCGATCAACTGAGTTCATTAGTACATGCATATATACATATATATACATATACACAAATATATATATATATATATATATATATATATATATATGTATGTATGAATACAGGGTGAGTCACCAAACGTTACCGCTGGATGTATTTCGTCAACTACATCAAATACTGACGAATCGATTCCACAGACCGAACAATGCAACAAACGGCACTGATTACGTATTTGTTTATATGTTCAGATGTGCTAACAAAACTTACGGGGCTCCATTTAAAAAAACGTAGGTTTGTGTTAAAAAACATACTTCCGTGCATTTTTTATGGTTTGTATTAACCCATTACAGAGCCCCTCTCCTCACGTTCGGTCTGTGGAATAAATTCATCAGTAATTGATATGGTTTACGAAATATATCCAGCGGTAATGTTAGGTGACTCACCGTATATATATACACTCCTGGAAATTGAAATAAGAACACCGTGAATTCATTGTCCCAGGAAGGGGAAACTTTATTGACACATTCCTGGGGTCAGATACATCACATGATCACACTGACAGAACCACAGGCACATAGACACAGGCAACAGAGCATGCACAATGTCGGCACTAGTACAGTGTATATCCACCTTTCGCAGCAATGCAGGCTCCTATTCTCCCATGGAGACGATCGTAGAGATGCTGGATGTAGTCCTGTGGAACGGCCTGCCATGCCATTTCCACCTGGCGCCTCAGTTGGAACAGCGTTCGTGCTGGACGTGCAGACCGCGTGAGACGACGATTCATCCAGTCCCAAACATGCTCAATGGGGGACAGATCCGGAGATCTTGCTGGCCAGGGTAGTTGACTTACACCTTCTAGAGCACGTTGGGTGGCACGGGATACATGCGGACGTGCATTGTCCTGTTGGAACAGCAAGTTCCCTTGCCGGTCTAGGAATGGTAGAACGATGGGTTCGATGACGGCTTGGATGTACCGTGCACTATTCAGTGTCCCCTCGACGATCACCAGTGGTGTACGGCTAGTGTAGGAGATCGCTCCCCACACCATGATGCCGGGTGTTGGCCCTGTGTGCCTCGGTCGTATGGAGTCCTGATTGTGGCGCTCACCTGCACGGCGCCAAACACGCATACGACCATCATTGGCACCAAGGCAGAAGCGACTCTCATCCCTGAAGACGACACGTCTCCATTCGTCCCTCCATTCACGCCTGTCGCGACACCACTGGAGGCAGGCTGCACGATGTTGGGGCGTGAGCGGAAGACGGCCTAACGGTGTGCAGGACCGTAGCCCAGCTTCATGGAGACGGTTGCGAATGGTCCTCGCCGATACCCCAGGAGCAACAGTGTCCCTAATTTGCTGGGAAGTGGCGGTGCGGTTCCCTACGGCACTGCGTAGGATCCTACGGTCTTGGCGTGCATCCGTGCGTCGCTGCGGTCCGGTCCCAGGCCGACGGGCACGTGCACCTTCCGCCGACCACTGGCGACAACATCCATGTACTGTGGAGACCTCACGCCCCACGTGTTGAGCAATTCGGCGGTACGTCCACCCGGTCTCCCGCATGCCCACTATACGCCCTCGCTCAAAGTCTGTCAACTGCACATACGGTTCACGTCCACACTGTCGTGGCATGCTATCAGTGTTAAAGACTGCGATGGAGCTCCGTATGCCACGGCAAACTGGCTGACACTGACGGCAGCGGTGCACAAATGCTGCGCAGCTAGCGCCATTCGACGGCCAACACCGCGGTTCCTGGTGTGTCCGCTGTGCCGTGCGTGTGATCATTGCTTGTACAGCCCTCTCGCAGTGTCCAGAGCAAGTATGGTGGGTCTGACACACCGGTGTCAATGTGTTCTTCCTTCCATTTCCAGGAGTGTCGCCAGTGGTCGGCGGAAGGTGCACGTGCCCGTCGATCTGGGACCGGACCGCAGCAACGCACGGATGCACGCCAAGACCGTAGGATCCTACGCAGTGCCGTAGGAGACCGCACCGCCACTTCCCAGCAAATTAGGAACACTGTTGCTCCTGGGGTATCGGCGAGGACCATTCGCAACCGTCTCCATGAAGCTGGGCTACGGTCCCGCACACCGTTAGACCGTCTTCCGCTCACGCCCCAACATCGTGCAGCCCGCCTCCAGTGGTGTCGCGACAGGCGTGAATGGAGGGACGAATGGAGTCGTGTCGTTTTCAGCGATGAGAGTCGCTTCTGCCTTGGTGCCAATGATGGTCGTATGCGTGTTTGGCGCCGTACAGGTGAGCGCCACAATCAGGACTGCATACGACCGAGGCACACAGGGCCAACACCCGGCATCATGGTGTGGGGAGCGATCTCCTACACTGGCCGTACACCACTGGTGATCGTCGAGGGGACACTGAATAGTGCACGGTACATCCAAGCCGTCATCGAACCCATCGTTCTACCATTCCTAGACCGGCAAGGGAACTTGCTGTTCCAACACGACAATGCACGTCCGCATGTATCCCGTGCCACCAAACGTGCTCTAGAAGGTGTAAGTCAACTACCCTGGCCAGCAAGATCTCCGGATCTGTCCCCCATTGAGCATGTTTGGGACTGGATGAAGCGTCGTCTCACGCGGTCTGCACGTCCAGCACGAACGCTGTTCCAACTGAGGCGCCAGGTGGAAATGGCATGGCAGGCCGTTCCACAGGACTACATCCAGCATCTCTACGATCGTCTCCATGGGAGAATAGCAGCCTGCATTGCTGCGAAAGGTGGATATACACTGTACTAGTGCCGACATTGTGCATGCTCTGTTGCCTGTGTCTATGTGCCTGTGGTTCTGTCAGTGTGATCATGTGATGTATCTGACCCCAGGAATGTGTCAATAAAGTTTCCCCTTCCTGGGACAATGAATTCACAGTGTTCTTATTTCAATTTCCAGGAGTATATATATATATATATATATATATATATATATATATATATATATATATATATATATGTGTGTGTGTGTGTGTGTGTGTGTGTGTGTGTGAGTGTGTGTGTCTGAAATCGTCCCAACTCACACATAGACAACTTTTTCATTTTGCAGTGACAAGTGGATAGCAGATCGGCGAGTTCGTTTTAGATAAGTGCAAAAATTTTTGATAGTGTTTCCATTGGCGTTTTACTTTTGGTTGTACATTTCAACACTTCCTAACACAGTGCTAGCTTTTCTGTGTTAACCTTTCACCATGAATTAATTAATGCAAAAGTAGTTTTAAGACTTGAGTTCACTACACCAGGACTTTCTACCACCTTTATCCACAAATTTGAGCGTTAGTCTCGCCTCGTCGGATGATAATGTTTTTAGTAAAGTAAAAGAGGAATAAAGTGATTATGAAAGTTGTATAAAATTTCCTGCAGGAATTAGGTCCACACTCGATTATAGAAATAAGTTTACAGCCAATGAAATATATTTCTTTTTCGAGATTCGCCTTCTCAGAGTGTCAACATTTATAAAGGCCAGGACTGTATTGTCTACTCATAGAACAAATTAAAATTTGAGTATGAATATTAAGTCAAAACTACATGCTAAAACTCCGAAAAATGCAGTAACAAAACATAAATCATGCTAAGACATGAGCAGAAGATTTACTTAGTACTCCACAGGCCCAGAACATATGTAATCATTCAAAGCCTACTGTTACTGTTAATAATTAAATGGTTTTGAACGCTATTAATACCAAATAAACTTTCCAAGTTCATGTTATAGCAATTTGTATGTATTCAAAAAACACTAGCAATGAAATCATTCAGGTGCCAATCTCCTAGCTGATTTGGTGCAAAGTACTGGAGAAATACATATAGAAATGCTTCTTGCAGCTAAACACTTCGCATTTCAAATGATATAGTACATCATTCGTACAGTGGAGAGTACACAATTATGTATGAAATAGGATGTCGTCATAGAATTTCTATCGAAGTACCAGATGTAATGAAACTTACTCAAGTCAGAGTCTATGTAGGAACCTTGTGGAGCATCATGACATGTAGTTTCCTTGTGTGGAGTCTTGAGTATTTTGTATTCATATCTATAAAGTCGCTTCCATTAAATTTTGTTTGGTGTGGAAGAGCAGATTTTGGGTGAGGTTTCAAGAGAATGCTTTCTCCTATCTCATATCTTCGTACCTGACATAGTTTCTTATCATAATAGGCTCTCCTGAAGTGTCTCTGCTCTGAGAATATGACTAAGGTTCTATTTATCTTTTTTCTCTTTGAAGTCATGGAAGAGGATCAATTCATTGAATATTTTCTTTTGAATCGCATACTAGTTCAGTTAGATTGGACTACAGTGCTGTGCAAACTGAAAAGTTATTTAAGAGCTCTTCGAAATTCTACATAGTTTACCGAATGTGTTTGCTGGTTAGTTGCATAACTACGCACGAACTTATTAATTTCACAGATAATTCTCACCATGGGATAACTTTCAAGGTGAAAACTTAATATTGGTACTTCGTAAATTCTATATTCGCATAGAAATATTTTCCATGGGCTGATAGAGAAGTTTGATATGTTGTCAGACAGCAAAGGAGCGTGTTTGGCAACCATAGGCACGTAATCACTTTGAATTCCTTTCATACTCGGGCCTATGGTTATAGACTTTGTGACATACAACTTGTCATATTGGGACAAAATATCATAAATTCTTACTGACTATATGACTTCTGCCCTAGATGAGGTTACAGGTACTGCCGTATCAAGAGAAACGATCTGTAGTTGTTTTGTTGACAGTATATGCTGAACTTCAAAATGACAACATTTGCCTGCTGGTTTTAATTTTCGACATATAACACATTACATTAGTGGCTGTTGTGTATGCCTTGATGTATTCAGAAACTAGCAGTCCCTATGCATAGTTTGTCTACTGGATCAAAACATCTTGACATGCATAAGGAATAAAAATGCACCATGTGCCACATTGTACATTTTGTTTGTAGACCCTCTATGGGTTTTGCGGCACGGTTTTAAGTTATCAGTAGGATTTTGTGAAACCCGTAATCTGCCATATTTTTATAAATATCTAAGAAATATTGTCTGTATTCAATGTATTTCATTAGCTATATTCCATAATATGTAGGCTATTTTATAAGTTCTAGGTATTCACGTAATCCTTGTCATACGTGAGACAAGCATATGCTACAACATTATCTTTTCATGGAAATGTATCAGTCCAGTATTCTAATGCTGTAGAAATAATGACCAAAGTGCAGGACATGTATGCAGCAGTTTACGTCTGATCAGTAAAGTTAGTACTGCCATAGATATAGTAATTGAACTACTTAAAGACAAAAACTACGGCTAATGTTTCCATCTCTGAGGGAGAATAAGCTGATTAACAGTCTGAAAGTGTGCAATAACTAAACTTCCAAATGAACAACATATTTTCTATTTTCTTCATGAACTTGATATATACAGTCTTCCAAACCAGTGAATGGAGCTTCAGTAACAACATATAAGTCGTAGGACATACAGGGATTATGAAACGTTTTGGAGATGAGTAAAGCTAGCTATATTAAATCACAATCTTCCCTGCAGAATTTGACCAGACCCAGGGTACATTTTTCTTTAACAGTTTTATTAAAGCTGTGGTAATCAAAAGTGGAGCATGTGTTAATCGTTAAAAAAAACATAATATAAGAAATGTGTTAAGGTGGTTTTTAGTTCTTGGATAAGGAAAATATCATTACTACACTGATTTTGTATGGAACTGCTGTTATCACTGTGGAAGATACTATATCGCTTAGGAATGTAATGTTGTCTCCCACAATTTCGACTTCCAGAGATTTACCATAACCACTGGTTCTGAAATTTTTCGTAACGATGTTTCCAATAAACCTAAAAGCTCCTCTCATCTAGAGGTAGCTATCAACAGATTTCAATGTACACTGTTACCATATCTAGTAATCCATGTACTAAGCCTGTGTCCAAGCTTGCAATGATTGCACCTGAACGTACATTTAATCTCAATGGCAAAACACAAAACAAAAACTCCTTCCTTCAGTAACACGAAAGCAGCACATTTTGTGGAATTTGACAGGCTCACCTACCAGTACAAGGGGTAGCTATCAATCGATTTTCAATGTACAGTGTTACCAAAGCTAGTAACCCAGTAGCTAAGCCTGTGACCGTGGTAGTAATGAATGCTCCTGAACTTACGTTTAAACTGAACGACAATACACAGAATAATAACTCTTTCCTTCAGTAACACAAAAGCAATATATTTTCTACCAATGCAAAGCTGTCTAATGAATGCTAGTAAAGTATTTAACAAAGTGAAACTTTTCATCTAAATTCTCTGGTCTAGTGCAAAAAGGACTAAAGATTTTGATGCTAGCTCTTGCGCCCAGCACAAGGCGAATACTTCCACGTGACTTTGCCACCACTAGCAAGGGGCTGTAATTTGGTGACATCAGGGTTTCTGTATTTTTCCCCTCGAAAATTTGCCATATTTCCTTTGTGACCACCACGTGTCTGGTCTATGGGATTAAGTATGTCTTCTGATAGTACGTTTCATGGGAGTGTACTTCTGTGTTATGTTGGTATGTACTAGTATTATCTATTTTTCCTTTAAAATATATGCATACTTCAAGAGCAAATCCTTCAACTCCACTTGTTGCAAAGAGTTAATAATTCTAGACTCTGTCATCAATCCTTTATTTGATTGTCGTTAGTCTGTATCGTGCTGCTGTGGTGAGGTGAACTACTGTATGAAGCTTTTATTTTAATGAACTTTTCCTTTAAGCCTTGGTAGAATTTATCAGGCCCAGTCTTTGTTTTTACTAAGTCAACTGTAATATTTTTGCGTCTATGTTTGGATAGTAATTACCTGAGGAGAATTAGATCATTGCATCCTTCCCCCTTAGAGATTATATGACTAATATGCAATATATAGTTAACAGACTTACAATTAAGAATGGACAAACTGTGGCTCTGTTTTCTATTACAATTTCAACGTGCATCTGCATTTTAACATTTTTGTGATCTGACACCAGTTGCTCCAACAGTCTTACAATTCTGCATTGAATACGTTTGTATCCCCGTGACATCATTAATCTTAATCAAGTAAATTGCCTGTCAGAAGATTTCCCGTAGTGCCTGTATCCAGGACAATTGTAACTGGCACTCTCCCTTGAGTAGCTTTAACTATTTTTTGTTGTGACCACAGCATTTGTAGTAGTCAGTAGTTAATACAGTGGTAATGTCAGTCTTATTGTTGTATCACAATAAATTTACTAAATTATTAATACTTACTTGCCACCACTCCAGTGATCGACACTGAAGGATATAGTGTGGCTGAATTTGGTTTGTGGAACTCCATGCTGTGGGGCGGTGCTCTTCCATCATATTAATAATATTTACAGCGTCATTTTGTGTTCACCTCTCTGCATCAATGACGTGGTTTTATGCACAACCTTCTTGCATGTTAGCTTTGCTAATATTTAGTTGAGGGTGATTTCGCTTTTGAGGATACTGGCGACAGCTACTGTTACTGGTTTACCACTACCCTGTACGATGTCTCATGGCCCAGATTATAAGAACTATAAATTATCAAAATTTCCCATTATTTAGAAATTATATTTGTCATACGTAAAAGAAACTCAACTGGAAGTAAAGGAATCATGCGATTATTAAGAAAAAACTATTATCTGTAACATAATAACAATTATTATTATTGTCTTTGTTATTTTTGTTATCGGCGTGAAACAAAAAGTACGAGACTCTCTCTTGCTTTGTCCTCTTCTGATAGGAAGCCATTGTGCGCAATCTACGTAACAAGGAGTGTACGTATTTTATTATTTGTGCAGGGGGCTCCAATACATGTCTAAAGTATTGCTACTGTTAATTTTAAGTGTCAATTGCACCACATATCTCGTTTGCTTGTCCCATCGTTTTCAAGAGAATTTCAGACGCCACGTCGGCTCATAACTGAACATAGCTGGACGGTGACAATTGGTCGCCATTAAGCGGCAATTTCCAATTATCGTAATTATTATCCTGTTCTTTCCACAGGCAACACTGGACATCGGCGATATTATTACTTTCATTTATGATTTATTCAGATGATTTATGTTATATGCAATAGGACACAGATTTGGACCGCACTAAGACGATACTAAATCACACGTAGGTCCTTACGTCTTGAAAATGGTGGGATACGTCCTTCTGTCTGTGTATAGCCTTTAATCGTTAACTGTTTTTGAGCACGGATTCGTCTAATTAAACTCAACAATTATACAGGATACGCCGCTACATTTTTCTGTCAGTAAAATCTAAAAACGATCTGTGCTTTCGCGTGTCTTTTTAGTGAAACCAAAATCAAATTAAAAATGAAAATAAAATATTAATAAAATAATAAGACCCCACATTCCATTCAACAACATACACATTAATAGAACATATATATATAGCACCTACTCTATTACAGTGCTAATGGGGATAATATTTGTTTTCCTCTCTTCTCGTTCCCTTAAATTTCAGTGGGCTGCATTCAGCATATTAAGCATTTTGTATCAGAGGTATCACTGGCTATATAAGAGGTTTTGAAGCAATCATAAAGTAACAGTTTGCGTCTTCTCTTTTTCCATTTCTAGTACTGTGAAGCCTTGCTTCTTGCCTAAAATCACGATTCTACGTCAACAGGAATTACCCTATATGTTTGACAAGCGAGTTTGAGAGTACAAAAATTTGTGTCATAAATGGCCGTATCTTTTGATCGCATTAACATACAAGTGTCAATTATTTACTCCGCAAGGGACTATAGACCTTAATATGTGACGCAAATTTCAGCCTGAATTTTGCCTGTTCCTGAGAAAAAGGGTTTTTACTAGTCGAAAAGATGGACAGACAGGCAGACAACACAGGGTTTATATAAGGGTTCCGTCTTTGCTGACTGACATACGGAAGGCTAAAAAATAAATCAGCTGTTCATTGTATCAAAAGTAATCGCCTTAACTGTTAACGCATTTTCTCCATTGATACTCAAGAAGGTTAGTGGCTACATGGACAACTGTTAGCTGTTGGATATGCAAGCATGATTGTACCCAGATGGGCACCTCTGCATAAGAAGCAAACCGCGGCCTCCACTACCTTCCTTCAGGGCTTAAAAATTGCGGAAATCGCATGTGGAGAGGTCGGGACAATGTGGAGCATATGTAAGGGTTTCCAAGAGTGACGTCTCCTGGCAATACTCTTAAAAAATCGGTAGAAAATAAAAAAATAATATAAATAAACATTTATCTTTATTATTATTATTACTATTATTATTATTATTATTTCATTACTGTATGAATGGTTGTATAATATGTATAAAAGGAAATAATTTTTCATTTGTTATGCTTGTGCAATATTTATGAATCTATATTTCACAAATAACGTCTGTGGTCGGCGAATGTATGTATCAAAGGAGATAATGAAAAATAATAACAGAGATGTTATTGAGTTGCCTATAAATGGTGGTGGTTAAAACATTACTCCCTCTGTCTTCTTCTACCTGTTAAAGTTGTAAGAGCCTGTGACGCTCGGTAGAATGCGTAGGTAGCCTTCGTTTGTTCTTTGATCGAGAAAGACGCCATTGGATGTTGAAATTTATAAAAGGTGTGCACTTTCAATATATGTTGATTTTTTGAATACAGAAATTGTTAAAATTATTACCTGTAATAATTTATTGCTAGCTTGCCCAAGATATCATTCCTTATTCTTAGCAGTTTTCAGCATATTAGGAATTTATCATGACGCAGAGCCGTGCAGCGATTGCGGTAGCCGTCTGCCGCGGCAAATTCAAATTAAACTGAATGAAAGCAGTTTTCCCGCAATATAGTGGGCAGGTAACGGTACATTAAAATTATCTCTTTCAGCTTCCTGAAGACTTCAGAGGGAAATTTTGGATTTTATTATGTCATTTTCAGGTGGACATGGGCAGCTGCTATTATGTTATCAGTTTCGTAATTAATTCATGAGTGATAAAGTTTTACTTGTGTGTGATCAGAGACTGCTCTGCAAAACTTGTTCTGGCTAGTAACAAAATAATTAAATTTCTTTTCTTTTTTTGTTTTTTTTTTTTTTTGTTTCATGCTCTCATGTTAGTCGTGGCAGTTAATAGTCTTCATATACTAAAATGAAAAACTCACTGCAGCTTTTACGTTTAGTGAACACAACATACTGTAACCTCAGTACAGGCGATAAGAGTAATTTTCTGTGCATTCAAGAGATGAAAGTAGCTAAGGGCATTTTTGATTCCATAATTAGTTACAGTAATGATACCATGTTCCATATCTAACAAGCCAGCTCAGTGTCGTATAAAAATAGTTTGCAAATGAAAGATCGTACGTCCACAGCAGGAAATCTTTTAGTGTTGTGCGTGTCCCCACATAATAGGTCAAAGTGCATAAAGTTAAAATATTTTCAACTGCAGAAACTAATAGTGAAAATCGTATTTTATCTGTCGTGCTTGCAACAATAAGCAATATAAAAGTAATTAAAATATTATGCCATATAAACTGCTTATAAAGTAAAAAGGTTGTGCGGTGGGGATTACGCGAAACAAGCGAAATTTCTGTAGCATAGTTCAAATTGACACCATGTGGACCCTCCTATATTTGGACTTTTATATATACGATGATGTTGACCGTTAAGAGCAGACTGTTGAAGAAGGCTGGTCTAGACTACCAAAATATTTGCGTTATACTCAGCGTATATAAATAGAATGTAGCTGTGGTGAGGAATTATCATCGGGGAGAAGAAGCAAAAGGTGTGTGACAAGGATGTGCCATGTGTCCTCTTACTTCCAATGCTTACATCCGCGAAGTTACAGACTAAATTTGAGGAACTACTGTGGTGGGGATGAATACTAATGGGCTAATAATAGATACGCTGCGATTTGCAGATTTTGATGATGTGGTCACGGAGACGAAAGAATGTCTAGAGAAGGTCCCCGCTACAATGAAGAGGATTTTCCGTAATCAGTGTGGTAGGACAATGAACATACGAAAGCCTAAAGTGGCGATTGGTAGTACTAGAAAAAATATGTATCTTGAAGAATAAGAATAGAATGAATGGAGAGAGAAGTGATGGAATAATTTACCTATTTTAGAAGGAGGCTCACAAGGAATGATAGAAGGAGTAAAAAATGTTCAGTAGAATACAGCAAGGCAAATTGCACTTATTCTGAGAAAGGAGTAACTCACCAGAAACAACATTAGTCTCGAAATGAGGGAACTGTTCATGAAAACATTCGCCCAGAGTGTAGCACTTGTTTGAAACGTAAATGTCTACTCGCACTGGATATTTGGTGCTACAGAAGGATGATGATTACCTGGAGAGACGGAGTTAAGAACGAAGAGGTGCTGGGAAGAATAAAGGAAGCAGATCTCAGTGCAGGCACATACAAATAAGAGACAAACTCGTACGACGCGTTTTAGGGTTCAAGATGATTGGAGTAACAACAGAGGGAGCTGTTGAGGGAAGCGGATGTCATCCATGCAGCAAACTATAAATAATATGTGATGCACTTCATACGCAGTCATGAAGAGGATGGCAAGCAGAAAAGGGGAATGGCGTACTACTGCAAAAGAACCTCACGGTTGAATACTGAAGAGAGCCAGAAAGATTCATTGTACTCTACAGATTAGAACAGTACGGAAATATTTACAATATACCACAAATTTTATAAATGTTTCTCCCTGGGTCTTTAGTTCTAATGAACCATCAAATGAGTAAAACAGTGTCCATCGTGGGAACGCACGTAAATCTCAGTAAGTCATCAACAGCAACTGAATTTGCGCAGTGCTAACGTTGTCTTTAGACGACCCAGTTTAGATGATGTAGACAAAATTACTTCTCTTTTTATTGAGACAGCCTGCAATATGATAACGAAGTGGACCTAATAATTATTTCATGCAAGGATATAGAATCCTTACAGCGCCAAGCAGAGGAACACACTTCACCATTTTACACGAATCCAACAACATGTATCCCAGGGTAGCGATTCAAAATATCATCCAGTTACGCTAACGTGGTGAAAGAAAGGTCAGTACCAATCAGTCTTTGGAGATTTTGTTTAACAACGTTCCGGGAGTAATAGATTTGGACCGCACGTGACGTGCACGTAAGTACAGTGGTACTCCCCCTTAATGTCTTGTGGCCAGTTAGGTACTTATAATAAATGAAAAGCACCAGTTTGAACCGACTGAAGATTCTGTCAATGTGAATTAAGTACTTTATTGCGACAGCATCATGCAATGAATTGAATCCAACTGCACTGGGAACAAGGAAGCCAGGTTGCCGCTATGCCTCGTCGATGTGAGAGGCGGTAACACCACTTTCCAAACATCACTTTATGGGGTACGTGAATGCATACTGTGACTTGATGTTTTCGACTGGACTTGCTGCTAAGAATGTAACGTGTGTGCGGAGTTGCTGGTTGCAAAAGTTCCGTCCGAAGAGACGAACTGGAGCTGGGACACGCAATATAACCATAGTACATGAAGATCGTCATCTTGTCGGCATCACCGAAGATATTTGTATTTCTCCATAGCGTCGGCATTACACTGATACGCAGTGGTGGACTTCCAACAGCAGACGTGCCTGTCTGTGTCGACGCCTGAACACCTTCCTCTGTGGTCTAACCGGGGGCATACATACCGTTGCGATGGATTCGTTTCTTCTAGCACCAGAAACATCACATTCAATAATGGGCACTTGAAGGCTGCTACTTCAGACAAAAGCTACTTCAAACTATTCTAGCATTTAAGGCCTTATCGGTGATCAGCGTTACTTGGTGAAGTGATAATAGGTGGTGGTTTGCTGCACGATATACAACATGTGTTCTCAACTGTGACGTAAGGAGGGCATTCCGAACACCTACTGTTATGAGGAAAATTTTGCAGCCCACCTATTAGGAAATTGCAAATGGCAACTATAGCTGGGCAACGCCAGACCGTACGGGGTAAGCGATGCGTGACATGTCAACGTTTAGCAGTTGTAACAAAAACAGTCAGTTCAGGTCTCTAGTAATATTTATTTGAGAGTCTGGTATCTTTTGAGAGCTCATTTTTGTCGGGATAACAAGTTTTTTTTTTTACATAATCAGTTTCAGCAAATTCAATGGCTATCTTCAATTAAGTAAATGTTTACAACAAAATATAATTCACTGCATCCTTATATAAACCAAAGATTTGGTTATAGAGTGAAGTAGAGTATGTAACCTATACGGTAATATCAATGCTGTTAAGTAACTTTTACCTCCTCTGTGTACAACACTGTGATGAGGGGCAGAATTTATTTTGTGACATCAGATATTACGAATATTCCGAATAAGGTTGCCCCACGTTGGGCGCCAAAGATGTAGTGTACTCGAGAAATTACTCTCTCTCCGCTGTCGAACATGAAATGACGAGCAGATGACTAATCAGATTGCTCCACGTTAGGAGCCAACAATTAATTGATATCGATAATTAAATGAAATCAAAAACAAAGTTGCAGAATTAAGGGGTTGACGCGTGAATATAAAAGATTGCTTATATGATCAAAACATGAAACAAATGTATTTATATTCGTGCTGTTTACACAAACCAAAACTAAATTACAAATCTGTGGACCAATTTGCCTGTGTGCAGACACGAGGGGAAAGACGAGGTAACAAGTCGTCTCACCATTCTTCATCATCGTTCGTCGTTTACTGCTGTCGGCGGCAGGCGCTGCGCCGGTGCCGTTCGTCGCCTGAGAGCTGTGCGAGGCCGGCTGCCTCATCAGCAATTGCGGCTTTGCTGCGGGGCCCAGGTACGATCTCGGCGTTGTAGGGTGCGTGGCCGAAGTTGTGTTACCATGGTGTCGGAAGGTGGATGCTGCCAACGGGTGGAAGAGCGCCCATGTCCTCTCGCTTCCACGGTGTCTCCACGACTCCCCCTTTTTCGTTAGTCCTCCATTTCACAGCTCAACTCCTCTTCGAGATATTATTCCTTTCGGCGTTGTCACTGGCGGACGAAATTTTCAATGCAGCCCAGTGACAGACAGATCGCCGTTTCATCGCGACGCCTCTCCGTGTGGGGTGGAAATTTTCTGACTGGCGTGGGCTGGCGTGTGGCTCGTGAATCTGCATCTTTCTCACGATTTCACGTTGTTAAGATGTTTTTTGAAGGACATCACCTTCACGCCATTGACTGCTATAAGTTTTGATTACACTATTGCAATTTCGGCCTTAGCCCTAAGGCAATAGTGTAATAAAAACTTATAACAGTCACTGGCATGAAGATGATGTCCAAAAAATTTTTTTTATGACTGTGAATCACAGCCACAACCAGTTTATTCATTCTTCAGACGATTTCCTGCATTCCGAGATTGTTCGAAGAGCAGCTATACAACACTTCTTTACAACCACTCTCTGTGCGTGATCTTGGACAGACTCACGTTAAGGCTCCGTCTCAAAATCTGTTGGGGTCCGCCGTCATTTGCAAGGAATGACCTCACTAACTAGAAAAACATCTTCTTAAGAATGCTGGCTTCTTTCACACGCCTCCATATGCCAATTCCCTGCGCTTTTTTTTACGCTCCTCCCTCTGCCCTTTGGGGTGCTGGAATTGTCAGCACGTCCCTGTTTCCTAAGACGGGTATAGTCTAAGCCAGAAGAACTCAGATGCTTTCACGCGTCCATTCTTGGCGTTTAGTCGTAATGGCTGGAAGTGTCCATCAGCTCTGGGCACTCTTTTCGTTATCAGACGGGCCCTTCGAAACCTCTCCCTCCTTGAGCAAGGCAAGGGTTACCGCCCGGCCTCCCGCCGTGTCCTTGCAGAATGACTGCATACGGGAGCTAGCTCCAGGGTGTCCGGCTCGGCCACTCGCGGCGCGTTAGCGATAGTGGCAGCGGCCGGACTTGTTACGACACATAAAAAATATATAGTTTATGAAACTGATTTCAAGTCATTATTAAGATTACAATGTTGTACTATATGTACCTTACCTCGCATAATTCCAAAACTTGCAACACATTAGACAGTGTATAGGGTATTGGGCACTAAGAAAGTACTTAGCGTCCCATGTGTATGACGAATTATGTGAGATAAACAAATATGAACAATATAACACGCCCTCCTATGTGACATCGAAACCGGATGAAGTTGTCCCCTGACGGAAACAGGTAAATTAAGTGACGCATATCATTTAGACCGCCGGCCGAAGTGGCCGTGCGGTTAAAGGCGCTGCAGTCTGGAACCGCAAGACCGCTACGGTCGCAGGTTCGAATCCTGCCTCGGGCATGGATGTTTGTAATATCCTTAGGTTAGTTAGGTTTAAGTAGTTCTAAGTTCTATTAGACTAATGACCTCAGCAGTTGAGTCCCATAGTGCTCAGAGCCATTTATCATTTAGACCCTAAGTCGTAGCTATTGTCACCAGATAGCAGCATAGCAATATACAAATAACATGTGGAGTTATACCACTACGCATTCCATTATAAATTAAATAAAATCCGACAGTTACCTAAAATTTATTAGTCGCCATTAGAGCATATTTCAAACATAACAGCATACAATAGAATGTAATGGAACTTGTTACCTACCTATAAATATTTAAATCCTAAGCTGCCTTAAATATCTGTCCAGCTTCTGTTTTAAGTATTTATACATACGTAACAAGATCCATTACGTTCTATTAAATTCAGTTATGTATGGCACATAGCCAATGACTATTAATAGATTTTAGGGGGATTTTATTCTATTTATTTAATTTATAACGAAATAAGCAGTGGTGTGTTAGATATATCGTGATATACTGTCACCTGACGACATCAACTACGATTTGCGTAAGTTAGTTTGCCTGTTTCCGGCAGCTGGACAATTTCATCTAGTTCCCTTTGTCATGCAGAATGCCGTCTTACATTGCTTACAGATACTATCTCTGAAAGTGTAAGAGCATCATATACATGGGATTCTGCGCCCTTTTTTGCCTTATGTCCGAGTTCTCACGTAACACAATAGCTAATATATTGCAAGGTCTAGATGTAAACAAAAACGCTTTCGGTTCCGGGATCGAATTCCGCCGCTGCTTCAATTTTGATTAATGATCAGCATTGGCGGCCGAAGACTTCCAGCATAAAAAGTCTCTCATTTGGCCAACGGACTTATCAAAGAGGGCGGATGAGGAGACAGTTTCAGGGAACTCTCTTGTCATAGGGGTGGGAAACTGCCGATCACCCGGAGGGCACTGTCAACGGGAAGGTTACAATGAGAAAAACCATCAATAATAAACGGAATGTTAACGTTCTACAAGTCGGGGCACGGAATGTCGGAAGCTAGGCTGTGGTAGGAAGACTAGAAGAACTGATAATGGAAATGTGAAGGTTCACTCTGGATATAATAGGGGAATGGAAAGAAGACAAAAGCTTTCTGGTCAGATGAGTATAGGGTAATATCAACACAAGCAGAAAATAATGTAACAGGACTACTCTTCCTTATGACTAGGAAGGTAGGACAGAGAGTGTGTTTCTGTGAACAGTTCAGTGACAAGGTTGTTCTTATCAGAATCGACAGCAAACCAACAGTGACAACAATAGTTCAGGTATACATGCTGACGTCGCAAGCTGAAGCTGAAGAGAAAGAGAAAGTGTATGACGATTTGGGATCTGAGGTCCGCCAGTTACGCAAAACACCGTTTTTCTCAGTACCCAAATATGTTTCGGCACCACTGTGCCATCAACAGTGGGTTTTCGTTTTCATTTATTCTGCAATGTGAACACTTTTATTACATGATTATAAAATTTTGTGCATTTTTAGTTCAAACAACAGATCGTTTCTTTTTGTAAATACCTTTACATTTGGTGAACGTCAATTTTCTGGGCCACTTTTGTGTTAATTACAATACTGATCATTAAAATTGCTACACCACGAAGATGACGTGCTACAGACGCTACATTTAACCGACAGGGAGAAGATGCTGTGATATGCAAATGATTAGCTTTTCAGAGCATTCACACAAGGTTGGCGCCGGTGGCGACACCTACAACGTGCTGACATGAGGAAAGTTTCCAACCGATTTCTCATACGCAAACAGCAGTTGACCAGCGTTGCCTGGTGAAACGTTATTGTGATGCCCCGTCTAAGGCGGAGAAATGCGTGCCATCACGTTTCCGACTCTGATAAAGGTCGGATTGTAGCCTATCGCAATTGCGGTTTATCGTATCGCGACATTGCCGCTCGCGTTGGACGAGATCCAATGACTGTTAGCAGAATATGGAATCGGTGAGTTCAGGAGAGTAATACGGAACGCCATGCTGGATCCCAATGGCCTCACATCACTAGCAGTCGAGATGACAGGCATCTTACCCGCATGGCTGGAACGGATCGTGCAGCCACGTCCCGATCCCTGAGTCAACAGATGGGGACGTTTGCAAGACAACAACCATCTGCACGAACAGTTCGTTTGCAGCAGCATGGACAATCAGCTCGGAGACCATGGCTGCGGTTACCCATGACGCTGCATCACAGACAGGAGCGCCTGCGATGGTGTACTCAACGACGAACCTGGGTACACGAACGGCAAAACGTCATTTTTTCGGATGAATACAGGTTCTGTTTACAGCATTATGATGGTCGCATCCATGTTTGGCGATATCGCGGTGAACACACGTTGGAAGTGTCTATTCGTCACCGCCATACTGGCGTATCACCCGGCGTGATGGTATAGGATGCCACTGGTTACACGTCTCGGTCACCTCTTGTTAGCATTGACGGCTCTTTGAACAGTGGACGTTACATTTCAGATGTGTTACGACCTGTGCCTCTACCCTTCATTCGATCCCTGCGAAACCGTACATTTCAGCAGAATAATGCACGACCGCATGTTGCAGGTCCTGTACGGGCCTTTCTGGATACGGAAAATGTTCGACTGCTGCCGTGGCCAGCATATTCTCCAGATCTCTCACCAAATGAAAGGGTTTGGTCATTGGTGGCCGAGCAGCTGCCTCGTCACAGTACGCCAGTCACTACTCTTGATGAGCTGTGGTATCGTTTTGAAGCTGCATGGTCAGCTGTACCTGTACACGCCATCCAAGCTCTGTTTGACTCGATGCCCGGGCGTATCAAGGCCGTTATTACGGCCAGAGGTGGTTGTTCTGGGTACTGATTTCTCAGGATCTATGCACCAACTTATCAGTTCTAATATAGTAAATTTGTCCAATGAATACCTGTTTATCATTTGCATTTCTTCTTGGTGTAGCAATTTTAATGGCCACTTGTGTATTACGATGTTGATGAGCAAACTCTTTTTTTTTTTTTTTTTTTTTTTTCTTGCTGAGAGTTCTACATCTACATCTACATTGATACTCCGCAAGCCACCGAACGGTGTGTGGCGGAGGGCACTTTACGTGCCACTGTCATTACCTCCCTTTCCTGTTCCAGTCGCGTATGGTTCGCGGGAAGAACGACTGTCTGAAAGCCTCCGTGCGCGCTCTAATCTCTCTAATTTTACATTCGTGATCTCCTCGGGAGGTATAAGTAGGGGGAAGCAATATATTCGATACCTCATCCAGAAACACACCCTCTCGAAACCTGGCGAGCAAGCTACACCGCGATGCAGAGCGCCTCTCTTGCAGAGTCTGCCACTTGAGTTTATTAAACATCTCCGTAACGCTATCACGGTTACCAAATAACCCGGTGACAAAACGCGCCGCTCTTCTTTGGATCTTCTCTATCTCCTCCGTCAACCCGACCTGGTACGGATCCCACACTGATGAGCAATACTCAAGTATAGGTCGAACGAGTGTTTTGTAAGCCACCTCCTTTGTTGATGGACTACATTTTCTAAGCACTCTCCCAATGAATCTCAACCTGGTACCCGCCTTACCAACAATTAATTTTATATGATCATTCCACTTCAAATCGTTCCGTACGCACACTCCCAGATATTTTACAGAAGTAACTGCTACCAGTGTTTGTCCCGCTATCATATAATCATACAATAAAGGATCCTTCTTTCTATGTATTCGCAATACATTACGTTTGCCTATGTTAAGGGTCAGTTGCCACTCCCTGCACCAAGTGCCTATCCGCTGCAGATCTTCCTGTATTTCGTTACAATTTTCTAATGCAGCAACTTCTCTGTATACTACAGCATCATCCGCGAAAAGCCGCATGGAACTTCCGACACTATCTACTAGGTCATTTATATATATTGTGAAAAGCAATGGTCCCATAACACTCCCCTGTGGCACGCCAGAGGTTACTTTAACGTCTGTAGACGTCTCTCCATTGATAACAACATGCTGTGTTCTGTTTGCTAAAAACTCTTCAATCCAGCCACACAGCTGGTCTGATATTCCGTAGGCTCTTACTTTGTTTATCAGGCGCCAGTGCGGAACTGTATCGAACGCCTTCCGGAAGTCAAGAAAAATAGCATCTACCTGGGAGCCTGTATCTAATATTTTCTGGGTCTCATGAACAAATAAGGCGAGTTGGGTCTCACACGATCGCTGTTTCCGGAATCCATGTTGATTCCTACATAGTAGATTCTGGGTTTCCAGAAATGACATGATACGCGAGCAAAAAACATGTTCTAAAATTCTACAAGAGATCGACGTAAGAGATATAGGTCTATAGTTTTGCGCATCTGCTCGACGACCCTTCTTGAAGACTGGGACTATCTGTGCTCTTTTCCAATCATTTGGAACCCTCCGTTCCTCTAGAGACTTGCGGTACACGGCTGTTAGAAGGGGGGCAAGTTCTTTCGCGTACTCTGTGTAGAATCGAATTGGTATCCCGTCAGGTCCAGTGGACTTTCCTCTATTGAGCGATTCCAGTTGCTTTTCTATTCCTTGGACACTTATTTCGATGTCAGCCATTTTTTCGTTTGTGCGAGGATTTAGAGAAGGAACTGCAGTGCGGTCTTCCTCTGTGAAACAGCTTTGGAAAAAGGTGTTTAGTATTTCAGCTTTACGCGTGTCATCCTCTGTTTCAATGCCATCATCATCCCGTAGTGTCTGGATATGCTGTTTCGAGCCACTTACTGATTTAACGTAAGACCAGAACTTCCTAGGATTTTCTGTCAAGTCGGTACATAGAATTTTACTTTCGAATTCAATGAACGCTTCACGCATAGCCCTCCTTACGCTAACTCTGACATCGTTTAGCTTCTGTTTGTCTGAGAGGTTTTGGCTGCGTTTAAACTTGGAGTGGAGCTCTCTTTGCTTTCGCAGTAGTTTCCTAACCTATCTTCTAGAGTGTAATTAGTTTCTCGCGTGTTTTCACGCCTATTTTCGTATTTATTTACCTTTTCGTGTGGCAAGCACTTCCATTCTCCGCATCATGCTGAGATGTTGTGATGCGTACGTAGCTATAACAAGTATTTTCCACAAATAACGTAGTAACATGCTTGTCACTACACCAGAACACAGTGTTATTGCGGTTTGTTATGTGTCCCAGCCCAGTCGATGTTCATTTGTTCACCAGAGAGTTCGGCGTCAAATTTGAATTTTATTTGCATTTTATGTGCGTGTGTGTGTTTCTTAGCTGTGTGTGTTGTCTTTTATAAGGTATTCATATTTGTGTGCAAATGGCGTGTCTTTGCAGATTTTAGTGTATTTATTTTTCGTGTGTTCGTGTGTGTGTGTGTGTGTGTGTGTGTGTGTGTGTGTGTGTGTGTGTGTGTGTGTGTGTGTGTGTACATGCGTGCGTGCGTGTACTTGTGTGTAGACTTTATCTGTTTGTGATGTTTTCATTTGTAAAGTTCCTTTAATGTGTTAAGTAGTGTGCCCCTGCAGAATGTAGTGTATTCGTTTAAGACCTGTCTTCCTCCTGCTGTTGCATTCTGGATATGGAAGTTATCCTCAATGATCTGTTTGCTGTATAGGCTGTGGCTGGGTTTTAGTATTCTTAAGTCTGTTTCTGTTGTGGTTGGGTGGTGGTTGTTGGCTATGTGGTGGTCAGCAAATGTGCTATGGGAGTTGTTGCTTTTTAAAGCTCTGAGATGCTCCGAATATCTTGTTTTGAAGTTTTGGCAAGTTTGTCCTATGTATACTGACTGGCAAGCGTTGCATGTGAGTTCATATATTCCTGACCTGTTAAAATTATCCATGGGTGTTTCTTGTGTTCTGATCTTTTTCTGTGTTGTGTTCTCCGTCCTGTATCCTATTTGGAGTCCCTGCTTCTTTAATATGTTGCCTATTCTGTGAACAATCTTGGTATTGTACGTGAGTATCTGCCGTTTCGTTTTATGTGTGTGTTGTTGCTCTGTTGTGCCTTGTGTATGGTCATTGTTTGTATTTTGTGTTGTTCTGTGCTGGGTGAGGATTTGTGTGTTTGTGATGTGTTCATTTTTGTACTGTTTGCATTTTTTTTGATTTAACTTGTCTACCATATGGGTAGTATAACCATTTTTTACTGCTATTTGCTTTATTGTGTTTAGTTCTTGTGTGTAGTTCTGTTTGTTCATGGGTGTTCTGTTTAATCTGTGGAGCATGAATCTGAAGTTTGCATACTTATGTGTCAATGGGTGGTTTGATAGGTTGTGAATGGTGGTGCTTGTGGTTGTCGGTTTCCGGAATGTTGTGAAGTTGTGTGTGATGTTTGTTTTTTGGATGGTGAGATCTATAGAGTGTAGTGTGTTGTCAGTTACTGTTTCTAATGTAATGTTTATTTTTGGGTGTAAGTTGTTTATTTCATTGTGTAGCTGTTCTATGTGTGTACGTGGTTCATCAATCAGGCAATATTATATCATCGACATAACGGTACCAGTATATAACTTTGTAGTGCTTTGGTTTTATTATGTTTCTGAAGAACATCTTCTCCATGTTCTTCATGAATATGTTAGCTAGGAGCCACTGATTGGTGATCCCATTGGTAGTCCTTCGTGTTGAGAATAAAATTCTTTGTTGAATACAAAATAATTTTGTGATGTTATGGTCTAGAGTATGTTTGCTTTTTCATTGATTTGTGTGTCTGGTACGTTTCCTTATTGTGTTAATCTTTGTGTGACGATGTTGATTGTTTCATTTATTGGAATGCAAGTGTACATTGATGTGACGTCGAATGATATGAGGGTTGCTGTGTCCAGTACGTGTATGTTCTTGATTCTGTCTATTAACTCCTTTGAGTTTTCCAGAGTGCTATTATCAAACGCCTACAGTTTTTTCAATAGTGTGTGTGTTTATTGGGCTAGGTGGTAGGATGAAGCATGTCGGAAGTTAATGACCGGTCTTAATGGGATGTTATTCTTGTGAGCCTTTGGTATGGCATTTAGGGTGGGTGCTTTTGGATTTTTCTGTGTAATCCTCTTTATCTGGCCCATTGGGAATGTATTATTGATGTTTTTTCAGCGTCTGTTGAATGTTTTTCTGGTATCTTGCTGTTGGGTCACTGATCTGTTTTGTGATGTTGTTGTCTTTAGAGAAAATCTAGTGTTATCTCTATGTATTCCTTTCCATCCATAATTACAGTAATATTACCTTTATCTGCTCATGTTACTACGGCTTTGTTCTCTTTTAATTTTTATTTCAGTTTTCTGGCTGTGATTTCCTCTGATGATTTATGATTGGAGATAATTGTGGATTTGTGTGTTCTGATTATCTGTGTTATTTCTGCAGATAAATAGTCCTCTTGTCAAGTTTGCATTAAAATTTGGTGTGCTCAGTTTTCCTTGTTCCTGTATAATGTGATCTGATTCTGTTGTGAGGTTTTATATTGTTTTGTGTTATATGTTTGTGTTAATGTTGTGTTTTGGCCCCTTTTCTAGTAGGCTCTTTTCCTGTTTGGTAAGATTTATGTCTGTTAGGTTAACGTTTATGCCGTGGAACTTATATTGTTGGTTGAGATTGTTTTTAGTGGATGTGTTTGTGCTGTTGATTACTCTGTTGAGCTTTCTGTTTTGTTTCTCTCGTTTTTCTTGCATTACTTTCTGAATATATGCCTTTTTTCTCCCTTGTATTTCATCAAGGTGAGCTAATACTGTGAATTTGTTGGCCTAATCCAAACGTGTTTGGTAAAGTTCAGTGTTGAGCGATTGCTTTTTAGCATATAATTCCCTAATTTCTGGCCTTAGCCACCAAATCCCCACTTTCTTTTTCACTTTCTTTGATGCAGATGACATTACTCACAGAGTTTTTGAAATAATCTGGAATAACATTATTAGATAGGCAATTTTTATTAAGCTGTATATTGAGAGTGGTCTTCTGAAGCTTCATTAAGGTGTTCCTGTATTTGTTGTAGAGCTTGCTGGGGAATGCCTGGCTGGACAACGAAATATCCATCTTTTGGAGCTGCAAATCAAAAGTGTATGAGGATATTGAAAGGGAAATGCAGTATGTAAAGGGGGACGAAAATCTAATAGTCATGGGCGACTGGAATGCAGTTGTAGGGGAAGGAGTTGAAGAAAAGGTTACAGGAGAATATGGGCTTGGGACAAGGAATGAAAGAGGAGAAAAACTAATTGAGTCCTGTAACAAGTTTCAGCTAGTAGTAGCGAATACCCTCTTCAAGAATCACAAGAGGAGGAGGTATACTTGGAAAAGGCCGGGAGATACGGGAAGATTTCAATTAGATTACATCATGGTCAGACAAAGATTCCGAAATCAGATACTAGATTGTAAGGCGTACCCAGGAGAAGCTATAGACTTAGATCACAATATAGTAGTGGTGAAGAGTAGGTTGAAGTTCAAGACATTAGTCAGGAAGAATCAATACGCAGAGAAGTGGGATACGGAAGTACTAAGGAATGACGAGATACGTTTGAAGTTCTCTAAGGCTATAAATACTGCGATAACGAAAGCTTAGTAGGCAGTACAGTTGAAAAAGAATGGACATCTCTAGAAATGGCCATCACAGAGGTTGGGAAGGAAAACATAGATACAAAAATGGTAGCTGCGAAGAAACCATGGGTAAAAGAAGTAATACTTCAGTTGATTGATGAAAGGAGGAAGTACAAAAATGTTCCTGGAAACTCAGGAACAAAGAAATGAAATAAATAGGAGGAGCATATAAGCAAAGACGAGATGGCTGAAGGAAAAATGTGAAGACATCGAAACAGAAATGACTGTCGGAAGGACAGACTCGACATACATGAAAGTCAAAGCAACCTTCGGTAACATTAAAAGCAAGGGTGGTAACACTAGTAGTGTAACGGGAATGTCACTGTTAAATGCAGAGGGGAGAGTGGATATGTGGAAAGAATGGGTTGAAAGCGTCTAGGGGGTTGGGGGTGGGGGGGGGGGGGAGATTTGTCTGATGTGATAGGAAAACAAACAGGAGTCGATTTAGAAGAGATAGGGGATCCAGTATTAGAATCAGAATTTAAAAGAGCTCTGGAGGTCTTAAGGTCAAATAAGGCCGAAGGGATAGATGATGTGCCATCAGAATTTCTACAATTATTGGGGTAAGGGCAACAAAATGACTATTCACGTTGTTGTGTAGAAAGTATGAATCTGGCGACTTACAGTCTGGCCTTCGGGAAAGCATCATCCGCACAATTCCGAAGACGGCAAGAGCTGACAAGTGCGAGACCTATCGCACAATCAGCTTAACAGCCCATGCATCCAAGTTCCTTACACGAATAATATGCAGAAGAATCCAAAAGGAAACTGAGGGTGCGCTAGATGACGATCAGTCTGGCTTTAGGAAAAGTAAAGGCACGAAAGAGACACTTCTGTCGTTGAGGTTAATAATGTAAGGCAAAGAAAAACAAGACGCTTTCATAGGATTTCTCGACCTGAAAAAAGAGTTTGACAGTGTAAAAAGGTGCAAGATGTTCGAATTTTTTAAGAAAGTTGGGGTAAGCTATAGAAAGAGACGTGTCATATACAATATGTACAACAGCCGAGAGACGATAATAAGAGTGGACGACCAAGAATGAAGTGCTCGTATTAAAAACGGTGTAAGACAGTTATGTAGCCTTTTGCCCCTACTGTTCAATCTGTAGATCGAGGAAGCGACGATGGAAATAAAAGAACGGTCTTTGAGTGGAATTAAAATTCAAGATGCAACTATATTAATGATACGATTCGCCGATGACATTGTTATCATGAGTGATAGTGAAGATGAATTACATAATCCGCTGATCGGAATGAACAGTCTAATGATTATAGAGTCTGGACTGAGAATAAATCGAAGAGAGACGAAGGTGATGAGAAGTAGTAGAAATGAAAACAGCGAGTAGCTTAAAATCAGGATTGATGATCACGAAGTAGATGAAATTAAAAAATTCTACTACCTAGGCACTATTATAATCAATGACGGACGGAGCAAGGAGGGCATCAAAAGCAGACTAGCTATGGCGAAAAAGGCATTCCTGGCCAAGAGAAGTCTACTAATATCAAACATCGGCCTTAATTTGAGGAAGAAATTTCTGAGAATGTACGTCTGGAGTACAGCGCTGTATGGTAGTGAAACATGGACTGTGGGAAAATCGGATCAGAACAGAATCAATGCATTTGGGATGTGGTGCTACTGACGAATGTTGAAAATTGGGTGGACTGATACGTAAGGTTGTACGCAGAATCAGAGAGGAAAGGAATTTGTGGAAAACACTGATAAGGAGAAGGGTCTTGATGATATGAGATCTGTTAAGTCATGAGTGAATGACTCCCGTGGTACTAGAGGGAGCTGTACATGGCAAAAACTGTAGAAGTACACACAGATTGGAATTCATGCAGCAAATAATTGAGGACGTAGGGTGCTAGGGCCACTCTGAGATGGAGAGGTTACCACAGGAGAGGAATTCATGGCGGACCGCATCAAACCGGGAAGAAGACTGGTGACGAAATAAAAATGGACGTATAGCGCAGTAATCTAATGCTAATGACGACTTCGTATCAGTTCCGTAATTTATTATACTCTGTACGTGTTGTACACTGAGATGCGATTAATTCATATCACCGTTTGAGTTACATGTACTACTTAATTGTTTTACAACGTTTTTGACTTGGATAAGGATGTATTGAAGTGTATTTCTTTGAAAAACTTTCAGCATTAGTGTGATAATTGAGTTCAAATTGTTTTTTAATTTTTTGGGTGTTAGCGAAACCAAGTGTGTGTTAGCTGAGGAATCATGTTATTGTTTAATTAATTATGTATTTCTTTTAGTTATTTTTTAATTGCAGGTTTATGTAATGTGGCAAGATTAGGTCCATCAGTCCCCCCTCTTTCATCTAATTAGGTGTTCCACATCTACTTCTACATGTACGTTGTCCATGGATGGTCTCCCCATGAGGCAGACATTCGAAAACAATGATGCGTTTTCCGTTCCAAATCACCGAGGCCATGTTTTTTTCCGAAACTTTGATTTCGAGTATTTTGCCAGAGTGAATAAAGTTCAGAAAATCCTCACCTTCCATTTCAATTAGCTCAAGAAATTCGCGGGCGATGTTGACCCGAATTTTGTTTCGCTGCTTTGTTAGCTGTTTTGGGGCCCATTTTGCGTGCGGTTTCCGGTAACACAGCGTTTCTATGAGGTGTCGTTTTAGAAGTTTCTGGAGAGTTGTGCAAACTTCGCAGTGCTTTCATTCACTGTCATTCTGAAGTCTTCACGAACAGTTTCCTCGGTTATCTGCACCAAGTTATCAGTCGAAATCGAAGGTCTTCCATTCACTAACATTTATTCTGCCTCGAGTATACTCCATACACCACATAAACATACTCGTTCTGTTTATAACACCTTCGCCATGAACAGTTTCGACTCGGGGAAGAAATTCGGTTGGTGTTATTCCTTCCTCGAAAAGGGAGCGGATCACGGCACGTGGCTCGCACGCTTGTTGGGATTAATTACCAACATAACATCACACAACAGTCAAGTACGACCGCGTTACCACGATCCTCGCTCTATGCAAGGGATCCCCTTTACCGTTCAGTGTTGCCATTCTACAAAAAACAAAAGGACACCGCCCTTTAGGTCACAGTTCACTTACCGTTTGAATATGCCTCATACACTGTTATAATTACACTTAAATTTGCTGCTTCTGTTTTCACGTGAAGCTTTCACGATTAGATGACTTTCAGCTCGAGATAGGAAATAAAATAAAACAGGGATTTGTCGTCATTCACCAGGAAAAACATATTCCGCCAGGAGGCCAAATATAGTGGACAAAGCGGCCGCGAGGACAAAGGCTTGTCTCAGCAGACAGACCCCGCGCCACGTGATTACAACAGAGTCCTCAGATCTCGGCGGTCCTCTTTGGCGACCTGCGCGAGTCCTCTGGGGAGGGAGGCGCTCTCCTTTGTGTACAGACTTACTGCCACTTGGACGGTGGCTCGGACGTCCGCCATTGTGTGCAGATAAAGTCAGCTTCCCACCGCTGCCACGGCATCAAGGAATTGTAAAGCTCCCTTCCAGGAGCTGCTACGCCTCAGGTCATGGAGAAGACAGCCAGTAGAAGCCCTTTGCAAATGGAACTGCAGGTGAATCTGGGGGATCTTTCACGGTGGTAGAAGCTAAATAAGAAAGCCATAAACTGACGAAAACGAGGGAAATAAATTGAGCAAGTAGTGTAGTCGACGGCGTTGGTTTCACGGAACGGGGTCATACGTGGAATTTACATATTTGTCCGATTTCTTCGTTTGTATGGACCCGAAACCAGTTTCATCTTGAGGGGTAACACCAATATAAAATTTTCGAGGAATCATTTTTATTGGCTTAAAAGGCACTTTTAAATTTATAAAACACAAGGCTAAAAGTCTAACATCTGAAAAAGAAAAGTGTTCTGTGGAATTACGAACTCCTCCACTAAAGCATCGGGTGACTAGAAACGACCTATCTATGCCACCTCAATACCCCTGTAGTGTCTGGGTATAATTATTAGCATTTTAAAACAATTGTACAGTAGTTTGGCGTCAGAAAGCTTTACAAAGTGAACGAAATGACAATTCTTTCCCTTCGAATCTTGATTTTTGTGCGCAGTATTGACTTTTGACGGCTTGTTTGTGCTCTACAGTATACAGTTCCATCTTTCAGATAAGAATGGATGGTAAAAAAGTGTACACGGGCAGAAAGGTATGAAAACATGGTGTCGAACTCGGTGTCGAAGTAGTATGTCATGAAAGAATCCAAAGAATATATGTGAGGCTGAGAGCAGTTCGGTAAGAGTCAATGAGCCTACTAAGAAACTGAATGACAGTGACCAAAATTTTGAGGTGAATTACAGATTGAGCTATAGGATTATAAATTTTCTTGCCGGTTACTCTTATACTTCTCAACACCTGAAATGTTAAACGTGCAATGCTGACATCACATTGGAAAAACGAAGTCGTCACGGTTTGGTGTTCTCAATAATTATTGCTTGAACAAACAAAATACCCAGGATCTTTTACACCTAGTAGTAAGTTTATAGGAACACATGCGGCTGCTAGGATTAGGGCTAAACAGAATTTTAGAGGTTTATGCGTTCATGGATTTGTCGCGACCGATATTTCAATCTTTCTATAACAAACTAACCGATATCATTTCGATCTCATTGGCGACAATACAGCAGGCAAGTCCTGATACAGCGGATGATAAGAGTTTTCTGAATGTAGATTTCTATTAGAAGAATTTTTTCATTTGTTCATGTCAACAACATATTTTGAAACTTTTTCTCGGGACATGACTTTTCAAAACGGCAAGCAGCATAAGGAAAGCAATTTTCAATCTTTTAATTTGAAAATTAAAACACAATTCTGAAGTAACATACCAAAGTGAATGCTTTTCGATTAGTTAATTTAAGCAATATATACTGACTACTGTCTCTCCCTTTTTGGTAAAAGCTGAACGACTTTATTTAAACGCACGGCAAATATATACAAATAAATATTTCTAAAATATCACAAGTGGTTTACTAGCTACTCTCATGCAGATTACTTTTTTTTTCTTTTTTCCAGATTCAAACTGGCAGTAATTCTAGTACCTGCCGCAGATCACTTCAAATTCAACATCTCTCGGGATAATTGCTCCTGTGTCGCCATTTTGTAATGTTTTCGACAAACGTTTCTCCGAAATATACTTCAATTTATGCTCAATAACTACGCCAGGTATCATTTCTCCGTCACCTATCCTATCACCCAAAAGAACTCTAAAACATTTTTTTAGGCCGTTGCAGTGGTGTTACTCCATAAGCAGTTGGAGGGAGGACATTTGTTCTGTAATGTGGTAGAATACAGAACTTTTGACAATAATTATATGAGTGTGTATGAGGTCAGTTCTAATTACTCACACAAAATATTTCTCATTTCAGTCAGTTCTCAATGTAATATCCGCTAATCCTTACACACTTTTGACGATGTCGCGTCATGATTTAACGGCCGTTGAGCTTCGTACTTTCGTCCGTCAAACATAGGTACGTCACGTACCCAACACACATCTCACTCAACTAATGATAAATTTCAGTCGGTGTAACACATGCACGGGCAGAAAACGACTGACGAGACGTTGTGAAGCCGCGCGGAGTGACCACGTGGTTTGAGGCTCCATGTCACGGATTGCGCGGCCCCTCCCACAAGATGTTCGAGTCCTCCATCGGGCATCGGTGTGTGTGTGTTGTTCTTAGCATAAGTTAGTGTAAGTTAGTTTGTAAGTCTAGGGACCGATAACCTCAGCAGTTTGGTCCCTTAGGAATTCACACACACACACACACACACACACACACACACACACACACACATACGTCCGTTGTGCTGGTAACGAAGCAGTCACCAGTTCTACCATCAACAACACTTTCCACACTCACCACAGCCGCTAGTGTTCTCAGCATGCCGTACAGAATTCCCATCCGACTTAAGTGTGTACATGTACCTGAGAAAATCAGAGAAATCGTAGCGATGCCAGTAAATATTAAGATACCAGTTCATATATAATGTAAATTAGAACAAGGCATAGCTGAACTCTATCGCTTATAGCGTTCCGCATCAGTAAGATACGGATCTTCAAATCGAAATTCGATCACTTAAGGGTAACGCACGTGACGAAATTACGGTAATGTTTATTCCTGAGAGCTGGTTTCCCAGGATGGGGCAGGATAAAGTTACGATTGTGGACAGGTCCGTAATCAATAACTCTAGGTTGCTCAACAAATACGTAAACTTTATTTAAAGAAATTAAAATTTTAAAACAATCTGTTAAAAAGGCAATTGACGGTATGACGGTTGAAGGCCTTATCACAGGAAAAAAAATCCACAATTTTAAGGCCGAAGGTCACCATCAATAACCTCAAACAACAAACGGCTGAAGGCCTGAATTAGAAGATCAAATGGTTCAAATGGCTCTAAGCACTATAGGACTTAACATCTGAGGTCATCAGTTAGCTTCACTTAGATCTACCTACACCTAACTACTCTAAGGACATCACACACTTCCATGCCCACGACAGGAGCCGAACCCGCGACCGTTGCATTAGCGCAGTTCTGGACGGAACCGCCTAGAACCACTCGGTCAGAGCGGTCGGCTGAATTAGAAGTCAGAAGAACGATTCCAAATATCACACATTTCAATAAATACCTTGCTTTTAAAAGACGTTTGCTTCAAAAAAATCCTACTGTAACACAGCTGAAGGCTGAGAGAAGTAAAATTATTGCTCGGCTGAAGGCCCCACACAACTTCAAAGCACAAATGGTTGAAGGCCTGAATAAGAAGTCAGGAGAACAATTACAAACAGCACACATTTCAACAAATACTTTGCTTTTAAAAAAAGCTTGCTTAAAAAAAACTTATTGTAACACGGCTGAAGACCTTATTATGAAAGAAGTAAAGTTATTGTTCAGCTTAAGGCCGCACAAAACTTCAATAGTTAGATCATTACAAATATCCTTAAAGCTAACATCACAATCTAAGGAATCAGGACAAGCAGTTCTCAGCAAGTGTTCCAAAGGTCGGTCTGGTAAGGTAACTCAAACATAAGATAAGGTGAGACAGGCAGCCAAGAGTTGTACCCACGTATTAGGATGGCAACTCAAACCAGGCTATCTTAAGCGCCGACCGACCGACTAACCAATCGGCCTAACGTCCGATCACCGGTACAGCGATGGAATATTTTTGGTAAGGGCGAAGAGACAGACAGCACTACGTCTTCAGAAAACACCGAAGGCCGAAGGAAACACTAGAACCAAGGTACACCTCCCAAAAAAATATGCACAATGCAATACAAGAGGCTGTCGAACTACAATCCGTGTCGGACAGCATCAACACGACGAGGAAAGGTACATTGCCGGAAAAGTACGCTAACCTCCAGGGCTGGTAACTGAAGCATTAGCGGCCACAAGACAGAAAATCCCGCCAGTTGCACTTTACTAATAAGAATAATACTAAATTCAATGATGAATAACAAATAGAGAAAGACGGCTCCAATATTTCACCCGTCGAAACACTTGACTCATTGCCGCCAGGCTCAGCGGCCCTGGGAGCAACAACCCACTGACCATAGGCAAGATTTCAGAATAGTCGAGGTTGCATCTGTAGTTAACTCTTCACTCAAGCATCCAGGGTTCGGTGTGCAACTAAGTCATCGCTCTCGCAGCTACCCCTCCTCGGTCCAGCAGTGGCAACACGCCGCCAGTTGCCCCAGCTTGCCCCCGCGCTGCACGGACCTGCTCGCTGCTCCCTGGTGTCCATTCGCAACTCTCCACCAAATCCATAACGCAGACTGCATTAAAATAACCGTTAATTCAAAACTGCTTTTACCATCGCACAATACTAAAACCAGTCACGGTGAAACAACACGGACGAATTATACGTCGGCACAAGCACAGAGAAGCCAGAAGCGGTCGGAACACCAAATGCACGCCGTCCGCTGCGACGACTGACCGAACGACTAAGCAACGGTCGTCGCCACTCAAGTCAGGCACGGGAAAGATCCCAGTATAACTCGCCGACTGACAACTTATTGCCACAGGGTCACTTCGACGGGCGGACATACACAGATAGCTGAAAGTTTCACTACTCGAATATCACGGTCCAATCAACTAAAACTCGCTGAATCCAGTCCTTGCACTCTCGCAACCGTATCCTTCCGACGGACAGTGCATGTGTGTCGCCAGCGGTCGGGCGAGTACTGGCTGTCCGGAAATCACTGCTGGTCCTGTCCCAACTCAACTAGCTCGACACACGACGACTAGAGGCCGCTCCAAAGATGGTACCACAGTACGCGCTATCAATAAGCTCTGCTGCTGCCACTCCAGGACAGACAAGGCGAGCAAACGAAGTGGCTCCAGTGAACACCTAAGAAAACGAGACGCCACTATCGCTATTACAAGATGCCAAACTATAAACGGCATTTCGTATAATGCAACTACAAACACATATTCAACGAAATTGCGCATAACCTGTCAAAACTTTATTTGAATTTAGTGATGTTCTCATACTACAATTTATTTTTTGTGTATGTGTTTGTGTAAGTGCTTCTCATTCCCGCCAGGCTCAGCGGCCCTGGGAGCAACAACCCACTGACCATAGGCAAGATTTCAGAATAGTCGAGGTTGCATCTGTAGTTAACTCTTCACTCAAGCATCCATACGTGAAGCTTTTCCAAAATCAAGGGAGAAACCATTTGCTAAGACCGGTCTAACAATTTTTCAAAAATACAGTGACAAGCCAAAGAAACTGGTACACATGCCCAATATCGTTCAGGGAATCCTAAGTACGCAGAAATGCGGGAGAACAACGTGGCGCCGGCCGAAGTGGTCGAGCGGTTCTAGGCGCTACAGTGTGGAACCTCGCGACCGCAACGGTCGCAGGTACGAATCCTGCCTCGGGCATGGATGTGTGTGATGTCCGTAGGTTAGTTAGGTTTAAGTAGTTCTAAGTTCTAGGGGACTGATGACCTCAGAAGTTAAGTCCCATAGTGCTCAGAGCCATTTGAACCTTTGAACAACGTGGCATAGACTCAGTAATGTCTGAAGTAGTGCTGGAGGGAGCTGACACCCTGAATCCTGCAGGGCTGTCCATAAATCGGTACGAGTATGAGGTGGTGGAGATCTCTTCTGAACAGCACGTTGCAAGGCATCCCAGATATGCTCAATAATGTTAATGTTTTGGGAGTATGGTGGCCAGCAGAAGTGTTTAAACTCAGAAGAGTGTTCCTGGAGCCACTCTGTAGCAGTTCAGGACGTGTGGGGTGTCGCATTGTTATGCTGCAATTGCCCAAGTCCGTCGGAATGCACAATGGATATAAATAGATGCAGGTAATCAGACAGGATGCTTACGTATGTGTCACCTGTTAGAGTCGTATCTATATGTATCAGGGGTCCAATATCACTTCTACTGCACAAGACCCACACCATTAAAGACCCTCTACCAGCTTGAACAGTCCTCTGCATGCAGGGGCCAGGGATTCATGAGTTTGTCTCCATACCCGTACACGTCTATCCGTTCGTTACAATTTGAAACGAGACTTGTCCAATCAGGCAACAGTCCAATGTCGGTGTTGGCGGGTCCCCGCAAGACGTAAAGCATTCTGTTCAGGAATCATCAAGGGTACAGAAGTGGGCATTCGGCTCCGAAAGCCCATATCGATAAAGTTCCGTTGAATGATTTGCGCGCTGACACTTGTTGATGGCCGAGCACTGAAATCTGCTGCAGTTTGGGAAAGGGTTGCACTTACGTCACGTTGATCGATTCTCTTCAGTCGTCGTTGGTCCTGTTCTTTCAGGGAATTTGTCTGGCCGCAGCGATGCCGGAGATTTGATGTCTTTCCGGATTCCGAATATTCACGGTGGACTCATGAAACGGCCGTACGGGAAAATCCCCACTTCATCGCTACCTTCGAGATGCCGTGTCCCATCGCTCGTGCGTAGGATGTGACACCACGTTCAAACTCACTTAAATGCCATTGTAGCAGTAGTAACCTACCTAACAAGTGCGCCAGAAACTTGTTGTCTCATGTAGGCCTTCCAGACAGCAGCGCAAGATCTCTGTATTTGATTTCACATGCTTATCCCAGTTTCTTTGGCACTTCGGTGTATTTATTTTTATTTTGCTACAATATTTTTATAAGATTAAGAGTAGTTTTTCGTACTCATACTGTACAGTGAGATTGAGTATCCCTTAAAAGAAGTATTATTTTATTAATTTTTATTATTGTTTTGAAGAAACTATCATCTTTTGATCTTTTATATTACTAATTGTGTTTGTTATGTGAAAGAATAATAGAGGCAGTATTCATAAGACGTAATAAGCAATGTCTGTATTACAATCACGTTTTTGTAAAGCAAACGACGCTTTAAGAAGCTAGGACTTCCTCTTCTGGCTAATTACCCTTGTTTCTAACTCGGAGGCATTAGGAGGTATGTGTCGTCATCTTTGTATGTATTATCTGCTCTACTGGACAGTAATCGTTTTATCTATAATTACTGTTTTCTGTACTCATTGCAGAAAAATTTTGTCGTTACCGTATACATTTTATTCTGATGATTTCATGTGTTCCAAGAGTTATAATATAAAACAGAGCACACGTTATTTGAAGGCAGAATGAACGCTTGCTTATCGCACTGCGTCGTTTAACAATTGTAAACTCAACAAATCTAGCCTGCAGATTAATTATCGCGAAGTCATAATTGATATTCGTCACCACTTTCTACGTGGACTCCATACAGTATTCTCACAATCAACGAGCCTTTAAATAATGCTGATGTTGAATAGCCACCAGAACCCAATACATCGAAAGATCATGATGCGCGATAGTATAGACATAAAGACGGTACCTCATAATAATAATTTGGCTGTACCTATGTGTTTGTCGTATTATTAATCACATTGTGCCACTGCACACGTGGCGTATCTTCCCCCTTGGCAAAGCTTTATTAATGCGTTGCACAATTTCAGCAAGACTTAGATGTTTCTCTTACATTTACCTGTCAAAAAGGAAAAATGTTACAAGCATTGTTGCCTTTATAGGCAGCAAAAATTATGGAGTAATTTTGGATCCAAAGTTATATCTTGTGGCATTTCATTTGTCATTTTTCTTATGCTTGCGTTACAACAGACTGTTTTTCGGCAGACTAAAAAACAATTAATTAATGCTTAGCAGCCATAACTCGGTAATTTCCAAGAATGATTGCCTATCGAAGTAGGAACGCTCCAAACGATACATATTGAAGTTGCGATAGTAAATCAATTATGGAGGTCTCGTGTCGCACGTTACGAGTATGTTTCAAGTTATCACTTGAGACCGTCAAAAGAAAAGCGTTAGAGAAGCTCTGGTAAATTGAAAGGAGACGACTTACTGTAGTCGCCGTCGGTGTTAATGTCTTGTGAGAGTCCGCTCGATGTATAAGCTCCAGGGACAAGTCCTTTTTCGTCATACCCGGTGTACACTCTGCCAATATCGCGTAGGAATATCGGCAGAGTGTCGCATGCGTCGACTTTTCCCTGGAGACGCAAGTTGTGAAAGTATAGGTACTGGAATAAATAGAGTTCGTCCCTTTGTCCTGGACGGCCTTCTCTTTTTATGATTGACTTGACAGACTTCCACAGGCGTTCTGTGTTCAGGGTATGGGCACTGGCGTCATCTCAAGAGACAAACGCGACAGATTGGTTCACAAATTCGTGCTCAAACCCTTCAGCTTTGAGACTGTGGTATGACTGAAACCCGTCGGTCATGACTTTTGTTACTGGCTGTATGAAATGCTTTATAAGACCCACTAGAGTCACCTTGTCTCGCGACAGTACCCTGACAGCGAAACACTTGCGTGACTTCCTTTCTATGCCATCAAAAACTCAAATATGATCTACTTCACTTTTCGAAGGTCGTCCTGTCTGATTCTTTCGCCTAGCAATGTGAGACTCGTCTACTTCAACTATTTTATGCTGTCCACCAATTGGCACACTGTCGTTTGTCACTATAATGTAGCACACTTCTTGTCAAAATCCGAAGTAATCACAGACGGTATTCGCCGATAGCCCAGTTTTTGATGCTGTGGCTTGCAGAGTGTGATCACGAATGCAGCACGACACAAGAATTATGCTCGTCTCAGTCGATAATTTAGAGGACTCGAACCATGTA
Source organism: Schistocerca serialis cubense (assembly GCF_023864345.2). NCBI lineage: Eukaryota > Metazoa > Arthropoda > Insecta > Orthoptera > Acrididae > Schistocerca > Schistocerca serialis. The sequence goes on from NC_064641.1 coordinate 313,431,170, forward strand.
TTTTTCCTAATACTGGTTCGCTTTCCACAAAGCCCGCAACGAAATTGCAATGGAATCTCTGTGTCCGCACTCCTCTTACGCAGTTTCACAGACTTGGCAGCACCACAGTCTATACAGTCTCTAGTGACTTCATCGGGCAGAAGTCCATGTTTCCGGGAAAAAATCAAACATTGGTCTACGCTGCTAATGCATGGGATGAGAATTCTCCATGTGAGGCAATCCGCAGACGAAACTTGAGAAGCACCACTCATTACACTCGCTATGAAGGGAAAATCTCACAAACAATTATGGCCGGAACGTAATTTACTGAAACTGAAGAAACAACGAAAAACTGATACAAATGACGATGGCAAGTAATTTATCATAACGCGCGCCACGAGACCTCCAGATTCGATTTACTATCGCAACTTCGATATGTATCGCTTGGAGCGCTCCAACTTCTATAGGCAATCATTCTAGGAAATTACCCATAGTCAAACTTTAGTATGAGTAGGAAGGGCATGTTAGTTGATTTGTACCTGTATGAGGGTTTACAGGCGTCCTCGGTTTGTCCGGCGGAGCTCCGGCGACAGTTGGCTGCCAGAGTCATCCCGCTGAAGCACTTCAAGCGCCGCTGTCGCAGCCCCCGCTACCCCGCAACCTGCAGAATCGTCCCCCCTCCCCCCCCCCCCCCCCCCCCACACACCGGAGTCCTTTTCGCACCGTTGAATGCGCAGCGCCACGCCACTTGCCGACAGCGCTTAATGGCCGACAGAGTTGCAGCATCCGGGTCTGCTCCTGCCGCGCCATACAGCGCCTCATCGCGTCCCACCGCTGCTGCTGTGGCCATTTGCACCCGCTGCAGCATAATTGCAGGGCGTTCCACGGCAACAGCAGTTCTCTCCTCGACTGCGTTCTCTTCTATTGCCCCTTGGCATATCATAATTCAGTCTTTCCGTCAACGCACTATTCCGCCTCGTGCAATCATCTCCACAATGCGCCACGATCTTGTTTAGAGAGTGCAGCTGATGTACGGTAATCTCTCCCTACGCGCAAGTTGTCCTCTGTATTAGTTTCCTCTGACAGAGTTACCTACATCTACATCTACATACATAGTCCGCAATCCACCATACGGTGCGTAGCGGAGGGTACCTCGTACCACAAGTAGCATCTTCTCTCCCTGTTCCAGTCCCAAACAGAACGAGGGAAAAATGACTGCCTATATGCCTCTTATCTTATCTTTGTGGTCTTTCCGCGAAATGTAAGTTGGCAACAGTAAAATTGTACTGCAGTCAGCCTCAAATGCTGGTTCTCTAAATTTCCTCAGTAGCGATTCAGGGAAAGAATGCCTCCTTTCCTCTAGAGACTCCCACCCGAGTTCCTGAAGCATTTCCGTAACACCCGCTTGATGATCAGACCTACCAGTAACAAACCTAGCAGCCCGCCTCTGAATAGCTTCTATCTCCTCCCTCAATCCGACCTGATAGGGATACCAAACGCTGGAGCAGTACTAAAGAATAGGTCGTATTAGTGTTTTATAAGCAGTCTCCTTTACAGATGAACGACATATTCCCAAAATTCTACCAATGAACCGAAGACGACTATCCGCCTTCCCCACAACTGTCATTACATGCTTCTCCCATTTCATATCGCTCTGCAATGTTACTCCCAAATATTTAATCGACGTGACTGTGTCAAGCGCTTCACTACTGATGGAGTATTCAAACATTACGGGATTCTTTTTCCAATTCATCTGCATTAATTTACATTTATCTATATTTAGAGTTAGCTGCTATTCTTTACATCAATCACAAATCCTGTCCAGGGTATCTTGTATCCTCCTATTGCCACTCAACGACGACACCATCCCGTACACCACAGCATCATCAGCAAACAGCCGCACATTGCTATCCACCCTATCCAAAAGATCATTTATGTAGATAGGAAACAACAGCGGACCTACCACACTTCCCTGGGGCACTCCAGATGTTACCCTCACCTCCGATAAACACACACCATCGAGGACAACGTACTGGGTTACCTGTAGTATTTCTTACAGTAGATCACTTTAAATTGTGCCCACTCCTTAGTAACTACTGGAGACCTTTAAATACCGGTAATCGGCTCTCTGGTGATATGCTCTTTAGCTATATAAGACGAACCTCTTCTTAACCACAAGCTTCCTACGGAACAAAACACTACTTATCATTTTCTAACTTCCCCTGAATGCCATGTCACCAGAATTTCCAGAAATATTAATTGAATGTAGCCCTAAGCTTTATCACAAAGTAGTCGCGAAATGAAATCAAGTTACCGAACTTCACAGCAGGCGATTAAGGATGAAACTTGTTTAAATGGTTCCCAGCACCTTTCTCTCCGTTCTAGGCGTTTCAGTCAGGAACCACGCTGCTGCTACGGTCGCAGGTTAGAATCCTGCCTCGGGCAAGAATGTGTGTGATGCCCTTAGGTTAGTTAGGTTTAAGTAGTTCTAAGTCTAGAGGACTAATGAGCTCAGATGTTAAATCCCATAGTACTAAGATTCATTTGAACCATCTTTCTCTTACAGGGTGCATGAGGTTAATGACCAAAGTAGGTAAGATGGCGTGCTAGTACTCACATTGGGGGAAACTTCAGTCATACTTTTAAGAATCAGCCTCAGTTGCTCTAATTTTCTGGTCTTTACCAGGTTTACACTGGACTCGCATTCGGGAGGACGACGGTTCAATCCCGCGTTCGGTCATCCTGATTTCGGTCTTCCATGATTTCCCTAAATCTTTCCAGGCAAATGCCCGGATGGTTCCTTTGCTAGGGCACAGCCGACTTCCTTCCCCGTCCTTCCCTAATCCGATGAGACCGATTACCTCACTGTCTGGTCTCCTTCCCCAAAGAACCCCAATCCCCTTTACCAGGTTTCGGCTAAATTAATCTAGCCATGTTCAGAAGCATAAGATTACTATAACACGCCGGAGTAAGGCACAGTCAACATCAAAATTAAAACCTATAGTACCGAGGTACCATGTCGAATTAAAACTACTTAAGTGAAGTCCAGCCCCCGGCATCTCTTCACCACGCGGTCAGTTGGCAGCGGCAACTACGTTGCCACCCCAGTCATTCGACACACACCATGTTTCCACAGCTGTTCGGTCGATAAAAGGAAACACGGAACATTGCCGCAGGGCAGAATGAAAGGGCTCTGCCATCCAAACATTACTGCCGCCCACAGATTTGCACTTCCACCGGTAAAAGGAAATATTGAAAATGATGTCAAAATACAACCTCTTAGCGAAAATTTGAGGGTAAATAGTTTAGAAATAACGGTGCTTGTTCAAAAACAGAGAGTCGCGATCTGTCAGCACTCAGTCGTTTGTGAGAGGAATATGTACCATATACAGTATTATGCAATAAGTAACTCTTGCTTATTTGGGAATGTGTGTTAAGTTTAGCGAACAGGTCCTGCAGCGTCTTAGAGTCAATCATTACTTACACCACAAGAAAGTTTTTTTCTGATTAAACCTCTTTCATCAGGGACAGAATGCTCAGTTAAGAGCAGTACTATTTGCTGCATGCATACACTACACGTTGGAAGACCCGTCAACATAGATGTAAGGGCACTTGTGGACGGATAGGTCTTTATCTCGTTAAAAGTAAATTTACGATAAAATTGTGTAATGTGCTTCTGAGAAACATGGTGCGTTAAAATCAGCTTCTGTTTCTTTCAAGGAGAAATACTGCCCTTATAATATTGAAGACTTAGTAATGATCAACGTGATGAGTCTTCAGAGGATAATGAAAACTACTGGTCTGAGGACACGCTGTGTTTATCTATAGGAGAAGAGCCGATGAATTTTGCTGGTGAGATTGCTATTCTCAGTAACAGTGAAAACAGTAAAAACTTCAGATTAACGGTCTACAGAACATCGAATATGGACTGAGGGTGAAACGAAGAAAGACGAAAGTAATGAAAAGTGACAAAAATGGGATAAGTTGGAAGATCAAAACTGAGGACACAATGTACACGAAATGAAGGAATTCTCCTACCGGGAAGCGGAATAACGTATATTGGACGACACAGGGAGGAAATAAAACGCAGATCAGTAAAGGAGGCATTTCTACTGGAATATAATTTATGAAACAATCTCCTTTAAATGTTAAATATTTGAAATTTTCTAACAAAGTGAGGATACATCTTTCAGCCGACGAGAGAAGGAAAATATTTTGCTGCTGAATTCAGTGATACGGCACAAGTTTAACTTTACTGCCATTACATACCTTTTCTAGCCGGTACGTTGGGCATATCATAGCCAGAGGCCATAGTTGGAAAACAGATTGCATGGTGATGCCAGACGGTGTAGTTTTTACAGCTAATTCAAAAAGTCAGCTTTGCGTTATGATGATCGGACTTCGTTACAATTATAAACCGCAAACTCGAATCATGAACGCTGTAATTTGAAAACGACTGCGCATTTACGGCTCGCGATCGTTGCATCACCAAATCGACCACTTCAACTAATTTAACACGCTGAAAACTCCATAAAAGGCTACTAATAAGTCGAGTGTGGTACTAAATATATCTATACTGAATAAAACATGAAGCATTTTAAGCATCTCATTATTATTTCACAATAAAATTACTCTGACAAAATGTACAGGACGTTCTCGTGTAGAAGCTCGAACGGGAACAACATTATTAGTAGTTTGTACATCGTTTTAACAATTTTAAAAACAAAATGAAAATTAAATCCCCATAAACAGTACAATATGCACAAGAGATAAACAGTCTGCAGTACAATATTACGTTTTTGACGTTGAGTCGTAATAATTTGCTATAATAGCCAAAACAAACATTCTAATAACCGATATTGGCCTTACTATGAGGAAGAAATTTTTGAGATAATCGTGGACTGTGGGGAAATTTGGAAGAGACTCAAAGCAATAGACATATGCTACTACCAAAGTATGCTGAAGAAAAGGTGTATTTGTAAGATAAGACATGGAGAGGTTCTCCCAGAATTGGCGATACATATCAGAATCATTGCAAAAAGAAGGGACAGGACGTTAGGATGCGTGTTAATGCATAAGATAGTAATTTTCCTCCTTAGAGAGGAAGCTGTAGGGGTTAAGAACTGTGGGGTAGACAGAGGTAGGAATACATCCAATAAATCGTAACTGAAGACTCTGCTGCTCTGAGATGAAGAGATTGGGAAAAAAGAGGACTCTGTATTGTGCCGCATCAAAGCGAAGACTGAAGATAAAACAGAATGTTGCTCCTGAACGTCTGAGGAAGGAGAATGGGAACAAGATGTCTAGTTCCTTTTCAGGGATCTTATGTTCCTTCCTACTTGCCATTTTGTTGTCTTACAGCGTCAGTGAACACACTACACCTCAGAGGAAGTCACTGCGTGCTCACATGTATTATTTTACTAGCTTATCGTCCCGTTACTTCGCTCGTATACAGTGTATAGCATGCGGAGATTTTTTGTTTTTATTTAATCGAATTTTTATGTTGTTCACGCATTGGAACACCTCCTAAGGGTTTCATGGTAATTAAGGCGATAGAGGGGTGGTCTTTTCCGAATGTACTTCTGACCAAAAAGCCGTTCTGGTGGCTGAAGTCCCAAAATTTTATTAGTCATGACTTTTACGTTCTTGTCGAAGTACCTCCGTAGCAAGTTTCACCCCCTAACAGACCGAGAAGTCAAATAAAAAATTTCATAAGTATATCTTCAAAAAGTTTTTTAATTTAACGAAACATTTTCTTAAAAAATTTTGTCCCCTAACACTGAAACACGCATTTCTTTCATTTCGTAACGAGAAATACTGGTTTTCATAAATGTAGCCTTAAAGCCCTTTAGTAGTTCTGTAGTAATCATTTATTTTCAAAGAAGCTTTCATCCACTGTTCTTCCCTCTTAGTTGTTAAATTTCCAAAACTTTTGAAACACTTATTTTTTCATATCGAACCGATAAGTCAAACACCAATATTCAAAGACTTAGCTTTAAAAATGCTTTCGCAAATGAAACATTTATCTGAAACGTTTCACCCCTCATTGACCCCCTTACGGTTGAATATCAGAAACAGTCACATGCGTATGTTTTATTTCTAACAGAAAAGCTGAATACAAAATTTTAGGAGCATCAAAGTATTATTTATAGATTTAGCTTTAAAATGCTTTCGTAATAAACATGTTCATGAAAAATAGTGTCCCTAATTTCACGACCCTCTGGAGTTCAATTTCCAAAAACACTGAAACACGTCTTTTTTCTTTATAACCAGGAAGTCAAATACCAATGTCCGTAGATGTAGCCTTAAAAACATATCACTAGCTACTTTTTTACTGAGAGTAGACCATCTGGGAACACGTTCGTATTTCAGTTCTTCGTCCTTTGTCCTTTTCCTTTCTTTCAGTATGCCTTCATCTGTTCGCTATGTTTCTTCTTTCTGTCCTCAGACCATTTAGAAACAGTCTTTTCACCTACTCTGCTTTGGAATCCTTCCATTTTCCATACTGTTTCTCGAAAGGCTTCTCCTTTTTTCTCTTCTATTTTTATACTGCTTCTTTATCAATCCTTTTTCTACTTCGTCGACCCAGCTTGTTGTGGACTTCTTAACCCACAAATATTTGAAAATTTAATTAGTTAATCTACTGTCTTCGAAATAGACGCCCAAAAAGATGAGTGTTCTTTTTCTCATTACGTTTGGAGAGTTTTATATATTTTGGTATATTTCGGCATTACTTCGTAATTTCCAAGTTCTGTTGTTTTTCCCGGTCTTAAAATTTTCCCTGTAATTCTCATTCCTAGTACTTTTAATTCATCTAAATTGTAGGTGGATTCCAGATATTCAGTTGCATAGGTGCATTCTGGCTTCACTAACGTGTTTTAATGCCTTATTTTAGCATTTTTGGAAAGTCACTTTTTATTGTATAGGTCTTTGGTGATACCATATGCTCTCCCTATTTTATGCAACCTTTTCTCTATTGCAGATTTTTCCAAAGCATTTACTTAGATTATATCCCATTGATATTTAAATTATCTTACCCTCCCTATTTGGTCAATATCTGTTTTCAGAAATGTTGGAACACCTTTAACATTTGTTACAAATTTTGTTTTTCTGCGGAAATTCTTAAGCCTACTCTGCTGGCTATGTCTTCTAGGAAATTTGTGTTACAGCAGTTGCCACGTTTTCGGAAAGTACAGCAAAATCATCTGCAAATGCAAGACAATTGACTTCGATCTTCTGCTTCCTCTTCCTAAGCTTATAGGTGAGATGTGGATTTCAATAAGTTTTTCGTTCCAAATTCTTACTATTTTCTCTAATACGCTATTAAAAATTAATGGGGGTAGCCCGTTACCTTGAAAGGCTGCAAAATTTCTGTTATCAGTTTTACTTTAAAGACTGTATCGGTAATTGTTTCACGGATTAAGTGTTCCACTTTAGACTTTACACCAGAGGTCCAAATTATTTTATCTATAGTTTCTCTCTCAACAGAATGCAAAGCCTTTTTGAAATCCACAAACAAGGCTACAATACCCTTTGCATTAAGTAGTCTGCGACGAATTACTGACTTGAGATTAAATATTTCTTTTCAGCATAACCTTCCTTTCCTAAAACCACCTTGGTATTCACCTCAGTGACTGTATAGTGTTATATCTGTTCTGCTTAATAAAATCTTGGAAAATGCTTCATAAGCTACTGCCACTAAAGAAATTGTAGCTGTTTACATCCTGTTTATTAACTAGTTTGTGGAGTTAGTGTATCAAGGATACTTTTCACTCCTATGGGATTTTTTTTCTAGATGTCTTCAAAGATTAAATTTAGCTCCTTTTCTATACTTGTCAAGGTCCACGTGAAACGTCCACCTGTAATAGGATCAACTCCACTAGCTTTGTTGTTTTTGAGGTCTTAATTATTTCTTGAATGTCTTCTGTATTTGGTGATAAATTTTCTTCCAAATTTTCATTAAAATCTGAGAATTCCGATTTATTACTTGGTTCAGGACAGTTTAGAAGCTCATGAAATTATCTTCCTAGTATTTTCCAACTTTCCATATTGTTTAACCCAATTCTGGCCTTTCATTTTTTAAACAGAGCTTAGGAGGCTGGTACCCCTTCAATTTGTTCTTAAAATGTGGATAAAATTCGCGAGTATTACTTTTTACGAATATATTTTGTTTCCAAAAATTTTACCTTTTCCATGGCTTGTTTGGTGTTTCTGATTAACGTAGATGTTTTATTTCTTTGTTGTTTAAAGTGATCATAACCTTGAATTTTCTTTGCAGATTTCAGTTTTGCCCACGTTTTAGTCCACTCTGCTATGGCTTCTTCGCATATTGATCTATATTTTTCTTTTATTTTTAAAGACCAAAATACTTTCTGGGCAGCATTATTAATTGCTTTGTACATGTCTTGGCAGTTGCCATGTTTAGCCACTTCAGTTTCGTCTTGATAGTTTTTAATTGATTCTTTTGTTGCCTTAAGCCTGTCTGTATTATACTTTATTAACGATTTTTACTTTCTTTGCTTTTTATTAGGTAGGAGATTGACTTTAATTTTAGAGAGCTAATGATCAGAATCAAATTCACCATTTCTTCCTGCAACCACATTTATAATATCCATTGTACTTTTTTACGAAATACCCACATGATCTAAGTGGAATTGCTCTAACATTGAGGTGGAAGAAATCTACGTCTTAGCATTTCTTGGGAATTTCCTAAACAAGTATAACATTCGTTCCAGGTAAGGGTTTTGACACAAGCTGGTTAGCCCCATATCATTTGCGTTGGTTCTTCTATGAGCTGGGTAACGTCCTACTACATTTCTAAATTTTTTCTCTGCCTATTTCAGCACTGAAGTCGCCTAGTAGTGATATGGTGTAGGACTTTGGAATTCTAGATATTTCAGTTACTAAAATATCCCACAATTCCTCTGTTTTCTGTGGATTTCTCCTGTTGTCTTCATTTATTGGCGCATTACAATTAAAAAATTCGTGTAACATTTTTGCATTTAACTGATAGGGAAGATACTCTCTCTGGAGTGGATGTAAATTCAGCAACATTTCCTATTATACTTTCGTGAACAAAGGAAACTTTACCCAGTAATGGTATCAGATTCATAATTTTGATCCCTGGTTTGTCTTTGAATATTCTATAGTTACAAATATCTACTACATTTCATTTGGTAACTTCTTTCTTGAACCGCTGAAATCTGAATTTTGTTTTTCTCTAAAAGTATTTCTATTTCTTTTTCTTTACCAGTCTTACTACTTCTTTGATAACGATATTTTTTACAGAAAGGTTTCTACCACTGTTTCACCCTCATAAGATTAATGTTCTAAAAATTCCGAAACATTTATTTCTTTATTTAAGACCGAGAGACCAAATACTAATTCTTGTATGTCTAGCTCCATAATTGCTTTAATAGCAATACTTTTCGAAAAATACTTCGTCTCCGATTTCACCTCCTTAGAGCTTAAATATCGAAAAAATCCCTTATTTCGAAACATATCTTCCTAAACGACGCTTGCAGTATAAAATTCACATCTTCTATAAACTTCAAGTTTCCATCCTCAGCGGTTTGGGCTGGGCGATGATGAGTCAGTCAGTAAGTCAATCAGTCCGGACACTGCATTTTATGTATAGGGAAGATGGGCTGCATCGGCTTTGGCAGCCAACTCATTTTCTACTGCCCATGTTACTTCTTAGGTAATTGCTGTGTCAGTAGGTAGTAGGAGTAAACATCTCCTCAATGCAACTTCTAGAGATTTGCGCACAGTCTCATCCATGCTCGAGTAAGTAAACTAGGCTACAGATAACGATAGGTTTGGAAACCAGTTTGGCTTATAAAAGGTACGTGTGGGCACTCACCTACCTCCTCGGTGGTCGTCTGTTTCTTAGTAAGCTCATTCTATTGGTCTGACACCAACTGATTTTACTCGTGCGGAAATGTAAATTGTTTTGTGCACGGGACACTTGCTGACACTTGACATGGTTTCACAGAATAACTTCTCGCTGCCTTTGATATTGTTCGACCATCACCGGGATTCTTCGAAAGCATCTGGTATGAAGCTATCACACTTTCAAGGAATATGGGGGTTGAATCTACTAGCAACTATAGTGATTCTAAATTTGTGCAAATTGACGTCAAACAAAACGCTATCCACTTGTACATTTATTATTGCTAGCAAGCGAACTCCAGATTATAATTTACTCACTCTTACGTATATCGAATGCTTAGACTCTGTCTTTTGCGGACCAGAATTATCAAACCCGGGTTGATTAGTGTGCCCCTCTCCATCATAATTGATAGGTTGCGTAATCGTACCAGGAACACCGTATATAATTTCAAATTCTTTACTTAACTACAAATGGAGGCCGTCAAATGCAGAAAGCAGAATTTCCGATTTTATATAATTTGAATTCATGAACAACTTTCTTTGCTACATGAATTTCGTAATAATATCACCAGAAGTGTGCAGACTGGTCTGAATTGACATCAGTCACCTCTGCTTTTAGCATCAGTCATTACCCTATCCTAAACGCAGGCCATTCTTACTAAATCGCTCTAGATTTCAGGTGAGAGAATTTTTGATTCGTCTTACCAATATAAAACCCCTTCTGTGTTGGCTCTTGGCTCTGAGCACTATGGGACTTAACGGCTGTGGTCATCAGTCTCCTAAAACTCTTAAACCTAACTAACCTAAGGACATCACACAGATCCATGGTCGAGGCAGGATTCGAACCTGCGACCGTAGCGGTCGCCCGGTTCCAGGATGTAGCACCTAGAACAGCTCGGCCACTCTGGCCGGCCCTTCTGTGTTAGTTCGTTAAATAGCCTCATTTCTTATGTACCATAAAACGGTATTAGAGTCTAGTAAGACACATAAATAACCAGGAATATAAGCTATGCAGTGGAATCTTCTAGAGAAAAGCTAATGTTACTCCAAATATAAGCTATGTCCCATGGAGGCTATCATCATCTCTTTATAAACAGTTAGTGTAAATAATTTCCTCTAATTTATATGAAACAAAATATGAAATTGCCATTATCTGGTTCCAACTACTGGAACCTTATATTACATTCGAATCTTACTGATGTGCAGTAACAATACGCAGAATGCGTTAGCTACCATGGTATGTACTTCCATAGAATAGAGAATGACAAATCACACACGCGAATATCGTTGTGTACGTAGTTATCGCAGAATTTTTGTATGTATTTGAGGAAGGTTTCGAATCCTAAGATTAATTTTCGATTGTAAATATCAGTTTTATATTTATATGTCATTATATTTAGTAACTGTATCCAGAATTTTATGGACACGGCTGTTGAATAGAGATGTCCCCGAAGAGATTATCTATGTTTTTAATATGGAGAGATACGTGCAGTCTACCAAGGAATGCAGACGTGGCAGATTCGTATCAACATCCCATTTCCAGTCGTCATCCTAAGCAGGAAAAGACTAATCGAAGCGTTAGTGCTTCGAGCTAAAAGAAGCTGTTAGTAATAGCACTTGGAAGAGGAACTGAATTATTTGAGAGCAGACTTCTGCGTCTACATCGAGAACTACAGGGCTGCACAAGGTGCATACACCGGTGCATTTCACAGTGCAGAGTGCAGAAGACGGCTGCGCTATGTTGCAGATCCCGCACTCCTCGGCTTTACGCAACAGTGCTGCCTCTCACTTCCTTAGCTTGTGTCGCTCGCGCCGCCAGTCCCGACCTGCTTCAAAGCTTTTACCCTGTTGTCTTCACCATTGCCAAATACTAATGTACACTAGGTGGAGAGCTTAGTTTTGTGTACCGATACAAAAGAGATTTGTATAATTACTGTAATGGTAACAATTTTAAATTTGGTTTCAACACAAATGTTTCTTCATATGTGCTCTTTATTTTATTTTCAATTACGCTACTAAGATCTGGAACAAGAGATTGGCTGACAGCAATTCTGAGAGAACTTTTTAAATTACAATTAGAAATACTCGCACACAATCTAGTTTTTGTACAAGACAAAACAGAAAAAACCTTTCACATACAGAAGTGGATCCAAACATAGAAATAATCTTCGCTGCTTCTCTGTGTAACTTGGGATATTCTTCCTTCGGGAAATTCTGGTAGAATTGGAGCAAACCTTTTCTATTGTAAAACACATCCTTTCGGTGAACATCGCTTTGCAAATCCGTTAGTTCGAAATGTAAATCTGAAGGCGCACTTTCAATATCCATCGAAAAAGTTTTACAAAAACACCGAGAATTGGCTGCAGGTAGGTAATTTCCTGAAACAATAATAAAGCCAATATTAATAAATGAAAGTAATGTAAGCCGTTGTTTCGAAGTACTAAAATGCGGTAGATTTTAATAAACATGTAATTTGTACTATTGGTTTTAATGTACTGTTACACTTGCGTATGTAACACAATCTCCTTTATTTATCTGTATGTCATATACCGGCACATTACCAGGAATCGATCGTTAAACGCATTTTCAAAGGATTGTAGCACCTCGACGTATTTTTCAAAGCGCGCTCCTTCCTGCACAGATGCTGTCAAAAAAAAACATAGTACCGTTTTGATTAGAGTGGTTATAAAAATCATGCTGTTTTAATAAAGGTACAATTTATATCCCGCTTACCTAGTTCAGGGAAGTGTTGCGTATTTTTCTCTGTAAGGTTGTTTTTGAGGAGCTTCAGTTTATACTGGAAAGCGATTATTTTGGTGATCATATCGTTGATGAGATTGTTTTCTTTTTGGAGTTTCAGACTTAAATCATTTAGGAGAGCCATAATGTCTGCTAAAATTCCTAAATCAGCTACCCATTCAGGGCCATGAAAAAGTGGCTCCGGACGTCCTTTGCTCTCCAAAAACTGAGCCACAGTGTGGCGTAGTCGAAAAATTCGGGAAATCACCTTCCTTTTGCTCAGCCAGCGCACCTCAGCGTCGTAGGGAATATATGGATACTCCTCTTCAAAGGAAATCAAAAATTCTTTGAATTAACGATGAGTGAGTCCATGAGGACGAATGTAGTTCACGATACGCACCACAACCTTCATCACATCTTGAAGACCGATAACTTTCGCAAAAAAAGAGCCTCTTAGTGTGCAAAACAATGAACGGAAGATAAATTCGGCATGATAAGTTTTTTCCGCAGTAGGCCAATAAACCCTTTTGCTTTACCGTACATTGCAGGTGCCCCGTCCGTGGTTACGGATAACAGCTTTTCCCAAGGGAGTCCTATTCCTTCAGCTGCCATTTCAACAGCTGCTAAAATATTCGCCCCTGTAACAGTGTCCTTCAACGCAATCATATCCTGGAGCTCTTCCGTTACATGTAGGTCGTCGTCCACGCCACGCAAAAATATTGCTAACCGAGCCGCGTGGTTAATATCCGTTGACTCATCAAGTGCGATGGACTACGCTAGGAAGTTTTCAATTTTGGCTACCAATTGTTCATGCAAATTTTCAGCAAAGTCGTTAATTCTCCGATGTATTGTCATTCTGAAAAGTGGTATTCCGCTGGGAGCTAATGTGGGGTTCATTGTCTGTACTACGTCCAACATAATGTTTTTTATCGATGGCCCGTCCATAAATGGCCTCCCAGCTTTTGCTAAACGTAGAGCAACTTTTTAACTAGCTCTGAGAGTCCTTTCGCAACACCCCTCATCTTCTTCACCCTAAAGTAGAGAAAAAAAGATATGGTAGAAATAATTTATGCGAAAACGAAAACTAAGGAATCTAAACAAATGTTATTTCGTTTCGCATGAACTTCAACCAAAATATACATGCTAAAGTACTTGCAACAATCCTCGTTTGTAGATACAGAATTCTCTTCTGCAAGAGTTTGCTACTTCCGTAATTCTTCCTCTCTGGCATTCCCTGTTATGTCACTATACTTTTCTGAATGCAATTTGCTGTAGTGCCGTTCAATAGACGATTTTCTGACACACGTAATTAGTGTACCGCAGATTAGACATTTGGCTTTATCGTCACAACGCACAAAAAAGTTGGAGAGTCCCATTCCGGTTGAAATTGACTTTCGGCAATTTTCCCTTTTTTTTGGAGCAGATGGTTCCATTATTCCGGTAATTGTCTTGCGCTTACGTATTACAATGTTGAATAAGCCGTCTGGCAGCGCATTCGGCAGCGCACAGCGTCGGCCTCACCTACCAAGCCGAGTTGAGGCGAAGTATGCCGAGTTGAACCGATGCACTGTGCAGGCACTCGCTGCACCTCGCTTTTCACGCGTGCGGTTTTCCGTGTTTGTGCGGCCCTGCTCTACACTGTCAATTTCATGACCGAGGGTACTTCCTTATCAGGGCTTTTTCGCACCCCATTCACGTATGGATCGCGGGAAGATCGTTAAAAATAGCGCTGTGTGCGCTGTAATAAATTTCTAAGTGAAAGACACGAGCGAAGTTGTAGTAAATACCTACATTCATCATTTAAAGATGGTCCTTGGAATTTTGTAAATAGGATTACTGGGAATAGCCTGCGTCTATCTTCAAGTGCCTGTCAGTTCGGTTCCTTCGGCAAACCCACGACACTCACCGATGTGTTCAACAAACTTATGACATTCCTGCTGCCCTTGTCTGTATAGTTCAATGTCACCTTGTCACCTATTTGGTGCGGATCTCATGCTCATGAGCAATATTCTAGAAGAAGTGGCACATATGATTTATAAGCAGTGGCCTTTATGGACCGTTTGCATTTACCTAAATTTGTACCTACGAATTGAAATTACCACCGGCTTCATTTACCTACAGTTGAGCGTTTGTGACCATTTCAGTTCTTGCATTTGACAGGCAAACCGCTTCCAGTAGTCTATGAGCCTCCATATAAAGTTTTTAAGCGATTTGCGGATTAGTTCACCTGCGGTTGCCCACAGCATAAACATATTTGCCATTTTATTTACCTGCATAATATTTCACCAAGACACTGTGACGGTACATCACATAAATGGACATTTAGAGAAAGAGAAAGGAAGTTTTTGTTATGAGGCGTTTGAATTATAAGTTATTTTAAGACTGTGTACGTGTGCGCGACGTATGACAAATAGTAAAGGATGTAAGTTATTATTATCAAAACACAAAGATCGATGTAATTAACAAAACGAAGTTTTTTTGGTATAATCTCTATGTAACATAGGCCATGAAGATCAGAGACATTGCTTTGATTGAACTAGCTCTCCTGTTTTGTTTCGTCTAGCGGTAGGCAGCCATTGTAGTGCTGTCTGATAATTAACGTAAGTTTTATCTGTATTTTGAAAAAAATATAATAGAAATTGTCATTAGAAAGTGTGTATTATTGACTTAGTTGTCACCTCTCATAATTGCAACCATTAATTATAATTAACAAATTTTTTACAGAACTTCGTGGTGCCGGGAGTTCATCTCCCCTAGCAGGATTTAGTCGGCCATTACGCTGACTGCATTATTTAATTAAAATATCTTGTCATAGCGAGAGACTTCTCAGTTTTGATCTTTCATTAATTTCAAAGTTATAAAAAGTCAAAATAGATTTGGTTTATTAATATTTAGAATACTGAGTGAGTTCAGTATGTTTGCTTTTGGCCGCCTAACGGCAGACGAGATTCTCTCCAGTTTTGCCTTGCAAATAATGAAAAGGAAATATTGAAAAGCATTACATTCCGCAATATCTCAGTTAATCTTTATGCAATTTGGTACATAAATAACCAGTGGCCCCTGAGACTCATATTAATAATTACTGTTTGCATAAGAATACGCATATTTTCTTTTCTAAATAGCAGCGCTCATGCAAACTATTTATTAGAAGGCGGTGAGTCGCGCGCTGTGTTTAAAAAGCATTATATCGTGCGTACTTCGGGGCAGTCGATGTCCGTACGAGTGTTATCGCGGTATAAGTTAATTAAAAGTCTCATGCTATGCCACAATATTTAAAGCCACCCTAACCATAAAATATATAATTATAAAAATAAAAAATATACACTTTTACCGTGAAAATACACTCCTGGAAATTGAAATAAGAACACCGTGAATTCATTGTCCCAGGAAGGGGAAACTTTATTGACACATTCCTGGGGTCAGATACATCACATGATCACACTGACAGAACCACAGGCACATAGACACAGGCAACAGAGCATGCACAATGTCGGCACTAGTACAGTGTATATCCACCTTTCGCAGCAATGCAGGCTGCTATTCTCCCATGGAGACGATCGTAGAGATGCTGGATGTAGTCCTGTGGAACGTCTTGCCATGCCATTTCCACCTGGCGCCTCAGTTGGACCAGCGTTCGTGCTGGACGTGCAGACCGCGTGAGACGACGCTTCATCCAGTCCCAAACATGCTGAATGGGGGACAGATCCGGAGATCTTGCTGGCCAGGGTAGTTGACTTACACCTTCTAGAGCACGTTGGGTGGCACGGTATACATGCGGACGTGCATTGTCCTGTTGGAACAGCAAGTTCCCTTGCCGGTCTAGGAATGGTAGAACGATGGGTTCGATGACGGTTTGGATGTACCGTGCACTATTCAGTGTCCCCTCGACGATCACCAGTGGTTACGGCCAGTGTACGAGATCGCTCCCCACACCAAGATGCCGGGTGTTGGCCCTGTGTGCCTCGGTCGTATGCAGTCCTGATTGTGGCGCTCACCTGCACGGCGCCAAACACGCATACGACCATCATTGGCACCAAGACAGAAGCGACTCTCATCGCTGAAGACGACACGTCTCCATTCGTCCCTCCATTCACGCCTGTCGCGACACCACTGGAGGCGGGCTGCACGATGTTGGGGCGTGAGCGGAAGACGGCCTAACGGTGTGCGGGACCGTAGCCCAGCTTCATGGAGACGGTTGCGAATGGTCCTCGCCGATACCCCAGGAGCAACAGTGTCCCTAATTTGCTGGGAAGTGGCGGTGCGGTCCCCTACGGCACTGCGTAGGATCCTACGGTCTTGGCGTGCATCCGTGCGTCGCTGCGGTCCGGTCTCAGGTCGACGGGCACGTGCACCTTCCGCCGACCACTGGCGACAACATCGATGTACTGTGGAGACCTCACGCCCCACGTGTTGAGCAAATCGGCGGTACGTCCACCCGGCCTCCCGCATGCCCACTATACGCCCTCGCTCAAAGTCCGTCAACTGCACATACGGTTCACGTCCACGCTGTCGCGGCATGCTACCAGTGTTAAAGACTGCGATGGAGTTCCGTATGCCACGGCAAACTGGCTGACACTGACGGCGGCGGTGCACAAATGCTGCGCAGCTAGCGCCATTCGACGGCCAACACCGCGGTTCCTGGTGTGTCCGCTGTGCCGTGCGTGTGATCATTGATTGTACAGCCCTCTCGCAGTGTCCGGAGCAAGTATGGTGGGTCTGACACACCGGTGTCAATGTGTTCTTTTTTCCATTTCCAGGAGTGTACATTGATCAGCTAAAACATTTTGATGACTGACTACTATCGATGTACACCCGTCCATCGGATAACAGACTCACCTGGCGAGGATTGGTACTAGTCAGAAACAAGCGCGGTACATGAGGTATCTGTGAGCGTGCTGTCCGTGTGTAGAAAGGGGAAGACGTGCGATCTATCTCACTTTCACCAAGAGCAGGGTTTGATGGCCCAGAGACTCTGCACGAGCGTTTCAGAAACTACACGACTTGTCAGGAATTCAAGGAGTGCTGTGGTGTCTTCAACACATTGCGAAACCAAGGTGAAACCACATCCAGACGCCATGGGATTGGGTGCGACACCCGTCATTACAGATGTCGCACGTCATTTAACATCAGACTTTAATGCAGGGCATAGTACAAGTGTTTCTGAACACACAGTGAACCGAATACTCCTAACGATGGGCCCCCACAGCCTATGACCCATACATGTGCCAATGTTAACACCACGACATCGGCTACTACGAGTGAAATGGGTACGTGACCATAGGCACTGGACGTTGGTGCAGTGACAGAGCGTTGCATGATGTAATGAACCCCGATATCTTCTTCATCATTCCGAAAGGAGAGCGCGAATCCCTCATCTTCGCAGGGAACAACTCCTTGATACCTCTAATGCGGAACGGAGACAAGCTGGCGGCTGCTCCATTATGCTCAGGGGAAGATTCACGTGCGAATCAGTGTACCAATGGAGCTCGTACAAGGACCATGAAAGCCAACGAGTATCCACTGGTTGCAGACCACGTGAACTCCTTCATGATGATCATGTTTCTTGACGCCAGTAGCATTTTTAACAAGATAATGCGCCATGGCACAATGCCATGTGTGCGATGGAGTGGTTCGAGGAACATTATGGCGAGTTCCAATTAATGTGCCTTTCCACCAGTTCGGCAGATCTGAACACGATCGATATGGGAAATGATTGAACGTGATGTCAGAGCTCATCATCTTTCTCTCCGGAATTTACGGGAATTAGGTGACTTGCACTTGTAGATATGCTGCCAACTCTCTCTAGCGACCTACCAAGGCATCAGTGCGTCCATGTCACGACACACTGCAGTTGTTATCCGTGCCGAACACGGACACACCAGCTGTTAGGTAAGTGGAAATAATGTTGTGGCTGATCAGTGTATTTGTGTAAGTGGACCAACTCCAGCTGTCAGGGTGCTACAGTGCTTAGTGAAATGAGTAGTTTTACAATTCTGAAGATCTAAACCTAGTTGAGAATCTTCGCACCACTTTCAAATCTTACGAAGACCTGATTAAATATTTCTGCAGCTTTTTTCGGAGAGTATTTCTTTACAGAGAATTACATAATATGTGAAAAATCTGAGGTTACTATTTGTATTGTCTGAAGGATATTAATATACATCATGAACAGCGCTGGCCCAACACACTTCCGTGCAGTCCATGTCACATTACTTCTGCATCTGTCGATGCTCTTCATCCAAGGTACCACGCTGTGTACTCACTACGAAGAAATCCTCAGTCAAGTCCATAACTTTGCCGATCATAGTTTTGATCATAATGCGTGAGATTAACTGGCAGCTTGGATGACAAAAATTGAAAACACAGCCAAAAACGATTTATAGCTACTGCGCGAAAACAAATAAAAGAAATTGTTCGTATGTCCTTCCTAAAACAGTCACTGATCGCATCATTACCACAATAAGTAAAAAAAAGATTTTTATAAAATTGTGACTAAACTGAATGTCGCGTTAATTCTCTCTTCCTGCAAACATCTTGGTTTTTCCGTTTGTCGTAACAGCATGAAGTGTGTCTCCCGGTTCGGCTAGCTGTATATTAAAATAAACGCAGTCGCGTCTCAAGGAACACAAGTTCAACTGTCGACCTGGCATCAGAACGTAAACCGTAGGTTTATGTGTTCACCCAATGCGTCAAGGGTACCGCATATGATTTACAAAAAGTACTGTTTAGTCCAGTTCTGGTCGCTATTGGGCTAGAACGTACGGAGGGGAGTCAAAATCGCAGAACGTGGAATTTAATTCAGCTGTTGTTAGCCCGAGGAAACAAACTGTGCTAACTGATTTGCCGAACGATTTCCAATACCGATTGTGTCTCTGCTCGACGATCCCCACACTTAATGGAAAACCTTATGACAGGTCGAGTATTGTGTAGAAATGAGTAAACAATTTGTTTGTTGGGCTATCTACAGCATTCACATGTTGGAAATATTCACTTTTCAAAGAAGAATCACCATATCTATTTATCTTGGAAGGCTAAATGATTGTGACGAAATGATAAAAGATCTGCAGGACATCGACAATTGGTGCTGAGATTGAGATTGATTCAGAAGATACTGTAACATATCGCGTATAAACAGAAGAACAAGTGTAATACTGTCTGATAAAACTACTGGCGGTGAATCACTGGATGGAGTTACTACTGTAAATTACCCAAACGTAACCATCCAGAGAGACCTAAACTGGAATGACAATATAAACAAGTGAATTCTGAGAATTTAGTCACGGCCGCGAAGGGTAGCCGCGATATCCGAGGCGTCTTTCCACGGTTCGCGCGGCTTCCCCCGTCGGAGATTCGAGTCCTTCCTCAGGCATGGGTATGTGTGTTGTCATTAGCGTAAGTTAAAGTTAGATTTAGTAGCGCGTAAGCCTATGGCCGATAACTCCAGCAGTTTTGTCCCATAGGAACTTGCCACAAATCTCCAGTTCGCCCACATAAGACCGTTGCTTGAGTATTATTCATCTGTTTGAACCCATGACGGCTTGTATCAGTAAAACAAGTAGATATAATTCAACAAAGAGGATGCTTTTCGTCACGGAATCGTTCACTAAGCACTAGAGCATTGCGCAGAAGCTCAACAAACCCAGGTGAGAGGCGCTACAAGAGAAGCATTGAGCGTCATGGCGAGGTTTCCTGCTGAAATTTCGAGTCTGTTCAGTCTAAGAAGACCTTAACAATACAACGAAAACATCCCAGAAAGTAGAACTCATACGAATCTCTATCGGCAATCATTCTTCCACTGCTTCATTCGTGAATGTATCTGGGAAAAGGGTGTTGGGCGGGGCGGGGGGGGGGGGGGGGGGGTAGATGTCTAATGTAAAGATAATAATACTCCACTTACTCTCCGCCACACAACGTAAAGTGGCATACGGATTACAGACGTTGATGTACCTTCACATCGATGGTCTACTTTCCTCTCAGTAGGAGAATAAACGTTCAGGGAACAATGGGCCGAATTAATAGGATTTCATATACAGGTAAACATATGCCTCAATTGACTGTACTATGTGTGTGTCATTCAGAAGAAACGAGTCAGACGCTGTAAACTAAAATTTGAGGTTTCTAACAACAGCACTCAGGAAACTAAACTCTGCACTATTGGGACATGGCTGCACATCCTCGTAACGTCACAACGAGCAAGGGGGCGTGCTGAACGTCTGCTGCAATCAGTAGCGCTGAAAAATGAAAGAATGGAGGCATCGAAGGGAGAGAAAAGGGGTTTAGATAATTTCATTACAGCAGAATGAGTGGGAAGAACGGATATTTATTGAAGAATAATATAAGCGTTCAGTGATCCCCGACTGATGCTCAGTCCGACCTGTGTGGTGATGGTTGCACTATGGTATACTGTAGCAATTCTAGATTACTTCATTAGCAAGTCGAACAGTCACTACAACACACAAAATATTAGTAATTTAATAACACTTGTACGTGGCAAATGGCTCAAATGGCTCTAAGCACTATGGGACTTAACTGCTGAGGTCATCAGTCCCCTAGAAGTAAGAACTACTCAAACCTAACTAACCTAAGGACATCACACACTTCCATGCCCGAGGCAGGACTCGAACCTGCGACCGTAGCGTCGCGCGGTTCCAGACTGTAGCGCTTAGAACCGCTCGGCCCCATCCGCCGGCGACGTGGCAAATACGTATCACTTGAAACAACTGTTGTCCTCAGAGACGACATGTGTCTGATACTGCCGTCGACACTTAGAACATTCAGCACTTCGTGCATTGCAGAATAATAGTTCCACATGACAATACAGCTGATTACAACTCGATATAACTGTTCTGCTAGCATGTAGCTGTATCTGTGCTAAGACGATACTGTCGTCGAAAGCGATGATTACAAATAGCCGCTAGAGACAGGGCTGAGAGGCACTGCGCTCGGATATAAATAACTTTTCGGCCGTGGTTGCGTAGTGAAATACATGGGGGACGTGTCTACACCGATTTGTCCGATTCTTTGAAGCGTCTGACAGCGACCGTCTTTACTTGTGACGTCGTCGAGATACAAATTTTTGCATGCGATCTCGTTCTTGCGGTGACAACACAGCCATCGTAACTCGCCTGTCTTAGAAAATGAAGGCACCCACCTGCTGCACATTGCTATGTAATGCCGTGTGGTGTTCTAGGTCATGCATTATCGGCAAAGAACGTCCGTCCTTACTTGAACCGCTCCTGTCTCACCTTATTCCTTGCGACGCACATGAGGTGCTCTTCGCACTAATTGTAAATTTGTGGTAAGATCTTATGGGACAAATCTGATTAGGTCATCGGTCCCCAAGCTTACACACCACTTAATCTAACTTAAACTAACCTACGCTAAGGAAAACACACACACCCATGCCGGAGGGAGGACTCTAACCTCCGACGGGGGCCTCCCAGATCGCGACAAGGCCTCCCAGATCGCGCGGCTCCCCGCGGGGTGCTCTTCGCACAGTTGCGTCATTATTTGACGAATTTCCGTTCCCCATACTCTTTCCGCTGTTAGGAAACGCACTACAACTCTTGGTTCTAGTTTTAAAGCCTCCATTTCCGAGCCTGCATCGGCTTGTACCGATTAATAACAGTGCACCCGAGACATCACTACTCCGTCACTTGCTGATGGAATGTGCTGTGTGCTGACAGCGGGAACACCTAGATCTGGACGAGGAAACTTAATGTTGATCGTACCTGCACCAATCTGTCCGTCTTGTTTGGTATGCTTTGTAGTGGTGGCTGACTCTCAGTTGTGGAGCAGTAGCCTCTTGTTGTACGGACTGTAGTGTGTGCATGCTCCATGCGAAATTGTGTGATGGTTATGGTGAATCGGTGTGGCATTTAGCAGTGATCATTACCTGTGTGTGGCGCACGCCCCATCGATGACAGTCTACATGCTAATGGGACTTAAGTCGGTGGCTTACGAGGTCCGGAGGTGCTGGTCGTGCTGCTTCGCGACTGACTAAGAGCAGCTATTTTTATGAAACCCTTTATAAGGATATAAGTAACATGTATCTCTAGTAAATCTGGTGAGCTTCAACCTGTTAAATTTCAGCTACAGACCAATGAATGCTTGTTGCTACCTTTTCGGAAAAAAAAGAAAAAAGAGACGACGGTGCCTATTATGTTCGTGTTTCCTTATAAGGTAATAATCTTATTTTATGCAAACTGTTGTCAGGTCTTCTTCTGCAAAACTTTTTGACTATCGTCTAAGGTCGGTTTCTAAATATTTAACTTTCAATACGCTTAACGATTTTCATGGTTAACTGTATGTAGGATTTACTTAGGCTGTAATTACTTTCGGCACGAATTTTGTTTCATTTCCACTGATAATCTACTTTGTTATCACTTTTGTGCAATCATCTGTATTCTATGTGTCACTCTGCCGTCTTATGTTGCCGCAAATAAAGCTACTAGTGTGATCTTTCGTATCTGAACTAGTAGAAGCCGGCTGTGAATCAACTGTCAAGTATTGCTCGTACTGCTTACTACCGAGGTGCTTTTGAAATGGTTTCTTTATGTTTGTTAATTTTGAAGTTTGTGAATGTGTATTCCTTTTTATTGATACGAATGGTAGTTTCTTAAATTGTGCTAAGTTTTCTTTTCCATACATCTGGGAACTGAATTTTTTTTTTTTATTATATGGCCTGACCTTCACGCTGACTGCTGCAGGAATTGTTAATATTTTAGTTTTTAGCACTGGATGGTCGACGCACGCACGTGCACGCTCTTTTGTCACGTGGGTGTTCGTCCGCGTCCCTCTATCTGTGAGTTTGTGGTGTCAACGCTGTTACAGGGCCGACGCCTTCTTCCATAGGCCAGGGCCCTTACGATCACTTTAGTGGTTCACATTTTATAGCTTCCGCCTCCCATCCACTGATGGCTCTAATAAACGTGTGAAATGACGAACAATACTTTAAATAGTAACAACAGAAAACAAAATTTTCTGTCTTTATTCTCTTGCAGTAAATGCTTCGTACTGAAATAATGAAAAGAATTCAGTCAGCCACGAAAGCACTACGAAGGCGACAGGCGAATCCCTTTACCGCATGGCGAAGTCGGCAGGCCCACCTGGCGCTGATCTGAGACGGCCGTCGCCCTGGTCTATTGTCTGCAGCGACTCAAAGGCGATCCCAGGCTGCCCTCCATAATTCACACAGCTTGTTCTTCGCAAACTATCAATTATTGCTTCTGATACTTTAGACTAGCGGTCTTACCGTATCAGTGGAGCATTATTTCAAGGCAGCTTAACGAAACAATGGTGCTTTTATTAACGATGTTTTATGGTGACTCTTGACGTTTTCCATTCGGCCAATGCTTTCTCTCTCAAACCACTGTACAAATGCGTTATAGAAAGTATCTCTTGAGCAATGTCAGACAAATTCCAGAAAAAAACTTCAACTAGTGTTGCAGTCACAGAAAGGAAAACTCTAATTTTCCATCTTCATCGAATCTTTGTTCCATAACAAAATCTGACATATGGCATTCTCAGAATGTGTCTCGGACAAAGAAACAAATGAGAAGTAGATTTTAAAATCATGATCGAGGACTCTTTCAGACATGTACATCTACATCTACGTGATTACTCTGCTATTCACAATTAAGTCCATGGCAGAGGGTTCAGTGAACCACCTTCAAGCTGTCTCCCTACAGTTTCACTCTCGAACGGCGCGTGGAAAAAACTAGCACTTAAATTTTTTTGTGCGAGCCCTGATTTCTCTTATTTTATCGTGATGATCATTTCCCCCTATGTAGATGGGTGTCAATACAATATTTTCGCAATCGGAGGAGAAAACGTCATTGGAATTTCATGAGAAGACCCCTTCGCAACGATAAACGCCTTTGTTTTAATGATTGCCACTCCAATTCACGTATCATGTCTGTGATACAACTCCCCTATATCGCGATAATACAAAACGAGCCTTCCTTCTTGGAACTTTTTCAATATCATCTGTCAGTCCTACCTGATAAGGATCCCACACCGCACACCACTACTCCAGAATAGAGCGGACAAGTATAGTGTAAGCAGTCTTTTTTTAGCAGATCTGTTGCACCTTCTAAGTGTTCTGACAATGAATCGCAGTCTTTGGTTTGCTCTACCCGCAATATTATCTATGTGATCGTTCCAATGTAAGTTATTTGTAATTTTAATCACTAAGTGTTTAGTTGAATTTACAGTCCTCAGATTTGTGTGACTTGTGTAATAGAAATTTAGCGGATTTCTTTTAGTACTCACGTGAATTACTTCACTCTTTTCTTTATTCAGGGCCAATCGCCACATTTCGCACCACACAGATATCGTATCTAAATCGTTTTGCAGTTCAGTTAGGTCACCTGATGACTTTTGCGAGACGGTAAATGACAGCATCATCTGCAAATAATCTAAGAGGGCTGCTCATATTGTCTCCTATGTCGTTAATATAGATCAGGAGCAACTGAGGGCCTATAACAGTTCCTTGGGGAATGCCGGATATTACTTCTGTTTTACTTGATGCCTTTCCGTCTATTACTACGAACTGTGACCTTTCTGACAGGAAATCAAGAATCCTGTCGCACAACTGAGGCGATATTCCATAGGCACACAGTTTGGTTAGAAGACGCTTGTGAGGAACGATGTTGAAACCTTCTGAAAATCTAAAAATATGGAGTCATTTTGACATCCCCCTTATTCCTTCATGAGAACAAAGTGCTAGTTGTGTTCCGCAAGAACGATATTTTCTTAATCAGTGCTATGTGTCAGTACGTCGTTTTCTTCGAGGTACTTCATGATGTTCGAATGCAGTATATGTTCCAAAATACTACTGCAAATCGACGTTAGTGATATGGGCCTGTAATTCAGCGGATTACTTCTATTTCCCTTTTTGGGTATTTGTGTGACCTGAGGAATTTTCCAGTCTTTAGGTACGGATCTTTCAGTGAGCGAGCGATTGTGTATAACTTCTAATATGGAGCTATTGCATCTGCATACTCTGAAAGGAACCAGTCTGGTATACCATCTGGACCGGAAGCCTTGCTTTTATTAAGTGATTTAAGCTGCTTTGCTACTCCGAGAATATCTACTATGTTTCTCTTCTTCGTATTTTTTCTCGATTGGAATTCGATAATATTTACTTCGTCTTCTTTGGTGAAGGAATTTCGGAAAAGCGTGTTTAATAACTCTGCTTTCGTGGCTCTGTCATCAGTGACTTCACCGTTGTTATCGCACAGTGTGGGTATTGATTTCGTCTTGCCACTGGTGTGCTTTATGTATGACCATAATCTCTTTGGATCTTCGGCCAGATTCCGAAACAGAGTTCCGTTGCGGAAATTATTGAAAGCATCTCACATTGAAGCATGCGCTGTATTTCGAACTTCTGCAAAACTTTACCAATCTTGGGGATTTTACGTTCTTTTAAATTTGGCATGCTTTTCTTCGTTGCTTCTGCTACAACGATCTGACCCGTTTTGTGTATCATGTGGGATCAGTACCATCACTCATTAATTTCTGTGGTATACATCTCTCAATTGCCGTCGGTAATATCTCTTTTAAAACATTCCACAACTTTTCTACACTTACATGATCAGATCGGAATGACTGGAGTCTGTCTCTTAAAAAGGCGTTATTAACATTTTTATCAGCTTTTATAAATATATGTACTTTGCATTTCTTTTGGATGGTTGTCGGTGTTACGGTTTTCAGCCTAGCAGCAACTGCGTTGTGGTCGCTAATCCCAGTATTCATCACGATACTCCCTATTTATACTGGATTATTTGTTGCTAAGAGGTCAAGTATGCTTTCGCAGCCATTTATGCTTCGAGTAGGCTCATCAACTAATTGTTCAAAATAGTTTTCTGAAAATGCATTCAGTATATTTTCGAATGACATTTTATACCTGCCGCCGCTTTAAACTTATAATTTTTCCAGCATATCGAGGGTAGACTGAAGTCGTCACCGACAATAATTGTATGAGGGTAATACGTATTTGAAATGAAACTCGTTTTCTTTGAGCTGTTCAGCAACGATATCTTCCGACTCGGGGTTTAGTAAAACGATCCAATTAATAGTTTAGTCCGATTGGCACGTATTAGTGTACCCATACTATTTCTCAGAAACTGTCTACTTCAATTTCACTTCAAGGCAAACTACTTCTGACAGTAAAAATACTCCACCAACAACGGTATTTAATCTACCCTCTCGGAACACTGTTAGATCGTTTGAAAGAATTTCGGCTGACTTTATTCCCGGCCTTAACCAGGTTTTTATAGGTATAACAATGTGAGCTTCAGTGCTTTCTATTAGGGCTTGGAGCTCTGGTTCTTTCCTCACACAGCTGTGGAAATTTACAACTACAATAGCGATCGTTTCTACAAGTACCTTCCTGTGTATTACATGCCCCTTTTTAGACGGACGCCAAATTCTGTGATTTCCTGAGACGTTCTAAACTAAAATACTGCCCAGTCCCTTTCATACAGCACCCGCTACCCGCGTAGCAGCTTTATGTGTGTAGTGGACTCCTGAACCATTAAGTGGAACCTAGAAACCCACCACCCGATGGCGCAGATCAAGGAATCTGGAGCCCACACGGTCACAGAACCGCCTGACCCTCTGATTCAGACCCTCCACTCTTCTCTGCACCAAAGGACCAGAGTCGGTTCTGTCGACGATGCTGCAGATGGTGAGCTCCGCCTTAGTCTCGGGAGCAAGACTGGCAGTCTTTACCATTTCCGTTAGCCGCTAGAAACCAGAGAGAAACTCCTTCGATCAAAAGTGACACATGTCATTGATACTGACAAGGGCTAACACCTGCAGTTGGCTGCACCCTGTATTCATCATGGTATCCAGAAGCACCCTTTCCACATCCGGAATGACTCGCCCTGGTATGCACACTGAGTGAACATAGGCTTCTGTCCCCTCCTTGACAGTCATGAGTATTGGAACAAAGGAGTATGGCCCCAAAAATACCGTTATCCAAGATGGTGGCGATAACTATCCTAGAAGGTGGATTTTAGCGGGAAGTTTGAATTTTGGAGAGAAAATGCCACGCACCCCTCCCCCAGGAAATGGCACGAAGTTCAAATTCCAACTCGATAGAGCGTCACACCTATGAAAATCACAGGAAGGGAGGTCACTTGCGCTTTCGCTACCAATCTAAGAAAATTGTGGGAAAGAAGGGACACTTGTACTAACCTCCGCCACCCTACCGCCACATCCTCCTAGGAACCGGCGCCAACTTTCAATTCTGGCAGTAAAGAAAGGTCACATGGGCTTTCGCAACCAACATAAGAGAATTGTTGCAAACGAAGCTCACCACCAGCACTAACCGATGTAAACTGGCCGCCACCTCTATCTAGGAGCTGGTGATAAAAGGACTCAGCCTACACTAGGCTGATGGAGAGAGGAAAGAGTGTACTTTATTTTGGAGCAGTTTATTTAGGAATGGAGTATATTTATCATGTAACACACGCTCTGACATGGCCCACAGCATGTAGACCTGTTAACTACTCCCTACCCCCCATGAACCATGGACCATACCGTTGGTGTGGAGGCCTACGTGCCTCAGCAATACGGATGACCGTACCGTAGGTGCAACCACAACGGGGGGGGTATCTATTGAGAGGCCAGACCAATGTGTGGTTCCAGAAAGGGTAGCAGCCTTTTCAGTGGTTGCTGCGACAACAGTCTGGATGATTGACTGATCTGGCCTTGTAACAATAACCAAAACGTTCTTGATGAGCTGTTACTGCAAACGACTGAAAGCAAGAGGAAACTACAGCCGTAATTTATCCGGAGGGCATGCAACTTTACTGTATGGTTAAATGATGATGGCGTCCTCTTGGGTAAAATATTCTGGAGGTAAAATAGTCCCCCATTCGGATCTCCGGAAGGGGTCTACTCAAGAGGATGTTATCAAGCGAAACAAAAGTGGCATTCTACGGATCGGAGCGTGTAATGTCAGATCCCTTAATCAGGCATGTAGGTTAGAAATTATGAAAAGGGAAATGGATAGGTTAATTTTAGATATCGTGAGAATTAGTGAAGTTCCGTGGCAGGAGGAAATGACTTTTGGTTACGTGAATACAGGGTTATAAATACAAAATCAAATAGGGGTAATGCCGGAGTAGCTTTAATAATGAATAAAAAAATAGGAGTACGGGTAAGCTACTACAAACAGCATAGTTAACGCATTATTGTGGCCAAGATAGGCACAAAGCTCACGCCTACTACAGTAGTACAAGTTTATATGCCAACTAGCTCTGCAGATGAAGAAATTGATGAAATGTGTGATGAGATAAAAGAAATTATTCAGGTAGTGAAGGGAGACGAAAATTTAATAGTCTTTGGTGACTGGAATTCGCTATTAGGAAAAGGGAGAGAAGGAAACATAGTAGGTGAATATGGATTGGGGCTAAGAAATGAAAGAGGAGGCCGTCTGTTAGAAGTTTGCACAGAGCATAAATTAATCATAGTTAACACTTCGTTCAGCAGGTATAACGCTTTTATGACTTTTACGTGGGTGTTCAAAAGCGTAGCAACCCTCATGTGTTACCTGCATGAATGTGTATTACTACTACACAGTATGACATTTCATCAAGGCATCAAGTAGCACTCATTGTGTGGCAACAGAATCCAACGCAAGCAATTAAATCATCTACGATCTTGCAGGGTGAACCCGAATTCCACCAATCAAATTTCTGAGGTTTTTCAGGGATGTTTTTTGATTATTTTGATGTTACGGAGAAATGTATTTCTTTTGATTTTCATTCCCATTTTTCTTTGTATCTGTATTGCACAGAGAAAATGTGCGTAACAGAGGAATTGTCAAAGGTATGCGCTATATTTCTACTTTGATAAGAAGTATTGTCCGTTTATACACCGTACTTGATGTTCACAAGAATAATCCCGTCCTTCTCATGGCCTTCAAAATTGAATTCATAACTGCTTGGTTCTCTCTCGGATTTGTTTTTCTACCATAGTTGTACGTTAACTGTGATACACAGTAGTATTTCCAAATACATTTTTCAGGAATTCTTTATTCATGTGATAATACTTTCAAGGAAACAGTGGTAATTCACTTAGCAAATAAAATAAATCTTAATTAAGATACTGCAACGACCTACTGGAGGCATCTGATTCTTTATACCACAACAGAGATATTCCTAAACAATCAACAAAATGTGTTTAGTGTAGTTAGGCTTCACGTTTAACTTTGTCAAGTGAAAACTCCCACAACTGTATAATCTTTCGTTCGTTCCTCGTGGTCGCAAATTTATGAATAAGTACTCTCCGTGCTTTTTATGCGTCTTGTTCTTCCTAATTATGGTGTACCGTTTTCATGACAAATCCTCCAAGCAACATCTTTTATGATATTAATGTTGATATCTCACTACTAATTATGTGCAACGTTTGTCAGCCACAACGCATTTGGAACGATATAGATTAGAAGTGATAGGTAGCAATTGTCATTGTCAATATCTTGTAAAATTAACACCAAACAAGTCAGACGGTTGCGCGTTAAGTGACACCTTTGTAATACTTCATGATACGTATTTCTTGCATTCAAGTAAAGGAGAAATATCTGAAACTTGCAGACAGTTGCTAAGGCATATATACTCAGTAATTATGTACAGGGCAATTAAGTTACTAAGGACTGACCGGTCGTGAAATGGAAACCACGGTGAAAATACGATGAAGCTTTGCACAGATGTGTTGGGCGGCATCTCTGATATGCTCGTCGATGACTTCACGTCCCTATTTTAAGATCTGAGTACACAGTGAGAAAAGTCTCCCGCCAAGTATGAGTGCCTTTTGAAGGATTTCGGCTGGTTTCATGCAACCCATATATAACGTAACGATCAGGCTTTACCTTCATTACAATTCCAGGGCCCACACTGAAAGTGCCATGAAGACCCTTCTGCCACGTTTTCGATGGAAAGTATTTGATCACCTACATACATTTTGGACTTTGCTCGCTCTGAGTTTCATCTCTGCTCAAATGAACCTCTTGTTCGGGAAGATAACACCTTCTGTGACGAGGATTTTGAAAAGTGGATATAACGCTACGACGAGAAGTCAGAGAGAAGTATCTGGAAAGCGTAAAAAGGTTTTGCAAATAAAACAGCTGTTTTTAAATGTCGTTTCCATTCTCGACTGTTCGCATCTTAATAAACGAATAGCCCTCGTACTTCTTTCACCAAACATTTAAAGAGTGACTTTCCCTAGTTAGTTCACGTACTACGTAAATTTCAATGTTCATAATCACAGCTATCTGCCATATCCGCCGTCCGCGGATGGGAAAAATTCCGAGTGTAATTTATAGCGTCTTATTTAAACTAAAGTCTTTCTTCAAGAGTTACAAAACAATATTCGTGAGGCAGGACTGATCCTACAAGCCGACCAATAACTAAATCAGAGATTCTTCCAAACATAAACTGTCTGTAGTAACCATACAACTTCACCAAACTAAGCCCTGGGAATCTCGTGAAGAGCGGCGCGGAGTCCACGTTGCCGTCTCCTGAGTCCGAGGACGAGTAGACGCCCTGCTCTTTATTGATTTTCAGTTCCCCCCGAAGGGGGCGGGCTGGCAGCAGTTTAGTACGCTGCTCTACAGCCGACAGACTTTGTTGATGGAAGCCACCTTGGGAAAGGAGATGAAGGGTATAGAGATGGAGGGTAGGGGGGACACAACAGTGAAGACGTGGCAGGGGGCGGGGGTGGGAGAGGAGAGGAGCAACCATGGGGTGAGGGCGATCAAGGCAGTGGGAGGTGTAGAGGATGTGGAGATGTTCGAGGAATAGGAGCAGATGGGGGAAAGAAATGAGATCATAGAGGATCCACATGGGGGACAGGAGGCGTATACGGAAGGCAGGGCAGAGTGCATGATGCTCAAGGATCTGGAGGGAATTATAGAATTTGTGGGGGGGGGGGGGGGCAGATATCCAGGCAGGACTGGCATAACAGAGGATGGGACGGATTAAGGATTTGTAGGTGTTGAGGATGGTAGAGGGGTGCAACCCCCATGTCTGGCCAGAGAGGAGTTTGAGGAGTCGGAGGTGGTTGTGGGCTGTGGATTGGATGGGTCGGAGATGAGGGATCCAGGTGAGGTGACGGTCAATGGTGAGGCCAAGGTAGGTGAGGGTGGGGGTGAAGCTTACAGGACGGGTGCAGAAAGTAAGGGAGAAATCCAGGAGCCGGAAGGAGCGAGTGGTATGACCTACGATGATTGCCTGGGTCTTGGAAGGACTGATTTTCAGGAGCCACTCGTTACACCATGCAGCAAAGAGGTCAAGGTGATTCTGGAGAAGGCGTTAGGATTGTTGGAGTGTAAGAGCGAGGGCGAGGAATGTGGTGTCATCAGCATATAGCAAGAGTTGTACTGGGGGGGGGGGGGGGGTTGAGGCATATCTCCCGTGTACAGGAGGTAGAGGAGAGGGGAGAGGACAGAGCACTGGGGCACACCTACACAGGGGTAGAAGGTGTGGGAATTAGCATTAGGGATGGTAACATGGGAGGGGCGGTGGGAGAGGAAGGAGGCAACCAGACGGATGTAGTTGATAGGAAGGGCGTAGGTTTGGAGTTTAAACAGGAGACCGGGATGCCTGACACGGTCGTAGACCTTTTCGAGGTCAAGGGAGACAAAAATGGCGGAGCGACGGGAGTTAAGCTGTAGGGAGAGGAGATGAGTGAGGCGGAGGAGTTGGTCCTCAGCAGAGAAGGAAGATCGAAAGCCACGTTGGGTGTTGGGGATGAGGTGGTTTTGGCGGAGGTGGTGATGGATGCGCCGGGAAAGGATGGATTCCAAGAGCTTGCTGAACACCAATGTGAGACAGATAGGACGATAGGAAGAGGCATGAGATGGAGGATTGTTGGGTTTGGAGAACATCAGGATATGGGAGGTTTTACACAGGTCGGAATAGAAGCCAGTGGCAAGGATGACATTGTAGAGGGTGGCAAGGATTGAAAGGAAGGAGGGAGGGCAGTGGTTGAGGTGGCGGTAGGTAACGCAGTCGTGGCTGGGAGCAGTGTTGCGTTTAGTGCGGAGTGTGAGGCTGATGTCCTGTGTAGTGATGGGAGTGTTAAGTTCAGATGGTGGTGTGTGGCCCAAGTACTTGAAGCTAGGAGCACCCTCTCCAGGCTCCTGCGCCAGCCTAAATACTGCTCGGCGCATGGATATGGCTGGCTCTATTTGCAGTCACGTGTCGAGCGGAAGGAAAGAGGTCCACAGCTGTAGCGACCTCTTGCGGCGCCGTGGACGCCTCCTGGTGGTCTCTGGGAAGCGTCTGTGTTTCCGGGACGACCGGCCTGGCTGACCCCTACTCGGTCCGGAGCCCGCTGTACCGGTCTGCTTCGCGGGAAGCGAGAGTTATAGGCGCTTAGTGTGGACACAGTACTGCCCACATGAAAAATTACGAGTACTTTGACGTATCAGGATAGTGCAATAATTTAGCTTGATGTAACTTTGACGTGGCAGATATAAATCTCGTTTTAATTAAGCGGTCCATATACAGTTTGTGTATTTCTTCAGTAGCCATCATAGTGAAGGTGACGCAGCTGTCGATAACGTCAGTTATCTTCTAATAATCATCGGTAGTGACACAAAAACTCGAAAACGGCTTTGTTTAAGGAATTGATGTGTTATGAACATCCTAAAGCATAAAGTTCCTTCGGATCTGGCACGATTACGTCTAGCTTTTCATGTATATTATGAATTTTGTTTGTTCTCCCACAAATTTTGTTTCACACACACACACACACACGGTAAGATTAGATCTTTCAAAAGCTCTCATTATTTAATTCACGATATTCATATGTTTTTCCCAAATCTTAGTCTCACTCGGAAATATAACATTTTAAATATAAATGACCTATTTTTGCAACAGCTTCTTACCTACAACTATCCAACGTACGCATAAAACAGATGATTACCCTTAGGATGGTATCGGTTTCAATTTTTTATTATTATACAGGAAGGCACTGTGATATCCGCTTGCTTTGTCGAGTTTTAGGGTCCAAATCTCGTTGTTACGTCGAAATTTATTGAGTAATGGATGTATGCAAATCTCTACACCCAATGTAGTGCATGAGCTATTGAGGTGACTGTGCGAAAGTTCACACACTTTTCGGCCCTTGCTACATATGAAATTGTGAGGTTGATATTTTTCCGAACGTGTGATAGTACGTTGCCGGTTAATATACTCTACACACCAACTTGTATAGTCTCTTTGGTTACTACTTCCTCCAGTGAGTGAAAGCCGATGGAATTTATGTTACTTCTGCCTTATTTTATCTCAAGTCTTTCAGGGTCCTCTTAAATTCTTAGTGCTGAATCCCCTTTCTCACTTATTTCTATCCGAGAGTGCGATAAGTCCTCCCGCTCAGGACGGGCTTCATTTATTCTTCTCACCTAACCGCTATCTCCTCTGTGAGTAAGTGAAATTCTCATTGCACCCTTAGTATTACCATCCTTGCTTTTAATTTCATCGAATGTGGTTTTCATTTTCTTACATACTGAGTCAGTTCTCCTGACCGATCATTTCTCTTCAATTTCTTCACATTGTTCCTGCGACCACTTATTCTTGGTTTATCTGCACTTCCAATTTACTTCATTCCTAAGTCATTTGTAGTACTGTATCTTCCGTCCGTCCATTGTTATATTTATACTGTTACCCAAAGTTTCTTCGCCTATATCTTCTTTGTGCCTATATTTGTGTATTCTTTACCTGTATTGCTATTTTTATAGATGTCCACTCCTTTTCAACTGAACTGCCTACTCTGGTATTCCCCA
This sequence comes from Schistocerca serialis cubense, assembly GCF_023864345.2. Lineage (NCBI taxonomy): Eukaryota > Metazoa > Arthropoda > Insecta > Orthoptera > Acrididae > Schistocerca > Schistocerca serialis. The sequence goes on from NC_064641.1 coordinate 313,465,578, forward strand.
TCGCAGTATCCACATCCTTAGCGTACTTCAAATGCGTCTCATCATTTCTCAGTACATCAGTAACCCTCTTCCTTCCCCTCTGATTCTTCCAGCCAACTGTCTTGGACTTCAGTCCACTCTTCATCGTTAGATAAACAGTGACATGAGTCAATACATGGCCCTGGGTACGATTTGCAATCCATTCTGATCACTAAGAAATCCAGCTGGAATCATCCATTGCCTCCGCGCCTTTTCCGGGTATACCTCTTCCTCTTGTGATTCTTGAACTGTTGTCTTCCTTGTGCCTATATTTGTGTGCCATCTAAAATGTATTGCGGAACTCAATTGCTCTCTTTCATCTGTCAGTCCTACTAGCAGGCTCATATTTCTCGTAATCGTTTCTTATATTCCTTCCCCACAACCATGTTCCAATTGAACACGATTATTGGGTTTTTATATCTCTTTAGATTCTAATTACCAGCTGAATATCTTATACATTCTCCATCTTCTGACTGCGATGTCGATATGTATACCTGAAATATAATTGTCGCCGTATGTCTGGTGTCGAATCCGATGATAACAACCTTGTGACAGTCTCTCATTCTCTGACCTACTTTCTTTTCTATAATGGAACGGACTACCATTATACGATTTCCTGGTGCTCTTGAATCCCACTTCTTCTAGACTGAGCATTTGTACTTCCTTTCCAGTTTTTCTACCTTTCCTGATCAGTTCAAACTTCCGACATTCCATGCTCCGACTAATAGGATGTTATCCATTCGCTGATTATCCCATCTTTCTCTCATGGTCAAGCCCCCACTAGAAGTCACCCGCCTAGAGATTCGAGTGGTGGACTAGTCCAGGAACATATGATTCTTCAGCTTCTCCCTGGGTATTTCGTGTCAAAACAGTTCACGGTTGAACGGCCGGACGTCAGGATCCAACGGGCGCAATATTTCACATATGACCACGTTGACATCATGTGGTTCGTCGACGAACTGACGGTCACTTCATCAGTTATTTCGACAATCCGGAAACATTTACCAATGGAGATATCATCATGACTAGAGACCTGATTTTATGCATCATAAAAACCTTAAAATATACATCCAAATATACATACAAAATGCTTAAAATGCATGCAATGTGTCGAAATATGGAAGGTCAAACAATAGAAAAGCATGGTAGTTAATGTGTGCATTATATCTCATGATATAAGTGATATGATGCGTGCATCATATCACTTACGTGGAAGAGTGCCGGCCACGTGAAAAGTCTGTACATTTAGAATGCTGATATCATTTTCTGAATACTCTCTGGTGGAGGTTAGGTAGGGTTTCTTTCGGGATTATTTGTTAAAAATTGGCCAAATTGGGATGCATACCGTGTTGCAAGGTTTGTTTCTTGTTTGCTATTTTAGTCGGTAACAAACGGATGCAATGCGAGTGAGTTGCAGAGAAACAATCGATATGTAAAGGACCAACTTCGAGATATTTCGCACGCAGAGGGGCACGCACAAACACTCCGTAATATTTTATTTACAAAACATCATACAATCTTGAATTTTTTAACAGCATTAACTTTTAATTAATACTATTGGACCAAGACATCATTTACAATTTATTTTACAATTTTCTACTATTGTAAACATAAACAACCAGGTACCAAATATCGATAGTAATATTGTGTGTTCGATCACTCAAAACGTTTTTATAAGCAGAAACCCACCTTTACTGTGGTATCTGGGCAATATTTGAATTTGGGTGCTATGTTGGTAGTTATTGTTACTGGTAAAAGTTCACCTCTCCCAATAATAAAACTACCAATAAGGCATGGGTTATTGTTTAAACTGTTTTCAAACTTTTCTTTACGTTTCCTTGCGAATACCTCTGGCAGTGAAGTGTTCAAAAAAATGGTTCTGAGCACTATGGGACTCAACTGCTGAGGCCATTAGTCCCCTAGAACTTAGAACTAGTTAAACCTAACTAACCTAAGGACATCACAAACATCCATGCCCGAGGCAGGAGTCGAACCTGCGACCGTAGCGGTCTTGCGGTTCCAGACTGCAGCGCCTTTAACCGCACGGCCACTTCGGCCGGCTGTGAGGAGTTCACTACAAAAATTTTATTCATTAACAGAATATTTTCATTCAACGCCAAACCTTGAGTTTCAAGTTTTTTCATACTTGCAGGTACATGGGAAAAACGAGTGCTAATCACTGCAGTGTCACCATCTAATACTGGAATCATTAAATCTTCCTTCCAATGAGAAACTGCCAAAGTCGTTTACTACCCCTCTAATGGCCTCGAAACGACGCAGCCTCGACCCGCGTACAGTAATGAGTTACCCCTGGTTCGAGAGGTAAAGGCACATTTTGTAGTTTTTCTTTGTGGGCCTTGATGTGAGCAGGAGCCTTTAGAAACACTTTCTTTGTCGATGCAATCAGTTTATTTACATTAAAAACCGTGGAACGTACTAATTCAGTAAGGCGATGTACTCTACGAGCAAAGCACATCACATGGATCAAATTGGGATAAGAGAGTCAGAAGGATTTTCCTGCTTTGATCATATAGGGAGCAGCATCTGAAATAAACACAAACACCCTTTCATTTGCAGAAGATACTGGAAATATTTTTCTAATACCCTCATTCACAAATCTGGCAATCGTAGAATGATTTACTTTTTCATGTTCTTTGCAGATCGCTAAATTTGAAGAAGGCTCTTCTTTTAAAGCACCAGCAATTAAATTTGCAATGTATCGACCACAAGTGTCTGTAGTTGCGACAACTGAAATTCAGAGAATGCTGTCCTTGAGTTTATCGCGCAACTTACTTTTTTTGAAAGAGGGAAAAATATTCCGTTAATTTGGAATGAAAATATTCGATTACATAAAATCTCTTTTACATTCATTGAAACCCAAGGCTAAATTTTCTCAGGGCGTTATGGCCAGAAATATCATACATATTTCAACGTGAAGACAACCGTCTCGCTCACGATGGGAAAAAATAATTATCTCTCTTTAATGTTAGGCGATAAGCAAATTTAATGTAGTATTCAAACAATAATTTTTCTCTGTATGGCTTGATGCTCCAGTATAGCTGCGTACGTGCAATGGCAGCGTATACAATTAAAATAATTCCTTTCACTAAAACTGTACCTCTGGCCTAAAATGAAATGGAAATTATTATGAGACCCCATTTTACATATACTGGTGTTAAATCCTTCCAATACTTTCAGAATTAAAAAGCTATGAAGTAATATTTATCCATTTTAACAGCAATCGCGTAGCTTCAACAATGCAGTTACAAATGGCCAGAGCAACATATAAATTTTACGTAATTAATTAAATAAAGGGGACAGGGAAGGTGCTTTCTTGCTACTAACAAAAACACATACTGCATTAAATACTGACATATATATATTTCGTAGAAATTGTAAAAACACTACATATAGTAGAAGTAATTCTTTACAGACGGTAATCAAAATGCAACATTAGAACCAACCAGGCACAGAAGACAAAGAAGAAGAAGAAGAAGAAGGCAAGAGAAGACACTGAAATCTTTTCTTATATACTACGATACAGTGAGAATAGTAATTACAATTCTCTGAGCACGTATAGCAGTCCATTGTAGTCACATATCGATAAAGTGATTTGGATTACTTTTTTCAAGAAGTGATGCTATAAGGTAATTGCATATTTCTTCCAGAACATTTACATAAATAGTCGGTATGTAATTCTTACGCAATGTTGATTCATCAAATATATTTTAATTTTAGCAATGTTTGCGCAGGAAGCCTTTGGGGATAGGGTTTGTCAGTTTGTGAAGAGGAATATTGCTTGCAATGAATGCTTCTCATAGATCCATGTTTAACGGACTTTTTTTGTTACCTTTGGACAAATCCCTGCCACTGTAACTTGCTGTTGTCACAAGTTGCTGTCGTGGTCCTTTCCTCTGCTTTCTTTCGATATCAATACTTGTCTTGACATGCTTGTCTATTTGAAACTTTTTTTTCCATGCAACATTTTTCTCGCAAACTCGACACTACAAAACAATTCCGTCATATGGAAATATTCCAGGATGCTCAGATATCCACGAAACGGTTTCTTTTTTCGGCGGGTATAGCGCATAACATATTACACGCTACACATCGTAAAGACGTTCGACTGTGTGCAAGTAAATAAAAGGCTAAACTGAAACGATGGACTCATTTAATTTAATTGTTGCCGACGCGTACGCTATGACTGCGGAGGGGTTTAACCTTGGGCGCGGATGCAGGAGCATTGGCTCTTTCTGCCAGTTCTTGTTCCTCTTCTGTGATGAGTTCGCTATGCAGTGGCCTTTCGGTTAACGATAGCATGTTGTTGTAGGTCGCGGTCAATCCGTGAGAGATCAAAACTATATCGAGCTAGACACCGCTAGTCTAAATTTTTAAAATATTGTAAAAATAGAGCGAAAACATGCATCGTCACTAGTTTTTAGTTGAAACTTCCTATAACCGATGAGAAGGAGCCAAGTATCGAAATGCATATGCAACATACAAATGCATATAATCCGATCTCTAACCATGACACTTTTTTCATTACAAGCTACGTATCCTGTCCAGGCACATTATGTGTCCTTAAGGCAGTGATTTTCACTTTCTTTGCATCCTCGTGCCATTGGTTATTGCTGATTTTTTCGCCTCGTGGGGGCAGTTTCCCACCCCAAAGGCAAGAGAGTGCCCCGAACCTCTGTCCACTCCATCGCCCAATTAGACAAGGTCTCTGGCAGACCTAGACTGACTTCTTATGCCGTAAGTCCTCGACCACCTTTGCTGATTGTATGCTACAACATCACTAACAGTTTGTCAGCGGGAGAAGAAAACGACTAATTATGTTTTCTGTTCTTGATTCCTTCCGATAGCAAAATATCGTCGGGCGGCTTATGACATCGTGGAGTCAGCCAACTGCCTTTCGGATGTAAGCGCTTCATGATGTGGGGGATTTCACTTGTTACAGTTTTTCTACTATCTCACAACACGTTTGTCGAACAGTAATCACATATACAACTCGATGTACCTGCAATTATAATTTGAAGTGAGAGTAGTATTACTCCGTAACAAGCGACAGAAGACAAGGTCATGTGTCCACAGGTGTCGATAAGAATACAATTTATCACATGCTTCGTTTGATTCTTAACTTGACTAAACTCGATGTATTCTTCATTCATCAAGCTATTTGATGTGTTCCTATAAGTTTCATGAAGGTTTCCGAGATATATTCACCATGTGGTTCTATCAACATAGATACTGAGTATTCATGTGCAACTACGAAACTATTGGATTCCAATTATTGCGAAGTGAAATTAGGTTCTTCCCTACTTATTTACACGCTTTCGAACAATTGAACTGAGAATATTTATACACTAACTGAAAAAACGCAACACTAACAATAATTAATATACAGTAATGAAATTTCGGGAATACGTTCGACTAGGCAACGTTTTAAGTAATTAAAATTGTAAGACCACAGGTTAATGTACGCACGAGATAAGCCATTGCACATGTGAAACACTGGTTCATTAATGATACGTGCAGCCACCCGAATGTTGAATGTAAACATGTAAACGTGCATGTAAGGCGTTGTACAGGTGCCGAATGTTAGTATGTGGGATGGAGTTCAATACCTGTTGCACCTGGTCGGTGAAGACAGGTACGGATAATGCTGGTTGTGGATGACGCTGGAAATGTCATTCGAGGATGTCCCGTATGTGCTCATTTGGAGATAGATATGGTGATCGAGCAAGTCAAGGTAAGATGTCGACACTCTATAGAGCATTTTTGGTTCCAAGAGCAGTACGTGGGTGATGTTTATCCTGTAGGAAAACATCCCCTAGAATGCTGTACATGAATGGCAGCATAGCAGATCGAATCACCAGAACGACATGGAAATCTGAAATTTGTGCAGTGGGATAAGCACGAGAATGCTCCTGCTGTCATTCGATATCACACTGTGGCCTATAACTTCATGTGTATGTTCAGAGTGCCTAGCGTCCAGACAGGTTGGTTGCAGCACCTCCTATACGTTGGGCAACCCCTTCTATGAGCTCTCGCTTGACGCCATGGAAGATTCCAGTGTCTGTGGTTTGGAATTAGTGAATTACACACCTGGGTGGCGGGGGGGGGGGGGGGGGGTGGGCTGCCTCTGAGCTGTAAGCTGTACCTGAGGTAACCGAATTTTGTTCATGTGTTCTTTCAATGTGGTGCCAACTGCTGCTCAGTTTTCTGTTGCGGATACAGTACGATGCACAAGAGCCTTTGCTTCAACGTGGCTTTTCCTGTTTGGTTTGAGAATATCGAAGAACAAACAAATAATAATAAGTATTGATAATAGTATGTCATCAGTTTATACAAACTTTGCGCGATTGACAATGGGTTTTTGCGTAAGATCCGTTCATTGTAAGTTTGACCTTGAGTGATTTTTCTGAAAATATTTCTTTATCGGACTTCATACGTTGAATAATTCCAAAGCTTTGGATCGTACTGGACCTTTGATATAATTTGTAATACGGAACCTTTTGCCTTGCCAAGACGCCGCTAGTTAGAACAACGGCTTGCAACATAAATGAAACACAAGATTAAATAATATCACTCTGTTCACAAAATATTGTACCAAATTAAATTACATAGACACATTAATTCTGTTGCTGTGTGCAACTATGAGTACGCTTAGTGAGACTGCATCTCATAGAATAATGGTGTTGTGCCAAATAATTATCTGCAGCGATGTCTGATATGCGTCCGGTCCGGACGGCTTCCAGAACGGGAAAGGTGTCGTCTACTCGGCAAGACAAGTGAACTGCATAGTTATTCTAATGTTTTAGCTGTTGTTAGCCACTATCGATACGACCGCTCGTACTAATTAATATCTTAAGTAATTCTTTATTTATATTCTGAACTTTTATCTACGTTTTTGTTACATATCAACGCCCATCCGGCAAATGTGCCGTTCAAAGCTACACGTCAAACGTGATGGTCTTCCCTCTTGGTAGTACCACGAGGCCGTTCTGAAGCGGTTTCCTTGAGACTATACGTTCTCGTGAGCACCGCTGCCAGCAGTCATGTAGAGTGGCTACATTGTTTTCGACTCTTTCTGCAGTATCGCAGAAGGAACTGAAATAAACTTACCTAATATGGGAAAGGAGAAGGACCCATGGAAGGGCGAAACGATGATAATCGCATCTTTTCCCTTTGACAGTTCAAATTTATTTACAGAATACATTACGCTAATAAACGGAATATGATGTTAATCAAGCCAAACAAGGAGAAATAGGACTATTTTTAAAATAATCGGTTGAAGCCACTAATGAAACGCCCTAAGCCACAGCAAGAATTCAGAAACAAATACAAAATTCCAAGTCAATAATAAGCATTTCTTCATTAAAATAATCTGGCTTTGGAATAATTAAAATGATTACCCTCCTAAAACATTAAGAACACATCGCCACTTACAGCTCTTAAAAGGGTTTAAAAAACAGAAATTCAAGTTAATTTCAATATTAATCACACTAGGCTTTGAAAGAAACATTTGTAGCTGCGATTACTAAATCAAAAGTCAAAACAGGCAGTCTTCAGACAGCCAACATCTACGATCCAGCAAGATTTTCTTTTGGATGCATTGAATTAATGCAGTACGAAGATCATGGCAAGATCATTAAGAAAACATCTCAGACATTGACCGCTCGAGAAAGTAAGCCCAACGTTTCAAATATTACTACAATAAGTACAGGGTGAAATAATCTGTTTTAGAAAATCTGAAGGTTAATCGTAAATCGGATAATATTACGCATTTCAGGAGACATTAAAATATTTGGGGGAACATATCGACATATGATCTTGTAAATAAAGCGCAGGCTCCACAAACATAACTTCAGAAATATGCAGCTAGTGCTAACATCTCCACTAAGGTAATGTCGGGCAACTCCAGACAGTGGACCCTCGACTCGTAAGACTAAGAGCTGTTAACAAACTCTATTCAGGTGAAACTAGAGCTAAGAAATTCAAGTTAACAAAAAGTAATTCCTCCACGCCTTAATAACTTAATGACATAAAATCTTCAAATCTGCCTTAATAAACAAACAGTAACGTTACTCTAAATTGCACTGAACAAATACCGCTTAACAACATAAAACGGTAAAATAATGGCGTAATGAACTTTTGCACCAAAATAACTTCACTGAATAGGGTGAAATCACTAATCACAGACAGTTACTTAAAATAGGAAACCAGTCAGTAACTCAACTAGGCTTCTGTGAGAACCAGGAGCTTACCTCTAGGAGGTGGTACTTAATTTCTATCTTTTTCACCGGAGGCTCTCTTTCATGGCACTGAGATTTCAGAAACATCCGAAATACAATTTCAACAGCATACGATAGTTCGACAAATCTCCTTAAAATAATTAAAACATTGAATTATAAATCCAAGAAAATATGCCAAGTCATTAAAAACAACCGCTTAATGAACCAGATTTACCAAATAGTTTATGACGAATTTAACAGTACTAAATACCGAATTTCGTTAAATACGAAGGTAAAAATCAAACGGCCTGGAGAATAATGCTGATTTGAAAGCCACATTATTTAAAGTTCCAGATAGATTGTTGCTTAAACAAATAACAGTAGGGCAAAAGTTTAAGTAGTGCACATAATTGCAAGCTACCATCGTTACACGTGCGGAACAAGCGCTAACCATGAAATGGATCAAACTGAAACAGAGAAGTTGTGGGTAGCAAGCAATAATTACAATGAGGGATTTTTTATATATATATATATATATATATATATATATATATATATATATTATTGGTGTTTTGCCCCTAAAGAGCGCATTTGGACTAAACTACATGGCCAGTTCCTTTTGCTGCCTTCCTTGCTGCCCAAACTTCCCTAATTCGCTCGCTGTGTTTGTGTTTCCGGTCCTCTGTCCATGCTTCTTGTCGGCTTTGTGTCTTCGACTTCATCTTGATTGCCTTTTTGGTTGCCCATATTTCTTTCATCTTCGGGCTGTGATCTTGCTTGCGTTCTTCGGTCCATTTTATGGCTGTTCGTTTGTCTCATTGTATCATATGTAGTTTACTTTTCTTAATGATGTTTCTGAATTTTATTCTGTCGTTTATTGTGTCTGCTGTTATGTTGACATGGTTCAGGTCGTTTTCTACCTCTGCCACCGATTTGTTGTTTCTAGTGGTTACCCAGTCAATATGTTTGGTCAGCCTGTGAGATAGCATTCTGTATTGGTGTCCATAGAATTGTAGTCTGCGTTTTCTAATCTTTTCTGTGATTGTCTCCGTATGTTTGTACAATTCCTCTGTAGGTTTCTTGATCCATATTCCATTGTTGTTAGTTGCGCCAAATATTTTCCTAACTATTTTCCGTTCTACTTTTTCTAATTGTCTGATACGTGTATGCCCTAGGATTAGTGTGGTCTCTGCTGCATATAGTGCCTCGGGGAGCACCACCGTGTCGTAATGACGTAATTTAGCTTTTTGTGAGATAGACTTCTTGTTGTAATGATTCCACACTACTTTGTATGCCTCATCGAGTTTAGTCTTTCTTTCTTCGTTTGAGTCTCTGTTATGTCCACTCGTTTGCAGTGTTTCACCGAGGTATTTGAAGTTTGCTGTTTTATAAATCGTGCCATACTTTGTGTTCAGAGATGAGAGTTTCTTTGTGCTCATAAACTGTGTCTTTTCGTAAGAGATCTGTAGTCCAGTTTTGGAAGCGATTTCGTACGGTTTTTTCAATAGCGTCTTTTGTTTCCTTTATACCTTTCCTGACAATCGCCAAATCGTCTGCAAAAGCCAGGCATTTAATCTGTAGGTTTCCAAAGGTTATCCCCTGTTGTGATGTTTCCCATTCTTTTATGACCTTATCTAACACCAGATTGAAAAGGTGAGGTGAGAGGCCATCGCCTTGTCGGACACCTGTACGATTTTCAAAGGGCTCTGATAGTTCCTCACAGAACTTTACTTTGGAGGTCGTGTTGGTTAAAGTTTGCTCTATGATAGCCCGTGTTTTGTTGTCTGCTTTGTATTCTGCTAGAATTCTGAAGAGAGTATTCCGGTCAATAGAGTCGAGCGCCTTTTTTGAAGTCAACAACGGTAATGATCAGGTTCTGTTTGTGTTGTAAAATCATTTTCAGGTTCCAAATTTGTTCCGCACAAGACCGCCCTTTACGGAAGCCTGCTTGATATTCCTCAATCAAGTGGTCGGCCTGGCATTCTAGTCTGTTCAGTAAAGCTTTAGAGAGGATCTTGTATGTGACTGGTAGTAGGGATATTCCTCTGTAGTTGTTCGGGTCAGTCTTGTCACCTCTTTTGTGTAGTGGGTGTATCAGGGCAGTTTTACAGTCGTCAGGAATATTCATGGTCTTCCAGATGTCTTCCAAGATCCTGTGGATTTCTCTGATGAGTTCTGGGTCCTGTAACTTCCAGATTTCCGCGATGATGCCATCTTCTCCTGGTGCTCTACGATTTTTGAGTGACTTGATCATTTCTTTAACTTCTTCTAGAGTTGGAGGTTCACTATCTGGATTGTATATGCTCGTTTCTGTCATCATTTCTTCCATAGGGGGGTCCGTGTTGAGCAGTTTTTCAAAGTACTTTGCAAGAATGTCATAATTGTTTTTGGTACTGGTTTCTAGGGTTCCATCCAGCCATCTGAAGCACAAGTTGGGTGTTTGATATCCAGTCATATTTTCTCTGAACGTTCTGTAGAAGTTTCTTGTATTGTTCTTCATGAAGTCCGATTCGATCTCTGTCAGTCGCCGTTTGTCATACTGTCGTTTTTCACTGCGAATGATTTTGCTTGAGTGCTTCTGTGTTTTCATCTTGGGATTTATGACTACTAAATTTTGTCCATGCACTGATTCGTTGGTCAATAGCTTGGTCACATGTGTGGCTCCACCAACGGTGATTCCGTGTGCGTGGTGCTTGTGCTAGTTTCATGTCCTCTCGGATTCTTTGTAAAAGTTGTGTCCAGTCTGTGGTTTTCTCCATTTTAATTTTGTGTAAAGTTTGTGCCTGGTTGAAAGTAACGTATTCTGGATCTGGTCTAACAATTTTGTTCTTCTGGAGCTTTTTCATGGGCAAAAGACGAATCCTGATCTGTAGTAGGTGGTGGTCTGAGTCGAAGTAGCCTTTACGGGTGTCTATGTTCAAAATTTTTTTGTGAGTCTTTCTGGACTATTACGTGGTCGATTTGTAGTTCTTGCTTTCCGCTGGGGAATTTCCATGTGGTAAGTTTTCGTGTTGGTTTCTTGAATTTTGTTGACATAATGGCGAGGTCGTGGCTTTTGCAAAAGTCTATCAGATGTTTTCCGTTTTTGTTGGTGTCCTTGTGTGGAGTATGTTTTCCTGTGATATGTCTGTATATATTTTCTTTTCCGAGTTTAGCGTTGAAGTCTCCCAGTATTATTTTGACTCTTTGTGCAGGAATTTTTCTGATAGTTTCTTCCATTGTCGTCCAGAAGTCATCAATTTCGTTCGGGTTTTTTCTGTTGTAGTCATTAGTCGGTGCATGTGCGTTGATTATTGTGTGGAATTTATTGGCTGATTTCACTGTGATGGTGCTGATTCTTTCGTTTGGTGACGAAAAGTCGATTATGCTGTCCGTGATGGACCTGTGTACTGCAAATCCTATGCCAAAAAGCCTTAGGTTTTTGAGTTGTCTCGATGGTTTTTCTTTGTATATTCTGAAATTCTCCGTGTTGAAATGGTCTTCGTCTGTGAATCGTGTTTCTTGCAGTGCACATATTTTGATTTGAAATTTTTCGAGAGTGTCTGTCAGTTGTTTCATCTTTCCTGTCTTCATCAGTGTGTTCACGTTGAATGTGCCGATGTAGTGTTTGCGTTTGGTCTTGAGGGAGTTTGAGTAGCTCCGATTCTTCTCATGATGTCCGTGAGCCCCCGGAATCCGATGCTCACGACGATCCCAGTCTATTGACTGGGGCCTGGGGTAATGGGATTTTTCTCATGATGTTTAGTAGTTGGATGTATGGCATGCTGCCGAGTACAACCTGACTTTCCAAATCAGGAGGTTGGTTGAGGCCGCCACTGACATGTGTAGCAGTAACCTTTTGTAGCCGCCCACTGTGGGAACAGACGCTACTAGTAGTTTTGGTCCGCCCCGAGTATTTCACTTCCTCGGTACCACCTATATCTAGGAAGCATTCCCCTATCCACCACCTGGCGAGGCGCTCGGTTGCGGGTCCACTAACCGCCCCGATATGTATATATTTTTTTTTGAGATTTCATAAAGCAGTAGTGACAGAGGCATGCATATCGCTGAGCGAGCGATACCAACCATCGCTACATCAAGAAGCCATCATTCCGTTATTTCAACTCAATGTAAAACGGCAGTATCCAAAAGTGCACAGCGTGGACGTAAGGGAAGACAGTTCAGCTAAGGCACACTGGAAGGTTTGGTGAAAACTTCGATGCAGCCACTAACGGTACCCTCGTAACTAATCAGTCTCCGCACAAGTAGAGCCAACGACCCACAGACCCGACGGGCCGCCCACTCTCAGTGTTGCTCTCTCGCCACGTACCCAGACGCTTCCTCACTCCACACGTTCAGGCGTGTTTTCAAGATTCGCGCCAGAGGTAAGTCACAGGAAGCTAAGGGTAATTGATACCACTTAGTGGTGCGCCAGCAACTGAAGGGGGAAGAAAAGGTGAAATGAAGCCACCACGGCTCAGAAACATACAGCTTCTTGTAGCCCTATTACGCGATTTCGATTAAACTCCGCGAGGTGTTGATAATGACATCTTGTCCAACATGAACTCACCATGGCTAGTCTCAAAGGTAACTAACGCTTAAGACCGTTACAGTTTGTCTTTAAATAAAAATTGATTTGCATACTCTTAGTGCAGCTCCTTTCTGCAGCTGTGACTTTTTTTCCGTCAGTGTGTGTACAACCGTTCTCTTAAAGGAACGATGTGGCAATAGTCCTATATATTCTTCAGTATTATGCATTTAGGTGGGATCATTTTCTTCCAGCAAGGTTGCTTCTTCCTGATGAAGAACTTCTCTTGTGGAGCAACAATTTAGTTACCGTAAAGTTACTTGCTATATTTTTAGTAATATCCAGAACTTTGTTTACAGAAGATAAGTTTCTGTCGAGTACCTTCTGAACAGTAGGAGCTGCATTATGTTCCTCACAGTAAATGTTCAATATGCTCTATTTCTTCCTGTAGAAAGTTATTTAGGGTCACATTTATCACTCGACCATGGTAACTGCACGTGGTTAACTACAGGGTGCGATATACACTCACGCTCATAAATTAAGGATAATTGCAGAATGTAGTGTCACAAAACGTGCCACTACACTAACCTGGCGCCAATTGCATAGGCACATAGGGAACACAAACGACACAGATCGGTAAGTCCACCGTATTGGTAATAAGTTGAGAAAACCGTCTCGTAAAACATATGCTACAAAGCGCCACTGTATCCTGCGCATTACCGCGACGTCAATATGGGATATGATCACCATGCAAATGTACACAGAACGCACAACTGGTTGGCACACTCTTTGATCAGGTGGTCGAGCAGCTGCTGGGGCCTCCCATTCTTGCACCAGTGCCTGTCGCAGCTCCTGAAGTATCCTAGGGGTTTGAAGACATGCAGCGATACGCCGACCGAGAGCATTCCAGACATGCTCGTTGGAGTTTACATCTGGAGAACAGGCTGGCCGCTCCATTCGCCTGATATCTTCTGTTTCAAGGTACTCCTCCACGATGGCAGCTCGGTGGGGCCGTGCGTTATCAACCATCAGGAGGAGGGTGGGACCCACTGCATCCCTAAAAAGGTGGACATACTGGTGCAAAATCACGTCCCGATACACCTGACCTGTTACAGCTCCTCCGTCAAAGACATGCAGAGCTGTACGCGCACCAATCATAATCCCTCCCCACACCACCAAACCACGACCTCCATGCAAGTTCCTTTCAAGGAAATTAAGGGGTTGGTATCTTGTTCCTCGTTCACAGCAGACGAAAACCCGGCGAGAATCACTGTTCAGACTATATCCGGACTCGTCCGTAATCATAACATGGGACCAGTGTTCCAATGACCATGTACTGTGTACTTGGCACCAGGGTTGCTTTACAAGCTCTCCTGTGACCAGGGGTCAGTGGAATGCACCTTGCATGTCTCCGGGCAAATAAACCATGTCTGTTTAGTCGTCTGTAGACCGTGTGTCTGGAGACAACTGTTCCAGTGGCTGCGGTAAGGTCCTGTGCAATGCTACCTGCAGTACTCCTTGGCCGTCTGCGGGGACTGATGGTGAGATATCGGTCTTCTTGTGGTTTGGACACGTTTCAAGTCTGCTGAAATCGTTGGTATAATCTTGAGATCACACTTCGAGGCCCACGCAGGATCCGTGCTCCGATCTGCTGTGTTTGACCCGCCTCCAGTCACCCTAGTATTCTACCCCTCATAACGTCCTCAATATGTGTTCTTGGAGCCATTTCCAACACACAGTCGCCATTAGCACGTCTGAAAACGTCTGCACACTTACTAGCTGCACCATACACTGACATGCACCAACACACCTCTGCGTATGTGGACTGTTGTCAGCGCCACCGTGAGACGATCGCAGGTCAAATGCATCGCATGGTCATACCCTTAGGTAATTTATACCCGAAAACTGCCTCCAGAGTGTTGTTTCACCAAGTATCAGCATTGTTCTTAATTTATGAGGATGAGTGTATTTAAGATTTCAAGCAAAAAAAAAAACTGTTCAAATAGGTTCAAATGGCTCTGAGCACTATGGGACTCAATTTCTGAGGTATTTAGTCCCTAGAACTTAGAACTAGTTAAACCTAACTAACCTAAGGACATCACACACATCCATGCCCGAGGCAGGATTCGAACCTGCGACCGTAGCGGTCTCGGCCACTTCGGCCGGCTCAAGCAAAAAATTTGTTTACGAGAAGCGTTCAGTATGTAACGGAATTTGTATTTTTCTTGGTCAAATTGAGATTTTGTTGTGGAACGTTTTGGAATGTTCCCGCTTCGGCCCCTACAGTTTCATTAAGTTTCCATAGATGGCGGCGTTATACGTAGCCTTAAAAATGGCGTCGGTAACGGAGTTGCGTTCCAAGCAGAAAGCTGTCATTGAGTTTCTTTTGGCGGAAAATCAGAGCTTCGCAGATACTCACAGGCACTTGCACAAAGTCTTCGGAGAGCTGGCTGTGAACAAATGAACGTTGAGTTGTCGGAGTGAGGGGTCTGTCATCATCGCAACAAGGTCGAGCAAAGTGTCCGATCTTCTACGTGACGGCAGTTCTCACACAAATATGTCTGCTGCGATGCTGGGACGTGGGGACACTTCCATTCGAGGTGATCGACGGATCACAATCAAACACCTCGTTCCTCAACTGGATGTCTCTTTTGGTGCTGCTGACATACTCGACCACTAGTTGTGAAACTCAAAAGTGCCTGCCGGCAGGGTTCGTCGCCGCCTAACAGAAGACTTCCATGTGTTTGCCCCAAATAGGATGCACTCCGCGGTAAACAATACCTGGATGATGCGGAGGTTAGTAATGAAGCAAGATGTTGGTTGCGACATCCACCAGTACAGTGGTACCATGCGGACATACAGGCTTTTCCAGGAAGGTAGCGTCAGGCTGTCGCATTGAACGGATATTATGTTGATTAATAGAGGGTTATAGCCAGAAAAGTAGGGAATAATATGGTTTACTGGGATCCTGTATGGACCCAACCTGCTTTCAGAAAAAAAATATGTTGCATTACTTGTTGACTGCCACTCGTAGTAGAATACTTGATCGTAAAATGAAGTAAGTAGTTTCTTTGACATATGCAACCACCACAAGAAGTAAGCACTCGTCTCATTATTCTTGAATTTAGATCAGACTGCATAATATAGAACTCAAATGAGCCAACATTCATAGTGACTGACGCAGTGCGGGCTGATATCACCGCCCAATGCCGAAACCCAGGTGCTTGTAGACGCCTGCTGCTTCAATACTTATACCTTGTAACTATGACCTGTGCAGTGTGGTAGTAACCAGTGTTTCGAGACGATTCAATGGTGCTTGGCAAACTACGTAGGTAACTACAGACGCAGCTAGCTCATCCTTTTCCGCGTATAAAGAAACGCCGTTTGGCCTGGATGGGCACT
Source organism: Schistocerca serialis cubense (assembly GCF_023864345.2). Lineage (NCBI taxonomy): Eukaryota > Metazoa > Arthropoda > Insecta > Orthoptera > Acrididae > Schistocerca > Schistocerca serialis. The sequence goes on from NC_064641.1 coordinate 313,481,742, forward strand.
TCGACACAGCTGGGCTTTGAAACGGCGTTCACTGAGTGCTGGTTTCCGCGAAGAGGCTGCGAGCGTTCATCCGCCATCACGATGGAACTGCCAACTGGAAGTCCAGCCTCAGATGGGCAGGGGTTTGAGCTAACGTCCTCTCAGTTCTGCACATCTGCGGCCCAGTCAGGTACAGGTCAATGTGCTGTTAACAAGGTTGCCACTGAGCCACACCGACGAAATTGATGACACAAGCACACCTTCACATGCCCGCCTGTCTCGGCTGTATGTACATCTGTCCAACTTAGAAGTCAGTAAATTGTCTCCACTGGATGGCTACATCTTCTACCCCTACTCTCCGCCTCCAGAAATCACAATTATGGTGATGACAGTGGCAGTGCAGCAATGGCGCTTAACGAAAATGTGCAAGTAAGTGCCGCACCTCCTGTACTACCACTTCGTAGTCCGTCTATGTCTCCGTTTGTTAAGACTTTTTTTTCTCATAAACAAGTATGGGTAATAAGTTGAAATTTAATTTAACAGCTAACAGCAACGGTCCATTGGTAGTGTAAGCTAAGTCAAAAGCAATCTGAAGATACGGCCACTTGTGCACACATTTTGATACACGCTAACTCACTCATCAAAACCAATACCTAATTTAATATTGTACGGAGAGTGAGTCCTAGTTGTGCTGCCCGGTTTTCCTGTGCAGGCCTGTGAAATTATTTCCGGGCTGTCCTTTTTACGTTTCTGAAGTTTTTTTACGTTCCTGTAAGTAACAGACGAGAAAACAGACGGTAAGTGAAAAATAGTCAACTCAGGAAATAATTCATCACATTCTGGATCAGTCAGTTAAGGTGCGGACTGATAATAGGTACTTACCTAGTGATTTAGACAGACTTCCCTAGATGTAAGCACCGTCTCATCAGAGACTCAATTTGCCGGAGAATCCGACGATGATACATATCTATGTAATCTACATACAGCTGCAAAATTAGGGAACTGGAATGAAGAGCAAATGTTAAATATGACTCGCCTGAAATTTGCAAGTGATTCTAGAGTTTACGCGATGTGCCACGAAAAATTTCGAAATGCTCAATTCCCCCAGAATTTACATAAAGGATTTGTGGAGCGTTATAAACAACAGAACACAGCTACATACTATCGGGAGAAACTTTGTCGGATAAGTGAGACATAGGAAGTGATTGTAGAGACTTTAAGGTCGCATAAGGAAGATATACGTTAGAACACATGAAATATGGGATGATAACGACGCCCGTAGGCCCATTTTGTTGGAGCCAGAGCAACTGTTTGTGAGTACGTATTTGGGAATTTGACTCTCGAGAAGTTCCGCAAAGTGTGCACAGATTTTCCACAAACTTTAAACGAGGCTGCAAGAACCACAGCAACTTTGGCCGAGACTGGGACAGTGATCAAGTCTAGAGACAGAGGAAACTAGTCTTCAATATTGAGACTGTGTGTTACGGACGTAGTCAGACAGGCCACACTGATCTAAGTCACAATATATGTAGTTTTAGGTGTCGGGAACTCCGAATGAATGTGTGGGCGGAGGGATAAGCAACCAAGAGGATGGGCTTCGCCGAGTACATTTCGCAACCAAACGTTTAACGAAAGAGGGAACGGTATATCCATTTGCAGTCACCAGTAAGTATTAGAACGAGAAAAATCCCAGGCGCAATCACTGGCAGACCGTTGTTTAACCCCGTAACAGGGAAAAGACAGTGCGACTTTTTTGCTGGATGCAAGACTGCAGTTATCCGTAATCAAGTCACGGCATACTGTGGCGTTTTATTCGTGACGGCTCGCTGGTGATTGTTGTCCCAGTCTGGTTGACATGGAACAGCATCCGTCGATCGCGACGACTCCGATCTGTAACTGTTAAAAACAAATTCCTCGCATCGTTCATTAGTTTCAGACTCTATCTCTCTTAGACTGATAGCAGCGTATCGTTGTAGCAGCACGCCGGAATGGGTAAGCAGCCCTCGTTTAAAATTGAACTACTTGTGTTCGAAGTCTGTCGGTCCTCTGTTCTTCGGACCCACAGCGACTGCACTACTCAGCAACAACTCCCTTGATCTGAAACCATTAACTAAATATGTTTCGCGTGCTCGCGACAGGCTGATAAGCTAACGCGAACTTGATGATTGTAGTTCTTATGCCCGGTTTGGGAATGAGTGTTCAAACGCAGATAATAGGATATCTTGAATTATAAAGTCCGTCACTCAAGCCGATGCCACATCATAGTTTTGCGGGGATGTTGATTTATTAATGAACATAGCATCGTCAAGGCGTCGCTATGGTATCAATTCAACGACTAATACGGCGTAATTCCAGAGACAAAATACTCTTCTGACAAGATGCAGAAAGGGTCGTAAACTTGCTGTTTACTGTTAATAAAAATCACTAAATCACCTTTAACTTCTGCGTTCGCTCAAGAAATGGTTAATTCCACAATTACACTGTAAATTTCCATTAAATGACGTAGCCGACACGAAGCATTAAGGTTGTATTGGAGTTTACTGAACTTCGTAATTATTTAAACCTGCACTGAAAACACACCGATCTGTCATTCAGGATTTTGAATCTTCTTGCATCAGCGATTCTGACATTGACTACAGCTTCCAACAACACGGCGTAACTGTAAGTTCATCGTGATGGCATGTAGCTGTTTCCGACTCAAGGATAATAATAGAGTTTATGTCGGCGGTTGGTATATTGCTGTGTCCTTTGACGTTCGTGACAATCACTGATCACGAAGGCTAAGTCCCAGCGTTAATCTGTTACCACACGATTTACCTTTCTTTGACATATAATTACTGCTCCGTTGCCTGGCTAAACTGTACATGTTATTTTACTTCAGTTCGAAATTCTGACTAGTAGGTCAAGTCGATACTGGAAAACTTTTAAAACGTCTGAACGGTTTGAAACAATCTGGTAGCGTTCAATAGCCTTACTACTATTTGACGTCTACAAGAGAGACTGAATTAACATATCAGTTGGTGTGTTACACTGTAGTCGCAGCGAACTTACAGCACGATCCGGCTACAACTCTCTTCTTGGATAAATGTTATCTCTGATCTATTTACGGTCTGGGCTTTAACCTTAGCAAAGAATATACGAGGGCAGTTCAATAACTAATGTAACACATTTTTTTTCTCGGCCAATTTTGGTTGAAAAAACCGGAAATTTCTTGTGGAATATTTTCAAACATTCCCGCTTCGTCTCGTGTAGTTTCATTGACTTCCGACAGGTGGCAGCGCTGTACGGAGCTGTTAAAATGGCGTCTGTAACGGATGTGCGTTGCAAACAACGGGCAGTGATCGAGTTTCTTTTGGCGGAAAACCAGGGCATCTCAGATATTCATAGGCGCTTGCAGAATGTCTACGGTGATCTGGCAGTGGACAAAAGCACGGTGAGTCGTTGGGCAAAGCGTGTGTCATCATTGCCGCAAGGTCAAGCAAGACTGTCTGATCTCCCGCGTGCGGGCCGGCCGTGCACAGCTGTGACTCCTGCAATGGCGGAGCGTCCGAACACACTCATTCAAGATGATCGACGGATCACCATCAAACAACTCAGTGCTCAACTTGACATCTCTGTTGGTAGTGCTGTCACAATTGTTCACCAGTTGGGATATTCGATGGTTTGTTCCCGCTGGGTCCCTCGTTGTCTAACCGAACACCATAAAGAGCAAAGGAGAACCATCTGTGCGGAATTGCTTGCTCGTCATGTGGCTGAGGGTGACAATTTCGTGTCAAAAATTGTTACAGGCGAGGGTGCATCACTTCGAACCTGAAACAAAACGGCAATCAATGGAGTGGCGCCACACCCACTCCCCTACCAAGAAAAAGTTTAAAGCCATACCCTCAGCCGGTAAAGTCATGGTTACAGTCTTCTGGGACGCTGAAGGGGATATTCTGCTCGATGTCCTTCCCCACGGTCAAACGATCAACTCTGAAGTGTATTGTGCTACTCTTCAGAAATTGAAGAATAGACTTCAGCGTGTTCGTAGGCACAAAAATCTGAACGAACTTCCCCTTCTTCATGACAACGCAAGACCTCACACAAGTCTTCGCACCCGAGAGGAGCTCACAAAACTTCAGTGGACTGTTCTTCCTCATGCACCCTACAGGCCCGATCTCGCAACGTCGGATTTCCATATGTTTGGCCCAATGAAGGACGCAATCCGTGGGAGGCACTACGCGGATGATGAAGAAGTTATTGATGCAGTACGATGTTGGCTCCGACATCGACCAGTGGAATGGTACCATGCAGGCATACAGGCCCTCATATCAAGGTGGCATAAGGCCGTAGAATTGAATGGAGATTACGGTGAAAAATAGTGTTGTGTAGCTAAAAGATTGGGGAATAACCTGGTGTATTTCAATGCTGAATAATACAACCCCTGTTTCAGAAAAAAAATGTGTTGCATTACTTATTGAACTGCCCTCGTATTTTGAACTATTTATTTAAAGTTTCAGGCTTTGTATCATCTGATTGTCTTTCATTTAGTCCTTTCTTTATAATAAACTTTATTAGTCACATAGTATTCCTATTAGTCAAACTCGCAATAGTGTTAATTTTGTCAGGCTAATTAATTATGTTATTTCTTTTACTAACAAAGGGCTTTCCTTAGGGGTTCCAAATTTGAGGTGTTATACATGCCCCCTGTACGATGAAGTGGGTACGTGACATCCCGCTTTAACGTCCCTAACCAGATAAAGTCTAATTATTTAATTATTATTATTACTGGCTTACTGGCATTCTCACACATCCACATCCACAGACAATAAAGTCGAATCAATAAATTGTTCTTTTTACATCAATACTGAACTTAGTGTTAACGTTCCTAAAATATTTCATTTTAATGTCACAATTATATCTTAGGTGCATTGCTTCACTGCCGCTACACCTGCACCAGACCATGCAAAGCTGCGAACATGGCCCGGTTCGATGCCAGTGCCTCCTTATCGATCTACCAGGGCGAAGCTGCAACAGCATCGGACCGCATATGGCAGCGAGTACGATCCGATCATGCATTCTCGTCTAGTTACTCTTGTTGCTCAGTGGCTGCGCTCCCATTAGACTGTACCCCATGTCGGCACAATCTGTCCGAAGATAGACTTCATCACCACTGTTGAGTGTTCTGAAACATCTAAATCACTTCTCTTTTCGGGACTGACTACTACATGACATGAAATCACCCCTCGTTACCACAATTCTTAATGTTTATCATCATACATTATCTCTTGGATTAGTCAATAATGTTCGTGTTAAGTATAGTTAATATTTTCACTCGCACACCTGTACTGTCAGTTTCTGAACACATACAATTCTCGTCACACTTGGACCGTTCCTTTGTTCTTATAAGTCAGATTTTTATCAAGTAACCCTGGTTCAATCATTTATATTACACTCCCTTTTTTTGTCTTTTAGGATCTCACTTCTCAAAATAAGTGATTTTGTTATATACATTCCCTTATTCACGAATGACTACAGTAAGATCTTTCATTGTGATCGCACGCGTAATTTAAACTCGTGCCTCGTTCGTCAAGTACAAACAAGAAGAGGCATGTTAATATAAGAATATGAAAACATCAACTGTTAACATGAGAATATCGCCTAACGGTTTCTACTTAATTAAATGAAGATCAACAATTCATATTAGTTACCGTTATGAACCTGTTGCTCATAACATTTCTTAATAAATTAATTAGATATAACTCTTTTTGTAACAAAAACTGCTTAAAACTAATTCACTTTCCACTTATTCTACAGATAAAATAAAATTCACAAGCATTGTTGTAACATATTTTTGCATTGTATCTCCTACTACTTTGCCTAATTACAATCTAAATCTTCAGTTAACTAAAATATATCTTTAAGTAAATTTGACGGTATTCATTAATATAAGTCTCTATCAACAAATTATCAGTTATCGCCTGGCCCTCAATTTGGTTTTGCGCACTTGCAATGGCCGAATGTACTTGTCCGTTAGTTTGTACGGTTTTAGTCTCCATCCATTCGGATAAATCTTCCTCCAGCTTCTTAGTCTGATCCAACATATACGTGTCCACTTTAAAGAACGATTTTTTCTCCAAATCATCTATACGATCTGACAATCCCTCTATTCTATCCGTGATACAAATATTATTTTCAGACAGGGCATCTACCTTTTCAGATATACCCCTGAACTGTTCTGACAACGTATTGACCTTTTCGTCGATTTTATTGACCATCAATAAACTTAACACCTTCCTTTTCTCGGTCTGCTAAATTTGACTCTAGATTGTCAAACATAATATCAACTTTAGCCTGCAGTTCGGCAAGATTGGCCTCCCAATTTGCAGTTAAATTGACCTGTTGTGCAGCAAACTTAATTTCTAAAGCCTGTGGTTGGTCAACGTATTTAGCATCTATAGATGCTTGCTGTTCGGTTAACTTTGCATCTATAACAGATAATCTACACTACTGGCCAATAAAATTGCTACCCCAAGAGGAAATGCAGATGATTGGACAAATATATTATACTAGAACTGACATGTGATTACATTTTCACGCAATTTGGGTCCATAGATTTTGAAAAATCACTAGCCAGAACCACCAAACCTGTCCGTAATAACAGACTTGATATGCATGGGCATGGGCACATCTGAAATATAACGTCCACTGTTCAAAGGGCCGTCAATGCGAACAAGAGCTGACCGAGACGTGTAACCAATGGCACCCCATACCATCACGCCGGGTGTTACGCCAGTAGGGCGATGACGAATACACGCTTCCAATAAGCGTCCACTGCGATGTCGCCAAACACCGATGCGACCATCATTATGCTGTAAATAGAACCTGGATTCATCCGAAAAAATGATGTGTTGCCATTCGTGCACCCGAGTTCGTCGTTGAGTACACAATCGCGGGCGCTCCTGTCTGTGATACAGCGTCAAGGATAACCGCAGCCATGGTCTCTGAGCTGATAGTCCATGCTGCTGCTAACGTCGTCGAACTGTTCGTGCACATGGTTGTTGTCTTGCAAACGTCCCCATCAGTTGACTCAGGGATAGAGACGTAGCTGCACGATCCGTTACAGCCATGCGAATAACATGGCTGTCATCTCGACTGCTAGTGATACGAGGCCATTGGGATCCAGCACGTCGTTCCGTATTACCCTCCTGAACCCACCGATTCCATTTCTGCAAACAGTCATTGGATCTCGACCAACGCGAGCAGCAATGTCGCGATACGATAAACCGCAATCGCGATCGCCTACATTACGACCTTTATCAAAGTCGGAAACGTGGTGATACGCATTTCTCCTCCTTACACGAGGCATCACAACAACGTTTCTCCGGGCAACGCTGCTCAACTGCTGTTTGTGTATGAGAAATCGGTTGGAAACTTTCCTCATGTCAGCACGTTGTAGGTGTCGCCACCGGCACCAATCTTGTATGAATGCTCTGAAAAGCTAATCATTTGCATATCACTGCATCTTCTTCCTTTCGGTTAAATTTCGCGTCTGTAGCACATCATTTTCGTGGTGTAGGAATTTTAATGGCCAGTAGTGTATTCTCATACGTCGCCTGCTGTTCAGAGAACTTAACTTTTAAAGTCGCTTACTGTTCAGCAAAATTACGCCTACTGTCCACGTCAGAGAACTTAACATTTAAATCATGGAACATACTCAATTTTTTCCAAAATGGCACTAAGAACATCTATATTTCCTAATCGCGTCGGTTTAATATTCGTCATGTATTCATTGTCGACTTTATCCTTATTATTGACAGTCGCATCATTATATATCTTTTCCTTACCATCTGTACCAGAGTCAGATACATTAGGAAAATTAGTTTTGTCTGATTCGACAAAATATTCTACTTCCACATTAACAATCGTTCGATTAGTTTTGTCTTGTCCGACACCTGGACAATCACTTACTTTGAGTAGTGATTTATAATTTGTACTCAGTATAAAGAATTTGAATCCCCCGTGTTGTAGGCTACCCAGGTGGTGGAGGATGAGATGCTACTCACTCCCTTGGTTCGGCAGTGTTGGATTTCCGAGTGGAGGTATTTGTTTCAGGCCTTGTGTCTAAGTTGTCCTTCGCGTAGGCTTAAACTACGCTCTCATAATGGGGCTAGATTATCCGATCAACAAGGCAATGACAGGGTTTAGAACTGTGTTTCTTGTCACGTGGTGGCGCGCTTATTCATGCTTTACTTCATCTGGAACTCTGAACTTCATTTTTCTCACCTTGGGATGACGGTGGTATTCAAACGCCGTAGAATTCTAATATAGTAGTACATGTAAGCAGTATCTGTATTGTGTAACACAATGGTTACGCTGTGAATTTACGGGTTAAACAGCTCTTATGAAAGTCCATACTTCGATCTCGGGACCAAACATTATATAAGCCTCACATTCAAACATTTTCACATCAGGCTACACTGAAGCACCAAGGAAACTGGTATAGACATGCGTATTCAATACAGAGATATCTAAAGAGGCAGATTACGGCGCTGCGGTAGGCAACGCCTATATAATAACAAGTGTCTGACGCAGTCGCTAGATCGGTTACTGCTGCCACAAAGGCCGGTTATCAAGATTTAAGTGAGTTTGAACGGCGTGCTATAATCGGCGCACGAGCGGTGGGACACAGTATCTCTAAGGTAGCGATGAAGTGGGGATTTTCCCGTACGACCATTTCACGAGTGTGCCGTGAATATCAGGAATCCGGAAAAATATCAAACCTCCGACATCGCTACGGCCGTAAAAGTTACCTACAAGAACGGAACCAAAGACGACTAACAGAACCGATTAACGTACAGAAGTGCAACCGCTCCGCTAATTACTGCAGACTCCAATGCCGGGGTCTCAGCAAGTGTCAGCGTGCGAAACATCCAACGAAACATCATCGATATGGGCTTTCGGAGCCGAAGGCCCACTCGTGTACCCTTTAAGACTGCACGAAACAAAGCTTTATGAGTCGCCGGGGCCGTCAATACCGACATTGGCCTGTTGATGACAGGAAACTTGTTGCCTACTCGGATGTGTCTCGTTTCAAATTGTATCGAGCGGATAGTCGTGTACGGGTATGGAGACAACCCCATGAATCCAAGAACGCTGCATGTCTGCAGGGGACTGTGGAAGATGTTGGAGGCTCTGTAATGGTGTGGAGCGTGTGCAGTTGGGGTGATATGGGGTGACTAATACCTGTAGATATGTTTGTAACAGCATCCTGTCTGATCACCTGCATCCATTCGTGTCCACTGTGTATTCCGACGGACTTTCAAAAGTCCAGCCCGACAATGCCACATTCTACACGTCCAGAATTGCTACAGATTGGCTTCATGAACGCTCTTCTCAGTTTAAACACTTCAGCTGGACACCAAACTCCATAGAAATGGACATTATTAAGCATATCTGGGATGCATAGCATGTGCAGTTCAGAAGAGATCTCTACCCCATTGTACTTTTACGGATTTATTGACAGCCCTGCAGGAATAATGGTGTCAGTACCTTCCAGCACTGCTTCAGACATTAGTCGAGCCCATGCTACGTCGTGTTGAGGAACTTCGGCGTGCTCGCGCTTGGCCCTACACGATATTAGGCAGGTCTAACAGTTTCTTTGACTCTTCTGTGTAGCTCTAAAAACACACGATATTATTAAGCGTCACAATGTTATTATCACATATTAAGCGGCTGCTAATATGAATCAGCAAAGCAGAAATGTAAAGATTACGTCAAGCGACGAAATATTTTTCCATACACGCACATACATGTTATAACGACTTCTCGGAGTTGTGGAGGGTGTCTTGAGAAATACCACAACATTGGAGATTTTACGTGTTGCAGGATAAAAATAAACTGCAGATGGAAACCCGTGTCCAGAATCGTCATGCACCGAGACAACTGAGCCCTTGCATTCACAGGGGACAAGGCATTTCTGCCTTGCAGCTAGCTCCATCTTTTCCACTGGCAATCGTGAGAACCAGTCGTGATCACTGAATAACAAACAACATTTCGGGACGTTCCTTCTATAATCCGCAGTGTATAAAGTCACGTTTGCTGCCGAAGGGGTGGCTGCTAAATAAATAAACTGTGTTGGATAAAAGATGGAACTCTGAATACCCGATGTCTTTACGAGTTTTTTAATAATGCATCACTTCACCAAGCATTAATTAAGGGGGGTGAAGATAATATGTCAATTATTACTCTGGAAAAATGTAATCGATGTTATTGACAGGTTAAAATTGCTTTTTAATATATTTGAACTAGGCCTTCTCCATATTATGCACAAGAAACCCGGATAGTTCGCGTAGTGATAGCGACAGGTACGAACTTCATTGCGCATGTACTGAAAAATAACAATTTCGTGTGGCTCAAGGACCTGGTGCAGGTCTTTCTGTTCGATGCTGTTTAGTCGACTTGCATGTTCGTAATAAACCCCAGTTACCCAACTGGAGAAAGGGGACCGATAGTTTACGTGTTGCTTCTGACGACTCAACAAATTACTGACAGAAGGAATCTATATTAAGAAGACTGAGAAATACACCACCAGGTAGAGATTCAGTCCCATAACTTGTTCGTTTTCAGGCACGCACTTTGTCACTAGACCACCACTCCCGACATGTCTGGAGAGAGTTTATTTGTAGCCCATGATGAGCGAGTTTGTAAATATCAAAATACATACATCTATTTCTACAGCTACTTGACTACTTTACAATTCACAATCTTGCATATCCGTGGCACTCTTTTCCTATTTCTCTATAACACAAAACGAGGCCATTTTTTTAAGTTAACTGGTGTCCTCCTTCAGTTCCGTCTGATGTGGATCACACGTCGCCAAGCGATACTCCAGAAAGCGCTTGACAAGCGTAGCCTAGGGCAGTCTCTTTAGTAAACTTGCTGCATCTACCATGAGTTCGGCAAATAACTAACATCAGTTTCCTCGCTTTGCCACAACATTGTCTGTACTAGCATGGCAATTTAAGTTATTCGTAATTTTATTCCATAAGCACTTAGTTGAATTCACAAACTTTTAGACCTGAGTTATCTATTGTTTAATCGAAATTTAGCGGATTCCTTTTAGTACTCATGTGGATGACTTCTCACTTATAATTATTTAGGTTCAACTGACACTTTTTATACCACACAGATATTTTGTCCAATTCATTTTGCAATTGGTTTTCATCATATGATGGCCTTAGAAGGCAGTAAATAACATCATCATCTGCAAAATATCTAAGAGGGCAGATGAGTCTGTCACCTAAATCGTTTATATGGAGTATGAACAGCAGAGGGGCATTAATCCTTCCTTGGGGAACGTCAGATATCACTTCTATTTTACTCTACACCTTTCCGTCAGTTACTACGATCTTTAAATTTTCCGACAGGACTGAGACAATACCCATAGGAAAGCAATTATATTATAAGTCACTTGTGGACCACGTTGTCAAAAGCCTCCTGGAAATCTAAGAATATGGAATCAATTTGAGATCTCCTGTCGACAACACTAGCTACTTCGTCAGGATAAAAATCCAATTGTGTTTCACAAGAACGATGTTTTCTGAATTCATTGTGACTGTGTATCAACAGATCGTTTTCCTCGAGGTGAATGATAATGTTCGAACATAGCATATTTTCCTAAATTCTGCAACTGGAAATCGACGACAGTGATACGAGTCTATATTTCATCGGATTACTCCAGATACCTTACTTGAGCATTGGTGTGTGTGATCTGCGCAGCTTTCCAGTCATTACTTACAGATATTCAGTCAAGTGAGCAGTTGTATATCATTGATACGTATGGAGATTTTATTTCATCATACTGTGAAATGAATGTTGTACGACTGGTCTTTATCAGTGACGGGAGCTGCTTTGCTACACCGAGGATATCTACTTCAGAGTTACTCATGTTTGCAGCGGTTCTTCATTCGAAATTTGGAATACTTAGTTCGTCTTCTTTGGTGAAAAAACTTCGGAAAACACTATTTACTAACTCCGCTTTAGTGACTTCGGTATCATTAACTTTAGTGCCACGAAGCAAAGGTATTGATTATGTCTAATCAAAAAGATTCTTTAGATATGGGCAGAATCTCTTTAGATTTTCTCTCTGAATTCAATACGAGTTTCGTTGCGGAAGCTGTTAATACCATCTTGCACTGAAATCAGGAGCCAATTTTCGACGCGTATGATCATATTGTTTCATAGCATTGACTTTTCTTTCTCTTCTTCTTCTTCTTCTTTTTTGCAGTTATTACTTTATTTAAAGCCTTAGAGAATCTCAAGCGAATACCGTCTTTCCTTAGTATTTCTTTATCCCACTTCTCTGCATATTACTTCTTCCTGACTACGTCTTAAACTTCAGCCTATTCTTCATATTTGCTATATTGTGATCTGAGTCTATATTTGCTCTTGAGTACGTCGTAGAATTCAGTATCTGATTTCGGAATCTCTGTCTGACTATGATGTAATCTAACTGAAATCCACCTGTATCACCCGGCCTTTTCCAAGTATAACTCTTTATCTTGTGATTCTTGAACAGAGTATTCGCTGTTACTAGCTGAAATTTATTATAGAACTCAATTAGTCTTTCTCCTCTCTCATTCCTTGTCCCAAGCACATTTTCTACTGTAACCTTTTCTTCTACTCCCTCCCCTACGACTGCACTCTATTCCCACATGACTATTACATTTTCTTCTCCCTTTGCGTAGTGTATTGCCCTTTCAATATCCTCATACACTTTCTCTATCTCTTCATCTTCAGCTAGCGACGTCGACATGTATATCTGGACTATCGTTGTCGGTTTTAGTTTCTAACGATTCTGATAACAAAAACCCTGTCAATGAAATGTTCACAGTAACACACTCTCCGCCCTGCCTTCCTACTCCTAACGAATCCTGCTCCCGTTACACCATTTTCTGCTACTGTTGATATTACCCTACGATCACCTGACCAGAAATCCTTGTCTTCTTCCCATTTCACTTCCCTCACCCCTACTATAGCTAGATTGAGCCTTTGCATTTCTCTTTCCTGATTTCCAAGTCTCCCTACCACGTTCAAGCTTCTGGTATTCCACGTCCCGACTCGTACAACGTTATCCTTCCTCTGAGTATTCACTCTTGATCTCATAGTCACCTCCCCATTGGCAGTCCCCCCCCGGAAATCCGAATGGGGGACTTCTCCGGAATCTTTAGCCAATGGAGACACTTTTTCAATAACAGGCAGCATGTCCTGTGGGTACACGTTATGTAATTTAATCCAGTGGTTTCTGTTTCCTTCTGCGTCCTCAGCCATTCATCATTGCTGAATCTTAGCCTTCATCGGCATTTTACCACCCCAAGTGGAAGAGAGTGCCCTTAACCTCTGCTCGCTCTTCCGCCCTCCCTGACAACGCCTTTGGCCTTATGCCGGACGTCTGCAGCAGCCATTGATGACTGTTAATCAAAATTTAAGCAGTGGCGGGACTCTAACACGGGACCGAGGACGTTTTGATTACTAATCAAAGCCCTAACCCTACACCACAGGTGCGTTAACTTAAATTCTTCAGCTGTTAACTTCGCCAAGCGACCACAGACCGCAGTATTCGACACAAATTTGAACTTGACACCTCTACCAGTTTTGGGGGAAGTAGGCTTAACTAATGTACATAGAGACAGACAACACAAGAGAAATTACTTGATATAAGTTAAAATTAGCAGTTTTCGGGTTTTCGGATTTTTCTTTAACTGTTTCTGTGAAACTTTGCTTTATGTCAAATTTCATAATTATAGGTCAACAATAAGTAACCTAGAGATTACCGATGAATTAGCGAGTACTGATATCTGTGACATAAATGGCCATATTGTTTGACTGCACTGACTTAGAATCTTATATATTTCAGACCTCCCATGCGCTACACACGTTACTATGTGACATTAATTTCAACTTCGTACCACTACCTGTTCCTGAGACACAGGTGATGCTAACAGTCAGACAGACGAAAGGACAACAAAGTTAACCTATTAGAGTTCCGTTTCTACCAATCGAAGTACAGAACCCCAAGAACGAGCTATTAAGAAGTTTACAACTTTTTCCAGGCAGAACTATTGTGTAAAGGATTCTGTTGCCACACAATGAGTGCTACTTGATGCCTTGATGAACTGTCATACTGTGTTGTAGTAATACACATTCATGCAGGTAACACATGAGGGTTGCTACGCTTTTGAACACCCACGTAAAAGTCATAAAAGCGTTATACGTATTTAGAATATAAACTAAAACCTGAATACAAAATGTTTCTCGTCTTCCGTTGTGACACAGTGGAAACTAAATGACATCTCGGTAAGTATGCCTACTGAGCAGTAACACATACAAATAGCTGAATAATGACGGTTGTTAAACTTTGAAAGTCAGAAGAAAATGAAAGAGACTCCATGTGAGTTATTAGCTTAGTTTTTCTGTTCAAAACGTATGCCGCTTTTCTGCTGTCACACGGTGGAAACCACGTGACACTATGTTACAGCTTAAATTGTCATGAATTCCACCTGTAACTAATTGCCAGTTTGTACAATGAAACTGTCACTAATTGCCTCTCCACGTCACAGAAAAATTGTAAGAAACTGTCATGTGGCAATGTTACAGACAACTTGTAAAAGAAAATGCTGTGTAGGGGTCTACGGGTAGCACGCAAACGTACAGTACGTAACACGCGCTCGCCAGCCGGGCTATCTGGAATGCTGACAATTTGCTTGGTCAGTACACGTACGTCCAGCCACATTGAGACGCAGGGAGTAAGTGACTGGCCGTCGGCCACAGCGCGCCGTATTAACTAGCGTGGCCTCGGGCGCAAATATGACTCTTTTCTAAGCTCACCATGGAGCCTTTCGATACGACCGTAATTAGGACGTCAGACACAGTGATGATGGGTGCACCTAGCGTGCGTGTTTTATAATCAGCCTTTGTTAATATAACTTTTTAAACTTACTTTTCAGTGTTCGCTTATGGCCGTACCTCAAGGACCCACCGCTTACCAATCCTGACCAATATTTCGTGTAGTTGTCATCCATGGCAACAACACAAACCACCGCCCTTATAGAAGTGGTGTCAACATGGGGATAATTATGGAAAATCTACAGTCCTGAAGAGGTGCAGCTTGATCTTCGAGCAGCAGCAAAAGCACGAACATCTTACGATTACGTGGGGACATCCAACGTTGGAATTCAGCAGGTTGGTCTACCCCAGTTTGGCCAGAATACGAAAGGCAGTGATGGATTGTTATTTTACATTTGAGTGACTCATTGGCGTTAAATTAGACGAAATGTCGCAATCCAGTTAGAGTAACGTTGTCGATCTACAAACTTTTATCAATGAACAGCAAGAAGAGATTCGGCAGTTAAAAGCAGAAAGAAGCGGGTGTAACATTACGAAAGACTTGGCAAATGATAGTTCATGCAGTACAGGTACAACTACAATAAAGAATTTTTCGTTATTGCCATCAGTACCAGTGCACAGCGGGAAACCAAAGGTGATGTAAAAGTGTTGTTTCGTAAACTTGAAGGTGCCGCCCTGTTAGTATCATGGACAGATTCCGATAAGCTAGTCGTTGTCAAATTAAGAATTCAGGGAGCAGCACAAATTTCATTAGCGCGGAGCCTACGTGCGTCAAAACAGGAGATTACAATGAGTTTAGAACGGTTGTTGTTCAGAGGTTTAAACGTAAAAACGCGATCAGATTTTATAGAGAGGAGATTTACTGTTTGCGAATGCGACGAGGCGAATCTATTTAGCAATTTGTGGCAGAAATCGAAACATCAACGCTCAAACGCAGTAGTTAGTAGAAGATGAAAATGAAAATCGCATTCGGTTGTTCGAAGTCAACTTGGGCATATTCATTCTTGTGTTGGATGGAGAGGAAGTAAGCAATGCTGTTCGATTGGCACGATGTAAAACGTTTCAAGAAGCTGTAGAATCAACTGTTGGTTTCGTTGAAGTACTAACAAGACCGAATGAGATGCAGAAACAACAAGACCAAGTTTTCAGCGCAACAGTACAATGCTACAGGTGCAATAAGCTGGATCACAAGCGTAAGGATTGTAAAGAGAATCGAATCTGCTATCATTGAAGGATGCAGGGACATGTTTCGAGAGACTGTTGCGTCAAGAAGAAAGATAATGCGACCAAAAGACATTCTTCCAGATCTCTGAACGAGTACGGGGACGTACGGGCCACCACTCCGTCCGCCCCCTTGCCAGAGACAGTCATTCCTGTTAGTTGCACTGAAAATCAGACCGAAAGTGACTTCGTGATAGGTGCTGTATATCGTGGGAGAAACATCAAACTACTTGAATGAGATTTTCACTCTGCAACGGAGTGTGTGCTGTTATGAAACTTGTGGCAGATCAAAACTGTGTGCCGGACCAAGACTCGAACTCGGGACCTTTGCGTTTCGTGGACAAATGCTCTACCAACTAAGCTACCCAAGCACGACTCATGCCCCGTCCTCACAGCTTTACTTCCGCCTGTACCTCGTCTCCTACTTTCCAAACTTCACAGAAACTCTCCTGCGACCTGAAGAGCAGGAAATCTACTGTGAAGTTTGGAAAGTAGGAGACGAGGTACTGGCGGAAGTGGAGCTGTGAGGACGGGGCGTGAGCCATTCTTGGGTAGCTCAGATGGTAGAGCACTTGCCCGCTACAGGCAAAGGTCCCGAGTTCGAGTCTTGGTCCGGCACACAGTTTTAATCTGCCAGTAAGTTTCAACAAACTACTTATTGACACAGGAGGACAGACCTCATTGATGTGGTGTGGCACAGATAAACGGGACATATTGAAACCCTCGCTATGAAACGTGCGAGGGTTAAACGGAGGAAAGCTACGTAACTATGGAGAAGTTGACGTAGAATTAATTCTTGGCCAAGGCCAAGATGAAGCTGCAAATATAGATAAATACACAGCAATGGTTAAAGTGGTTTCATATAACGAAACGCGTTATGACTGTGTACTTGGATTTGATTTTTTGTCCGCTAACGGGGCAGAGATATTTGTCGCAGGAAGAAAGATCAGACTAGGCCGTAGCAACAACAACCTATGATATCGTTCTTCAGATCGTAATCAAAGGAGCAGCAATACTGACGTTGTGGGAATGGACTGCCCAAACGATGCATCAGTTCAAACCGTCCGACACGATGTTCAAACTGATTAGCCTCAGCGAATTCCCAAGGGAGCAGGAAAGACAATTTGCGTTGAAGTTAAGTCACCTCGATGCAAGGAAGGAGCTTTGTTATTAATTGAGCGATCAAAGAAAAGTGTTACTGGATACAATGCATTGCTATGTTGCTGGAATTGTGGATGTCGCTACAATGGTCCCAGTTGCAATGACGAATATGAGCACTGAGGATGTTGTTTCGCCACGAGGAACGGAAGTCGCGAAAGTGTCTAGGGTAAGTAATAGATTCCAGATGAGGTAACAAATGCTACAGTTTTAATCACAGATTTTTGTAACAGTACCTCAAAATTGCAACGAGGAGATGAAGTTAATAATGAACTGAAGCGCAAGAAGTGGAAGAAGATAGAACATTTGACAGCTGATGAACAGAGGATCTTAACTCCTATTTTGAAGGAGTATGCAGATTTATTCCGAAACCGTGCCCTTTTACCTGTCACTCACTTAATTCAACATCGTATTCATACAGGGAATGCAGCCACAATCACGCAGAAACCTTACCAAATATCAGTCGGTCAAAAAGAGTTGTTAGAAGACATGGTTAAAGAACAATTAGAAGCCGGAATTATAAAACCAAGTGATCCTTCTGACCAACCGTGGTGTTCGCCTGCTCTAATTGTAAAGAAGAAATTAATTTCTGGAGAACCACAATTCCGTTTTCTGTGCTGATTACCGATCTTTGAATGCTGTGACCACACCCGACATCGACCCCTTAACAAATGTAGTGGAAACCTTGGATTACTTGCGCAGATGTCGAATTTTTTCAGTACGTGATTTAACAAGTGGTTATCACCAGTTAACAGTGCATCCAGATGATCAAGCATAACCTTCATTGTGACAGCAACAGGAGTATACAAGTATCTTCATATGCCATTTGGACTTTGTAATGCTCCAGCTACATTTCAACACGTAATGGATTCAGTTTTACGAGGGCTCACCCAAACACAAACACTTGTTTACCTTGATAATGTAATAATTTTTGGTAAAAATGTGAAGCAGCATACTGAGAGACTACAAGCTGTTTTTGAGCGTGTAAGAATGGCAAACCTGTCTTTATAAACAGATAAATGTCATTTTGCACAAAGTAAAGTTAACTATCTTGGTCACGTAATAACCAGTGAAGGTGTTCGACCTGATCCAAAATTAATTGAAGATGTAAAGAATTTTCCTGAACCACAGAATTTGAAAGAACTACAATCATTTATGGGATTGTAAAATTTCTACATACGATTTATAGCCGGTTATGCGTATATGGCACGTCCAATGATACAGCTACTGAAGAAAGGAGCCACATTTAATTGGTCAACAGAATGCAAAAAGGCAGTGGAAGAACTTAAAGGTGCTCTAACCGCAGCCCCAGTGTTAGTCTATCTAGATTTCAGTAAATCTTTTATTCTTTCGACACATGCATCCAATTTTGCCATAGGTGCAATCTTGTCTCATGAAGTTGATGGTCATGAACATCCAATCTCATCTGCTTCTAGACAATCAAACAAAGCAGAATTTAATCATACTACTACTACTGAGAAGGAGCTTCGTGCTTCGGTATTTGGTATAACACATAACAGATGTTTCTTAACAGGGAGAGAATTTAGAGTTACTACAGGTCATGCCGCACTTAAATGGTTATAATGGTTATTGAGCTTAAAGGATACAAGTTCCAGATCAACAAGATGGGCATTAAGACTGAGTGAGTACCAATTTAAGGTTACTCACCGACCTGGTAACCAACATGTGAATTCTGATGCAATGAGTCGAAAAGTCAATGTTTGTGTTACAATAAGTCGAGAAGAGTTAAAGGCGGCTCAAGAAAATGGAAAAATGATTAACGTTTTGTCGAAATAGGTGGATTATTGTACAAAGTCACTAGTAATGGAAACCACCTAGCTATTCGAGAAAGCATGAAAGAGTAAATCCTTAGACAACAACACGATTCTTTATTAAGAGGACATTGTGGTAAAAAAGCAACAAACATTAAAATAACTCAAATGTTTTGGTAGCCGAGCTGCAAAGTTGACGTTTTCGAGTTTGTTTCACAATGTGATTCCTGTAACAGACGGAATAATGTGGAAAAAGTACGACACCATTGCAAGAACTGCCAGAGACAAGTGAACCATTTGAAAGAGTATCACTAGATGTCGTAGGACAGTTGCCTAAGACTAAACATGGAAACAAATACATATTGACAATGTTAGATTATTTTTCTAGATACTTTCTCATGATGCCAATACCTAAACTGAGCACTGAGACTATAGCTAAAGTTTTTGTGAAAGAATGGATTCTTAAGTTTGGATAAACATTAAGTATAATTTGTGATGAAGGAACGAATTTTATGAGTGAATTACTTAAACCGACTTTGAAGCTCATGCAAATAACTCAGTTAAGGACTACACCCACACACCCTAAAGGAAATGGAAGAGTGTAGCGAGCCCACAGAACAATTATTAAAATCGTTAGGCATTATGTGAGCAGCAAACACTACAATTGGGATGTCTACTTACCATACTTGGTAAGTTGTTACAACGCCAAAATGCACAGCTCAACTGGCCTAAGTCCATATGAGATCGTCTACAGAGGAATAATGCATTCACCCTTGGACTTTGGACAATCGACTGCCGGAATCAGCAATGAACACGTAAAGGGATCTAGCACGTAACTGAAGGAAGCATGGAGGGGTGTGAAACTGCGAAATCATCAATCCTATCTTCAGCAAGCAAGACAACATGACCGCCAAGCAGCAGTGCCACAGTTTCGAGTTGGAGTTCTTGTGTATCTGAGCAACGTGGTGTTAAAGAAGAGTCAAATCGAAAAGTTTAAGAGGTTTTGGAAAGGACCATATCCAATTTTGGAGGCGTTGTCGCCAGTCACTCTAAAGCTCCAACTACCCTTTCGTTCAATTGTCGTTCGTGTCAGACGTGTAAATTCTGGGTACATTTCCTGTAGTATCAAAAGACGACGAGGACCGACCGAGAGGCAGAATTGCTGTACTCAAACCCAGGTTGTGAGAATCGCGAGGTCGCAGTCCAGACTTCGAGGCCAAGGCGTCGCCACATTCCGAGCGATCTTGTTCCAGATAATCCTACAATCTGCATTAACGTGTGTAATGTGTGAGTGCAGTGGGTGTGTTTATTTCAGTTATGTGCTTATATGAATGTGTTGTGAAAATTTAGTATTGAAGCTGTTGCACGAGTGCACCAGTGAAACTAAACCTTTTATTCCACGGTTTACCACAAGAAACTCATTTATTTTATTTTCATTGTTAACTCTAGTGTTTGGAACTATTTAACCATGTTTATTTTTATTTTGATATTTGCTGTGATAGTGTACTCTACTAATGCTGTAGTAATAGTACCACAGAGTAATGGTGTTTTGTTTGAACCATGATCAGACATGGTAGTATCAACAAGTAATGAAGAACTTGTACTCAAGTGCAATCTGAGTGAAATCCAGCAGCCATTCAATTTTATAAAGAAGCAAATGGATCTAATTCGTTCTGTTAAGGGTAATGCTACAATTTTGGAAATGGTCGCATCTTGGTATAATAACTTGATCACAGACGAAATGCAGGTAGAGTTAACATTTCCTTATTATGAACAAGAGATTTCCGGTTTTTTAAAGCTTTTGCCACACAATACTTTAATTAGGCATAAATGTGCCTGGTTTGATTTTGGAGGGAGTATCCTTCGTACTGTACTTGGTACTTTAACTAGTCGAGACCCACTGGAAGTTAAAGATAAAATAGTAGCTCTTGAACAACGGTCCAGTACAGATTCAACTAACCTCTCTAATGAAATTATCTTATTAAAGGATATGCAGAGAACCATTACTAACGACACAGTTTTCATTGAACACATTGTAAAGAAATTTATCTCACGTTTCCACGTTATTCGTAATGAAACGAACGCAAATACCCAAGAACTATTCCAAGGATTTAATGTTGTGAACGCACCCTTAGATTTGAACACTCTTTTGTTAAGGATTACTGATAATTTGTCAAATGCTAGAACTGATGCCCTTAACTAAAGAACAGCCTTAGTAAGCAGTTCAAATGATTGTTTGAGCAGTGTACTACTACATCCAGAACAAGTTTTACTGATCCTACTATCAATTGAGCTAAAGCTAGACACAAATTATACTTCGATTTACCCTGTTAACTCTTACAATTTATATGATTACTATAAGTTAACCAACACACACTCTTTATAGATTGAAGATGAATTAACTGTTATTGTTGCTATGCTCTTTGCTAGATCAAAGTATAATTTTGAAATATATAAGATTTATACTTACCCTGTGATATGGAGACAGGCAGGTATTCATGAAAAGTAAGTACTGAATGATTATCTACTGATCAGTAAGGATCGAAAATATTTTGTGTCCCTAAATGAAAATGATTTGCGTATGTGTAAACATAGTCATAAGTTAATTTGCCCTGAGTCAACAGTATTCTTAGTCAGCAGAGTGTACAGCTGTGAGAAAGAACTGTTTATGAATCATCTCCCAAGACAGGATTGCCCTAGAATTTAATGCACCTTAATCATCTCTTTCATAAACGATGTTCTGAACGTATAATTTTCTCATTTAACTCCACCCTTGAGGTTACATTTAAACGTAAAAGTTATGACACACCTGAGCTACCTTTTACACTCAAATTGAATAATGGTGGATTAATCTTGAATGCCACACATTGTCATTTATCATGTGAAATATTTGATATGCCTCGTGTATTAACAACTACAGTTCATGCTACTAGACATGTGCCATTAACGAGAATGTTATCTATTTAATACAGTGATTCATACATATTAACATATGGTAAGCATTCCTTACCAAGTTTTCTGAAGACAATAATTTAATTAAGGATATGCATTAAAATTTAATTTCTTCCAATAATGAGTTAAACGTCATTGAAGCAGGAAACCGAATTAAGTCCTTCGATTCATCCAGCAATGTTAATGCATACTTGATTGTCAGTATTGTGTTTTTATTGCTTTTATTAATTTGTCTTTCGTCAACAGCATTTGTCGTCTATGAAATTGTCACCCGGAAGGTGCGCTTCTCTGTACCGAACGTTACTGTGTCTGCAAATGAAATAAATATCGCAATGCCTTCTGATGTCACAAATGGCGAAACAGATTCATAACGCCCAGGAGGTCGTTTTGAGCCACCTGTGGTCGCCACCTGGGAAGAGCGATATAGGGGTCTACAGGTTCCACACAGCAGTACAGTATTTAAGACGCGCTCGCCAGCCGACCTATCTGTAATACTGAAAGTTTGCTTTGTTAGTACATGTGCTTTAACCCGCAGCGCGATGCAGGGAATAACCGACTGGCCGCCGGCCGCAGTATGCCGTATAAAGTAGCATGGCCTTGGGTGCGAATATGTCTTTTTTCTTAGCTCACCATGGAGCCTTTCGATATGCCTGTATAACCGACTGGCCGCCGGCCGCAGTATTCCGTATAAAGTAGCATGGCCTTGGGTGCGAATATGTCTTTTTTCTTAGCTCACCAGGGAGCCTTTCGATATGCCTGTAATTAAGATGTCAGACACAGTGCTGATGGGTGCGTGTAGCGTGCATGTTTTATAATCAGCCTTTGTTAATAAAACAGTCTTAACTTACTTCTCCGTGTTCACATATTTCCATACCTCAAGGACACACCACTTACAAATCTTCAGAAATATTTCGTCTAATTGTCATTAGCACTGCACAGCGCTCTCTCTCGCACACTCAAGGTCACGCGCACTGCGCACTGCGCATCCGCCAACACTTAGCGCAGCGAGCAGCGGACTAAGTCCTGCTCAAGGTCACCCGCCTAGCGAGCAACCAAGACGGACCAAGTCACATACGAATATGTGAACAGTGTTTTTAGTTTTTAAAAAAAAAAAAATTTCACGGGATAGATAAGGATGGTTATCGGGTAGGACAAACTTTATTGTCTGTAATATAACATACAATCACCAGTGATTTTTATTTTACAATTTCCATTCCCAACTTTAGCCCATATAAACAGGTACTCATCGGAGTTTAACTTCTTCTTTCTTCTTGTACTCAACACAAAAGGCATGCTAGGAACTAGTGTGCCATAAGGAACTTTAGATAACAGACCAGTTGTCTCTGCTATGCTCCATGTCTTCCATGTTAAAATATTTGCATCTGGAAATGCAAATAAAAATCACTGGTGATTGTATGTTATATTACAGACAATAAAGTTTGTCCTACCCGATAACCATCCTTATCTATCCCGTGAAATTTTTTTTTTTTTTAAACTAAAAACACTGTTCACATATTCGTATGTGACTTGGTCCGTCTTGGTTGCTCGCTAGGCGGGTGACCTTGAGCAGGACTTAGTCCGCTGCTCGCTGCGCTAAGTGTTGGCGCATGCACAGTGCGCAGTGCGCGTGACCTTGAGAGTGCGAGAGAGAGCGCTGTGCAGTGCTAGAGAGAGAGCGTCAGCTCAACACGGGCCCTAGGACAAACTTATATCTTATATCTTATATCTGCATGTTACAGGAAAATTGGTAAATTGACAATGGGGCAAATGATATTCGGTTTACAAGGAGAGGGAATGATGGTTAGTTTACGGTATGCAGAAACTGATTTTCAATACACAGAGTGACAACCAGAACCCCATAAAAGCATACCCACAAATCTTAACATGGCGTCTCTTGCATCATTCACCAAATCCCAACACTTGTGTTCTAATTATAGCTTATTCTGAGTAGTTCCAACAAATCACAACATTTTACACCGAAATTGTAAGAATGTGAACCTTACATCTTCATTGTTACACAGTGTTTAACAAATAACCCCTGTTATAGCATGAGTGTAGCAAATTACCCCACTCCTACACATTTCTAAGCTATAGCAAAATTGAAGCATACATCACCATTTCCAAACGAACCACACCGAGATTTTGTTTGGAAGTTGCAACAGCAAAAAGCAATAAGTCTCCCAGGTAAGATTTATCTATACCGGTAAGTCAACATGCAACAAGTTAAACAATTAATCTTACTAATATCACAACAGGTGCTGATCAGTACCCTATGCATAATGTCATTAGATAGACCCCTTTACTATGAGGTTATGACCAGGTCATTGACCATTATATCATTGAATCAAAATCCAAGTTGAAATAATTTATGCTATAACGGTGGTGATATTCAAATCATGAATACAAAAAGAACTGATAATTGATCAGAATTTAGCTGATCATTAAAAATGGAATATTAGCTATCTACTTGGGATGCTGTTTTTTATCCACATGTGTTTTGTAATAATTGAGATATGGAAATAGCACTGTACACACTTAAATTTATAGTTCATAGAAATCTTAGTGGTGAGCAGACAAAACACTGCAGCCCAATTGTTTGCCTACCTGAAAAGTGGAATCACATCAGTTAAAAGCTGAGTCCAGTAGACAAGACCTGTTTCTTATGTTTCTTACGAAAGAAGAACCCATTTAACATCCTCCAGCATAGGCAAACTTCTTAGTAAAAACCTCATAAGGACGTTTATTTGGAGTACTCTGCTGTACGGAAGTGAAACATATACGCTCAGAGAAGCGGTAAAACATAAAATAGTTGCCTTCAAGATACACTATGTGAGCAAAAGTATACCCACAGCTGGCTGAAAAGACTTAGAAGTTCGTGGCGCACTCCATCGATAATGATGGAATTCAATAGGTTGTTGGACCATCCTTTGCCAGTATGACAGCTCCCACACTCGCAGGCATACGTTTAGTCAGGTGCAGGAAAGTTTCTTGGGGAATGCAAGCCCATTCTTCACGGAGTGCTGCACTGAAGGGAGGTATCAATGTCGGCGGTGAGACCTGGCACGAAGTCGGCGTACCAAAACATAACAAACTTCAGGACTCTGTGCAGGCCAGTCCATTATAGGGATGTTAGTGTCGTGTAACTACTCCGCCACAGGCCGTGCTATATGAACAAATGCTCGATCTTGTTGAAGGATGCCATCGCCATCACCTAATTGTTCTTCAACAGTGGTAAGAAAACAGGTGCTTAAAACATCAGTGTAGGCTCTGCTGTGTTACTGCCATGAAAAACAACAAATACGACCACACCATAACACCACCGACTCCGAATATTGCTGTTCGCACTACACACGCTGGCAGTTGCCGTTCACCGGCCATTCGCCTTACCCACACCCTGCCATTGGATCGTCACATTGTCTACCGTGATTCGTCACTCCACACACAGTTTTTTCACCGTTCAATCGTCCAATGTTTACGCTCCTTACACCAAGCGCGTCGACGTTTGTTATTTACCGGCGTGATGTGTGGCTTATGAGCCGCCGTTCGACCATGAAATCCAAGTTTTCTCACCTCCCTCCTAACTGTCATCAGACTTGCAGTAGATCCTGCTGCAGTTTGGAATTCCTGTGTGGTGGTCTGGATGGATGTCTGCCTATTACTCATTACAATCCTCTTCAACTGTCGGCGGTGTCTGTCAGTCTGCAGACGATGCCGGCATGTACACGTTTGTGCTATACGTATCACTTCACGTTTCCACTTCACTATCACATCGGAAGCATTGGGTCTATAGACGCTTATGAGTGTGGAAATCTCGCGTAAATACACATGACACAAGTGACACCTGACACCGTATCACCTGACCACGTTCGAAGTCTGTGGGTTCCGCGGAGCGCCCCATTCCGCTCTCACACGATGTCTAATGATTACTGACGTCACTGATATTGTGTTGCATAGCGAACTGCTGATTATCAACGTAATGGTTGAAGACCTACCCTGAGTCTAGTATCAAGCATCAGTTCTGATGGATATATTTTTGTCTTCGTACTTCGAAATAAGATTGTGACACTTGGCCTAAGGATTACACTTTTTTCTGTTGAAGTATACTTTGCCGGCAATTGTGGCCGAGTAGTTCTAGGCGCTTCAGCCTGGAACCGACCGACCGCTACGGTTGCAGGTTCGAATCCTGCCTCGGGCATGGATGTGTGTGATGTCCCTAGGTTAGTTAGGTTTAAGTAGTTCTAAGTTGTAGGGGACCGATGACCTCAGTTGTTAAGTCCCATAGTGCTCAGAGCAATTTTAACCATTTGATGTATACTTTAGACATACACTTCACGTGTAGAAATAACACTGCAACACTTGGCAACGATAGTGTGTTTTTTAAGAACACTTTAGATGTGGAAATACGTAATTTGATAGAACGTTTGATACTACCTAGTCTAGTACAGAGATCAAACAACGGACTTTCACAGGGACTGCTTAACCTGTAGGCTCATGGTCATCGTCATAGTCAGTGTTTGTGTGTGAGTGTATGTGTGAAAGTAGACTATTTTTTGACATGAGATACTTCCGCAATGATAGTAATTACAGAATGTGGCGCCCACTGATGTAAAATTTCTGGTGGAGCTTTCGAATTTTTGACATATAAGTACTAAGAATTACAAAAATGGCTCTGAGCACTATTGGGCTTAACAGCTGAGGTCATCAGTCCCCCCGAACTTAGAACTACTTAAACCTAACTAACCTAAGAACATCACACACCTGCGACCGTAGCAGTCTCGCGGTTCCGGACTGAAGCGCCTATAACCGCACGGCCACTGCGGCCGGCACTAAGAATTACATCTTTATATAACTTTTTTAAAATAAACATAGTTGGAAATAACGGAAATTTAAGACAACTGGATAGTATTGATCCTGGTCAAGATAGCCGCCCTACGACTAGCCGCTCTGTGACTACATTCATTTTAATAGCCTATATATCGCCGGGTTGGGATTGACTGTTTCGCTTTAATGACTATTCCAAGAACTGACGTATGGCTTGTTCGAGTTTGATTCAAATGGTTCAAATGGCTCTGAGCACAATGGGACTTAACAGCTGTGGTCATCAGTCCCCTAGAACTTAGAACTACTTAAACCTAACTAACCTTAGGACATCACACACATCCATGCCCGAGGCAGGATTCGAACCTGCGACCGTAGCAGTCGCGCGGTTCCGGACTGAGCACCTAGAACCGCGAGACCACCGCGGCCGGCTGTTCGAGTTTGAATAACGACATAAATAATGGAGTTTGGCTTGTCACGTGGTGACGATGGCGATGTAGATAAGGGAGGATATGGCTGCTGATGTCACGACTAGGACAATGACATTACCATGTGATGTCATATATTTAAATAAAGTTAGCTGAAGCTTGCTTCGCTACAGCTCACATTCTCAACCAATGGAATTAATAAATTAGGTTTAACCTCATTTAGGGTTTTCTGTTATTTTTTTCTAGATTTTAAATAGATTATTTTAAATGATTGAATCTATAGAGAAAGGTCATGGTCTATAACCATGAAATTATCCATAACCGCACTGAGAGTTCATTTGCAAGAATGGATATAGATTAGATTAAATGAAGAACATTGACTGCAGCTCTTAAAAACTGGGACAAAAAAATGAAGGTTTTTCCCTCTTGTCACCGATAGTATCATTAGAGAGAAGGCAAGGTAGGGCTGGAGAGGCCTGCCAAAGGAAATTCTTCCTGGTATTCATCTTGAGAGATTTAGGACATCATGGAAAATCTGAATATTTATAGCCTGGCTAGGACTCTACTTACGTCTGACCAAAACACGATTTCAGTTTGCAATCATCGTGCCGCGTCACTCCATAGTTAGTGAGAGAACTCATGTCGCCCACTTACATTTACGTTATGGCTGATGGAGTAGCCGGCGAGACTCGAATAATAAATCTGAATTAATATTTATCCAACGTCGAACAACAACCACGTGTGCTACGTAAAACACACAGCCATCGAATCTGTAAATCAGGGAAATGAGGAACATGGAAGATACGGACGACTGACATTCGATCTATTAATAAATCCATGTACGGGGGTTTCAGAAATTTCTTTGATGCTTCTAGAACTTGCGGAAGCGAATGACAAAATAATATTTTGAATATGAGCCCGTGCCCAGGAATGTACCGTTCTTGTTCTACCACGGTTTCCATTCAGATGATTAACCCATCCACTTCTCCCTGATGAATTGAGTTAGGCGTGACGCAGTACAATTATAAGGTAAAATTTCGAAAGGAAACATAACGAAAATACATTTGCTACTAAATCACATCGATCCGATGTTGTAATGCAGCAGTTCGGTTCAGTATGTACAGTATCCTTGGTTCCTTTAGCTTTGGAATAATGTAAACAATTAATGTTAAAGTCTTATACGAACATGTGTGCTTAACTGATAAAAGCATGTTCCCTTATAGTAGTACTGAGTCACGTCTAGCTCTGTTCCTCAAGCGGAAATGTGTGAGTCAAATATCTGAATTGAAACCGTTCTAGAACTGAAACGGTGCGTTGCCGGACGTGGCTTCCCATTAAAAACTCCCATTCAAAATATTGTGTATTCATTCATCTCTACAAGTCCTAGAAGTTTGTAACGGGAATTCCCGAACACTCTGTATAAATTAACTGTAGTCGGTTGCATGAAGTTTATCTAGGGCAATGTGCCACAATAACGTCAGTTTAGGATCTTCCAACATGTGGAGTATTTGGTTGTAGAAACTGTATTACCCACTGCGAATAAATCACAAATATTTTCGTGCAGAGTTCTGATGACAACGTAAGCTAATTAGGGTCCACAAAATCTTATTAGTTCTAGGACATACTACTTTTTGTGTTGCATGGCACTGACAGTTGAAGCTAGATTTTCCCACAATATGTATATCATTACGTGACCCAGTTTCTAAGTGAAGATGCAACTGTAAGCGCTGTGAAAGCGGTACTGTCACAGTATAAGGTAGCTTCACAATAAGTATATGAAAGACCACTTATTAACGACTAAATCAATTTGGCTTCATGCCCACTCTTATGGGAATAAATTCTACCTGCAATCATGACAGTCTATACGTTGTGCTCAACATAATCTACGAGGGCATTTCAATAAGTAATGCAACACATTTTTTTTCTCGGCCAATTTTGTTTGAAAAAACCGGATATTTCTTGTGGAATATTTTCAAACATTCCCGCGTCGTCTCGTATAGTTTCATTGACTTCCGACAGGTGGCAGCGCTGTACGGAGCTGTTAAAGTGGCGTCTGTAACGGATGTGCGTTGCAAACAATGGGCAGTGATCGAGTTTCTTTTGGCGGAAAACCAGGGCATCTCAGATATTCATAGGCGCTTGCAGAATGTCTACGGTGATCTGGCAGTGGACAAAAGCACGGTGAGTCGTTGGGCAAAGCGTGTGTCATCATCGCCGCAAGGTCAAGCAAGACTGTCTGATCTCCCGCGTGCGGGCCGGCCGTGCACAGCTGTGACTCCTTCAATGGCGGAGCGTGCGAACACACTCGTTCGAGATGATCGACGGATCACCATCAAACAACTCAGTGCTCAACTTGACATCTCTGTTGGTAGTGCTGTCACAATTGTTCACCGGTTGGGATATTCAAAGGTTTGTTCCCGCTGAGTCCCTCGTTGTCTAACCGAACACCATAAAGAGCAAAGGAGAACCATCTATGCGGAATTGCTTGCTCGTCATGTGGCTGAGGGTGACAATTTCTTGTCAAAGATTGTTACAGGCGATGAAACATGGGTTCATCACTTCGAACCTGAAACAAAACGGCAATCAATGGAGTGGCGCCACACCCACTCCCCTACCAAGAAAAAGTTGAAAGCCATACCCTCAGCCGGTAAAGTCATGGTTACAGTCTTCTGGGACGCTGAAGGGGTTATTCTGTTCGATGTCCTTCCCCATGGTCAAACGATCAACTCTGAAGTGTATTGTGCTACTCTTCAGAAATTGAAGAATAGACTTCAGCGTGTTCGTAGGCACAAAAATCTGAACGAACTTCTCCTTCATGACAACGCAAGACCTCACACAAGTCTTCGCACCCGAGAGGAGCTCACAAAACTTCAGTGGACTGTTCTTCCTCATGCACCCTACAGCCCCGATCTCGCACCGTCGGATTTCCATATATTTGGCCCAATGAAGGACGCAATCCGTGGGAGGCACTACGCGGATGATGAAGAAGTTATTGATGCAGTACGACGTTGGCTCCGACATCGACCAGTGGAATGGTACCGTGCAGGCATACAGGCCCTCATTTCAAGGTGGCGTAAGGCCGTAGCATTGAATGGAGATTACGTTGAAAAATAGTGTTGTGTAGCTAAAAGATTGGGGAATAACCTGGTGTATTTCAATGCTGAATAAAACAACCCCTGTTTCAGAAAAAAAATGTGTTGCATTACTTATTGAACTGCCCTCGTAGATATTTTAAGATTACAGTGACCGAAGGTGATTTACGGGAGCTGTAAATCGCCATAGATTGGTTACACAGCGTGAAGAAAACTACTTTTCTTAGTTGAAGGATTACACATTTAAAAACGTTAAATACTGCTTCTGCCATTAAGGTACTTTAGCAAAGCAACGTAGAAAGCTCGAACAGCAACTAGTTCGAGGTTCACACACTTGTCGTTAAAAAAGGGAGTGAGGAAATGGCAGTTCCTGCTGTGTGATAATACGGTAAGCGTTGGTAGCATTTTACTACATCTTATTACATACGTAGGATTAATGGACCACGCGCTTATGAACTCAGTCACTTCAACAACCAAACACTAGACACA
The DNA here is from genome assembly GCF_023864345.2 of Schistocerca serialis cubense. Lineage (NCBI taxonomy): Eukaryota > Metazoa > Arthropoda > Insecta > Orthoptera > Acrididae > Schistocerca > Schistocerca serialis. The sequence goes on from NC_064641.1 coordinate 313,512,537, forward strand.
TGCATGAGAGATTGCAGTTTAATTCCTCACCGAAAATGACTATAGGAAAATTACTCGCAATGTTCAGACACCAAATAAACATCCAGAACAAATGATTTAAACAAAGAAATTGTTTAAGGAGTATTTTGAATAGGATGCATTGTAGAAGACAATCTAAAAATCAGCGAACTTCAGGTGAAACCAACAACGGAAACTCCATTACCACGTAAAATTTAGATTGCTTCCTGAAAAATATGCCATGGAACAATTTTTGCCTTACAGTTTTTTTAATGGGAGATTTAAAGAATGGTGCTATCGCAGTCCAAAATGGATTGTCTGGTTGCAATTATCCACGTCCACAAACAAGTCAACTGAAATCGTGAAACAGGGAGTGAAAAAATGTCAATAAATGCGAAAAACAGCTCAGTGAAATAGCATAAATGAAACTATCGGCTCCTTTTCCTTTGTAGAAAGCTTAACATTATGGTGATGTCTCACCGGAAACTATTACCTGCTTCGCCGGAATCTTTGCAGTGAATCCCTTTTCACCTCCGTTCAAGCGACTGCTGCGATTGCACTGCATCGTTGGTGGCTCGGACATAATCACTCCACAGCAGGCGAGTCAGAGACTCGCTTACCCTCTAACATCCATTGAGTAATGAATCAGGTGTACAGAACCAGAACCCACGTTGCAGAGTCTATGTATAACTGTTATCAGAGAAAAGATGATTTTAGTGGAATATCAACTCTAGCGCGCACATTTAGAAAAGATTATAAAAGACACATGAAAGTGGTAGAGATAAAACGTTTCGTCGGCATCAAAAGTCATCGGAGTGTAGCTCTGTATGAGAAGATCGGTGATAAAACGTGACCATTCATCTATCTATCTGGAGTGATTTGTTAAAACTGCAGTAATATGGATCTAGGAAGAATGGTTCGCAAATAGAAAACCGATCCTCTCGACTAACGTTACAATTTCTAAAACACTGAGCTAGTACCTCGCTCAGGAAGTCTTTTCGACCAAGACACATCCTATTTAACGAAATTTACCAGTCGAAATGTGGGCATAATTTTTATGAATTTGTCTGCTGAAGTGCCCCTTTATGGCAACACCAATCTGTGAGACAATACCACAGTCTAACACGCTGCAGAGTGTGACTGTAGAGGGAAACAGAGAGAGGGAGGGAGAGAAAGAGAGAGAGAGAGAGAGAGAGAGAGAGAGAGAGAGAGAGAGAGAGAGAGAGAGAGAAGGGAGGGGAGTCAGAAAGGAAAGCCATTGCACTCGCTACGAGACGTGCCGGCCCCTTTCATGGCTCTTGAGACACTTAGGTTAATGGGAACCTGCTGTCTGCGTCCGTGAGAGCTCTCTTTGTGGTCACCTCTGAAGAATAACCCGACACTCCGTACCCTTCAGCTCAGGATTGGAAGAAATAATCTCACAAATACAGTTGAAAGTGAAGGACAGATGAAGTATTGATATAAAGTCTTAGCACTACCAAAGAAAGTAACATATCCTATCAGATTTGGAGGATCAGACATCATAAACCCATATAGCCAATAACGAATTCCCCAAGTCTGTCGATTTCCAATTTTGATTCCACAAGAAACTGTATAAGAAAGGAGTGGCATACTGCAATCGGCCGCATCCCCATTAGTTTTTATTACTCTTGTATATCTAGATTTCGGCTACAAAAAGCCATCTTCAGTGCACCGGAGCTATAATCCAACAAACACGCCATACAACCTGACTGGTGCATAGGCAGGAAAAAGCTCACTTTCCTTCTGCCTGTACACCAGTAAGATAGTGTGGTGACACGTACGGCCGCGAGCTTGTTGGATTGTAGTTCCACTGCAATGAAGAAGACTATTTGTAGCCGAGACTTAGATATTCAAGAGTAATAAAAAATAATTTGAATGCAACTGATTACTGTGTGTCCCTCCTTCCTTTTCTGTTTTCGATTTCAGCTTATGTGCAAGAGCCTTAAAGTGGCGCTTCACTTTTAGTTCCTGCACATTCAGATTAACCGACCATATTTTGTTACATTAAAACTGTGAGACATGAAATCCTTGATTGGAGGGCGATCTTCTGCACAACGTAAAGTAACAAAATGTAGAATGCAGGCTGGATGTAGAATTCAGGTATTTGTAGTGGTATCTCTCTACCTTCGTTTGCAGTGAGCTGATGGGCATGATCAACTTCTCGACAGGAACTTCACTTAGGGTAGTAAAATTCATAATGCTAAATATCAAACGTGAACATTCACAAAAAAATAGTATAAGTGGAGGATCAGGTACAGTTTCAGATCAGAAAGAGATACCGATGTAAGAGAAACGTTTGAAACATCCACAAAATAGGGCTGAAGAAGCCATGAAGGAAAATGAAAAAGAGAATGAGTACATTGGAAAGTCAATGAAGTTTGGTAATGTGAAAGACTGTAGTGCTGAAGAATAATTTATTTCTAATGATAATATGTTTGTTCTATAAACTAACGAGAGAAGCAATGAAGTATCCACTCTAAATAGCAACTTATCACAGTACATTTACGACAAAAGTCTTCTATAACAAATCAAAGTATTCGTATAAGTATACATATATGAGAGTCCCCAAATAATCAACAATTTATAAGTTAACACACAATTTTGGCCTAAATTTATCTGTGTCTAAATGCAGACCGAAGTTATAACGATGCTGCTTTACGGTGTTACGACGAAATTATTGAAATGTAAAAATGGGAGCAGGAGTATGACGGCAACGTTTTAAAGAATTATTCAGTATCTTTTTAATATTGTCCGATGTGACGTTAGGTTGTTTCAATAGAAACTCACAGCAATTTGCAATTCCCCTATTACAACCTTAAAAGGTGGGAGAATAAGCACGCATTTACCTTTACGAGAAACCAACAACAACAGATCCTGCGATTCCTAACGATTCATGCCATTCATGAGCTTACCCGCCTTCCGTAATTTAGTGCACAGGGTAATAGACCTGCCAATGATCAAGAGAGATAGAGGGATGAAACAAAGCACCATTAAGAAGATATCGGGTTAATACGATGTAGATATTGTTAGTAAACTGCACCACAAATGTCATAAAAACAGAAAGAATAAACTTAACGAAGAAAAATGGAAGGGTTACTAGCCATATAATCGAAATGTCTCGCGGAAGGTGGCAAACATTTTTAAACAGCATGGTGTCAAAATAGCGTCCCAGAGAAACAATATAGTTAGTTAGAATATGAAATTTTGCGTCGATAAAATTGTAAACAGTTTCCAAAACCACTAGTTCCTAAAATTCTGTGAACATCCTACGAGGCAAAGTATAATGGACAGCCAAAAAAGGGATCTTTTAGGTCAGATACAAGTAACATGAAATTTCGTTCCTGCTGTATAATTATAACACATTAGCTGTTGCGAATCATGTATACGAAACAGGCCATCTCCTTAAGGGAATACGCGAAGACTTGGAAATTGTGAACATAGGAAAGAAAGGGAGAACACTCGATTTCCTGGAAGAATTAGACATCGCCATTCATGAAAAGAAGGATGGCAAAATTATGAATGTCCAAGGAAATGACAACGGAAACAGACATCTTAACACCTTTGTAAGGCAACTACATAAACACATTGTCCAATCACATTAATGTGGCCAACTGATAAAAGTTTGAATAACCTCCTTTTGCACCGCAGACGTTGCTAGACGAGCAGGAAGAGAGTCAATAATGTTTTGGAAGGTAACTTCACGAATGTGAGCCATGCCTAAACCACTGCCATGACAAGCTGCGCTAGGTTTCTTCTTTGAAGATCCATGGCTGAAGCTTTCCGATCGTGATTGGCCGACAGATTCTCGATTGGGTGTAAGTTCTGGGAGTTGGGTGGCCAGGGAAGTATGGTTAATTTATCCTGGTGCTCTTGGAAACACATTGCATTGTCTTGCTGGTAGATGTCATAGGGAAAGAAAAGAAAATAAAACTAGTTAACGATGGATCATAACATTCTCTTTTCTCTATCGAAACATGACTTGATTGGCAGTGGCTGCCCTGATTACAAGGTATCCCAAAGGATAAAGGCATCTTGTTTATAGCAACTGATTCTTGCAGAATGACAAGATCACCCAGGGAATGCCACGAAAACATTTTCCAGGATATAAAGCTTCTTCACCCAGCTTTTGCGTTTACTTGCAAACGTTTCATACCGTAGACGCCAATGGAAATCTTTCCGATGGAGCATAAAACGGTTCTCGTCTGAAAAGGCCAACAGTTTGACATCTGTTCCCCCGTGCACATCTCTTCAGTCTACGTTCACCGCTGTCATCTATGGGATAGACAGGCCACTGCAGCCTCAGCGTCGGTTTTGGATAGTGCCATTTTGCCACGAACGGTGTACTTCGATCATTACGGCACGCGAACAGTTTATAGATTTATCCGGTTCGGAAATCCTTCCACCCTTGGCCCAAAAGCCAATGATCATGCCCTTCTGGACATAAGATGAACCGCTCCATACCGCATTACGACATTGACTGCTCTGTTTTCCACGCCCCCTCCACCCCGCCAACCTTATTGTACCCTCCACTGCTAGTGCTGCTACCTGCCAGTTGTGAATGGTTACTGCACGTTGACGTCGCACATAGCCGATGGTGACATTACTGTGACATAAATAAATGTGCAAAGCCTGTTTGTTGAAGAAGGTTGAAGCTGACCACTGTAGAATTAGGAAAAGAGAAAAATTTAGGTGAGCGACAAAGCACAGTTATCGATGAGCCAATAGCTGCGCTTATTCAATAGCACTGTGGACATATCAGTTCACAATCCCCAGAGCTCTTCATAAGCATCGACTTGACCGTCTTGGAGCTCACAGCAGATCAGTCCTCGTGGCCGATGAAGAGCAGTCAGCATGGGTAAATTAACCATTCACCTTCTGTTTAAGTCTATACCCAGCACCACCAGCTGAAGAGTCGTTGAGGAGACACGGTTCCTAGCCCCTTCATTTATCTGTGCTGTCCATCGTTCAACAGTTGCACGCTGGTGCACGGCTTGCAGTGTGATGGGACTGTCTTTGACAGAAGTCGTTGTTAATAATGTAAGACGCGTACCCATAGTCCTACGTGTTTTCATTCCACTTTGTTTTGTGGAAGCTGCAGTTGTGTTGGTACAATTCTCGTTGTTTTAACCCCATCAGCTGATGGGGAGAGCAATCGTGAGTAGAGAAATTACTACGGCGGAATGCTAACAATTACAGTTATTCAGTGACACGCTAAAGCTTCATCTTAAAAAAATGGTGGCCGAGAAGCAAGAAGGCAGGCATAAACAAGAGTGCTAATGTTCAGATTTTCAGGGCACCGAATCAAGGTAGCTAGTAAACGTATGAGGGAGAAGATCTCTAAGTTTTCTTCGCTCAATGTTGATTTTTCTGAATGTAAAACTTATGTCGCCAGTGAGATTTGAACCGTCAACTACTGCAGTCGCCCCTGTGAACAGCAAACACTTTACTGCGCCCTAGTAGACAGCTGTCACGGAATGTGTTCGCTGTTTTGCTCAAGTGAAGCTGAGACGGATGATTCAAAACGTAAAAGACGGGAGTGATTGTAGATATTACTTGGTACTACCTCTAGACTCAGATACATTAATTCTCTAACATTGTGTCACTCCATGCGTGAGAATTATTAAGAATGTCTCATCTCTCTAGAAAATATCAAATGAATGCAGAACGATATTTCTCAAGCTCTCCAGGAAGCAAGCCAACGGGTACAGTGTAATGAAACATACTCTGCGATCATGGCACATCCCTATTTAGTGGTAGGAAAAATATGTTTCCAAAACTGAGCTGTTTCTTGATTGTCTTCTAGTTACACTAAAGGCCAGAGAGCAAGCAGCTGCAAAGTAGAACAAATGAATAGGCCAATGAATTTTATTCGCAGTTTGGTAATTAACGGTTGAAGCTAAAGCGTAGTTATGAGTGGTATTCAGATCCACCAACTGCTACTGCAACACCATTAATTAAGACTGGGGTAATTATTTGGGTGCCACTTTTCTTCAGTAGCCATTAAAACTACTTTTTTTTTGTCTCACGCGTACTGCAAATTGAAAAGCTCTTTTGCCAGACACTATTCAATAGCAGCCATATGCTGCGTTAATCGCTGACAGGAAAATTTGTTAAACTGTACGTTAAATGCATTGACATCCCAGGACTCCACGCAGCACGCAGCACTCCACCTTGATTGGTAAATAAGCTGTGTGCACTGCCTTTTGTTTGCTTATCTGTATGTAGGTCTAGATCCCTATGGTTAGGTATAGTTACAGTAAGAATTAATACTGAACGCTGTTGTAGTGTTAGATAAAGAAACTCCTCATGAAATAGTAAAATGAACAAACAGAACACAGAACCACGTAAGCCAAAAGAAGGGATATGGCGCAGCCAACATTCCTTTAAAATTATTGAGATCCTCAGTAGAAAATACCATAACAAGAGCGATTCCTCTAGTGTACAATATATGGCAGCCAGGCGAAATACTTCCACACTTTCAAGAAACACATAGTAATTCCAGTTCCAAAGACAGATCACAATACTTCCGAACTTTCGTCTAACAAGTCATGTTTGCGAAATAGTGACACATATTATTTACTAAATATGGAAAAACTATTCGACGAAGCTATCAGGGAAGATCAGCTCGGATTATGCGTATATGTGGGAATACGTGAGACAACACTGACTCTATCGTAAATAACAGGTTAAAGAAGGCAAACAAATGTTTCTAGTATTTGTCGATTTTGGGAAAACGTTTGGTAATGTTGACTGGAGAACACACTGAAAATCTGAAGGAATAACACAGGGAGCATTAGGTTATTAACAACTTGTATAAAAATCTCACCGTAATCGAAGGACGTGAAGGGTAGCAGTAGTTGATAAGGGAGTGGGAGGGGGTTGTATTATATTTCCAATGTTTTTCAGTCTTTGCAGTGAGCGAACAGTGAAGAATACCGGGAAGAAATTAAATTCAGTTAAAATGAAATGCAGATAAAAGAATTAAAAACTTTGAAGTTTAGTGGTGACTTGTGAGTAATGACAAAATACTTAGAAGGGCCGTACAGTTACGGCGGACAATAGCCTCTGGGAGCACAGACAAAAGAACGATGTGCTGGATACTGTCCGCAGCCTGAAGGCTTAAGTCCTGTGGTCAGTAAGGGCGGAAGAAAGAACGAGTTGTTAAGCCTAACAGACTACTGGCTGAAAGCCGCAGAACACGCGAGACGGAAACCCCTGCAGTTAACATGCCACAACACAACAATAAAGAGTTCGACTTTTGACGCAGATCTCCTACCTGTCGCACACGCTTCCACGCAAAACTGAGCCCACCGATTCATGTGATAGTCCATCTGCCCCTCCACTAGCCCAATTACTGAGTGGTATATGTAAATGTTACTACGATTTTAATCATTTAATTTATTTCATTGATTTGCGTTTTCAACTCCATCCCTTGTTAATTCACTACATTTTAGCAGCCAGCGTGGGGCCTCCCATTTGTCGTTTCTACTCTTCCTTTTCACTTCAGTGCAATATACACCAATCTCTGTCTTCTATAGCTTTTACTCTCTACAGCTACGTTTAACACCATATACGTTATTCCCCAAAGTCTTAAACATGTTGTATTTTCCTTTCCCTGCTTCTTATCAGCCTTCTCTAAATAAGTCTTAAAAAAGAAAAAAAAACAGAAGCACAGAAATAGGTAGATGTTATGCGCATATACAGGCAAATAAATTATTACAATTGTAGAAAAATTTGACATCGTGAGAAATTTGGACCAAATGGCGCATTAAAATGTCAAATCGCTCAGCTGGTTGAAGGGCCATGAGCACAGTCCTCCAAACGTTCTCAACTGGGAGAGATCTGTCGACCATGGTAGCCCAGATATTTTTTGGTAAGGGCGAAGACAAGTAGTAGAAACTCTCGCCTCATGCGGGGCGGGGACGCATTAACAGTGGAACAAAGGCGAATATAGCGGAGTCTGCGTTATGGCAAAATCTGTTCAAGATGTCGTCTCTTTTGGGTGGCCTCCCACCTCCGCTCTGTGGGGGAGAAGGGGCAACATCGCACTGATGACAGTCACCATTTGCACTCCTCTCCTCTCCCCCACATCACCTCCCTGGTCAAACTTGTGAATTGGCGGGAAAAAGGCTCAATATGTACTGAGATGCCGTCGAGGGAAAAAAACTGTACTATGTTGGGAATTGTGCACATTTATTTATATGTGTATTTACCCTACAGCTTTCCTTCTTGAAATTCAGATAAACACAACTGCTTGAAATTGGCGCCTGACAGAAAAACGCTCTTCTCAAAAAAAAATAAATAAATAAATAAATAAATAAATAAATAAATAAATAAAAATCTGGCACAAAATGTTCAAAAACCAATAACTGAAACAAATAATTATCTCGCATATGTATCGAAAAATGTTTCCTAAAACACTGCATATCACTGACAACCTCGAACTACTTATGGAAATATGTCTGAAAATTTTAAAAAGAAATAGGCATCTGTTCCAATAACACAGAGCTTGCTATGGATGTAGGGGCTTTGTTTGCACAGGTAGATCTACTCCTACATGGATACTCTGAAAAACACACTTAAGTGCCTGGCAGAGAGTTCACTGAACCACCTTCACAATAATTCTTTATAGTTCAATCTCGAACAATGTGAGCTATGATTTCCTTTACTTTAATATGACCATCGTTTTCCCCAAAAAGAGTCGGCGTCAACAGAATATTTTCGCATACGGAGGAGAGAGTTAATGACTGAAATTTCGTTAGAGGATTCCGCCTCAACGAAAAACGCCTTTTATTTTAATAATGTCCACCCCAAATCCTGTATCATGTCAGTGACACTCTGTCCCCTTTCCCTCGATAGTAAAAAACATGCTGCTAATTATTGTGTTTTTTTATGTACTCTGGTAACTCCGTCTGGTAAGGATCCCACTCCATGCAGCAGTACCTCAAAAGAGGACTGACAAGTGTAGTGCAGGCAATCTCTTTAGTAGATCTGTAGTATCTTCTAAGTGTTCTGCCAATAAAACGCTGTCGTTGGTTCGGCCTCCCCGCAACATTTTCTATGCGTTCCTTCCTATTTAAGTTGTTGATGAATTTAATTACTAGGTATTTAGTTGAATTTATGGCATTTAGATATGACTGATCTATCATGTAACCGAAGTTTGACAAAATAGCTTTTACACTCATGTGAATGACCTCACACTTTTCATTATTTAGGGCCAATTGTCAATATTCGGTACACGCCAATATCTTTCCTGAGTCGTTTTGCAATTGGTTTTGATCTTCCTATGACTTCACTAGGCGATAACTACAGCATAATCTGCTAACAGCCTAAAAACGGCTGCTCAGATTGCCTCCTAAATCGTTTGTATAGAGAGGGAACAGCGGAGGGGCTATAACACAACCTTGAGGAACGCCAGAAATCACTTCGGTTTCACTCGATGATTCTCCGCAAGTTACTACGAACTATTACCTCTCTGACAGGATATCACGAATCCTGTCGTATGACAGACGGTATTCCAGAAGCACGCAATTTGGCTGTAAGCCTCTTGTGAGGTACGATGTCAAAAGCCTTCCGAAAGTCTAGAAATACTGAATGAATCTGAAAACCCTTCTCAATAGCACTCAACATTTTGCGTGAAAAAAGAGCTAGTTACTTTACACAAGAACGATGTTTTCTAAATCTGTGTTGACTGTGTGTCAATAGACCGTTCTCTTCGAGGTAGTTCATAATGTTTGAACTCTATGCTCCATAACCCTGTTACATATCGACGTTAAAGATATCAGCTTGTAACTTAGTGGATTACTCTTATTGCCGTTCCTGGATATTGGTGTAACCTTTGAAACTTTCCATTCGTTGAGTACAGATCTTTTGTCGAGATAGCAGTTGTAAATGGTTGTTAAGTGTTGCACCAGCATACTCTGACAGTTACATAATTGGTATACAATCTGGACCAGAAGCCGTTCTTTTACTAAGTAATATAAGATGCTTCACTACTCTCCTATGTACTTCCAAATTACTCATGTTGGCAGCTGTTCTTGATTCGAATTCAGGAATATGTACTTCGTCTTCCTTGGTGAAGAGATTTCAGAGTCTGTGGCTAGTAACTGCTTTAGCACTACCGTCATCGACAGTATTTCCATTACTGTTGCCAGAAGACGAATTGATTGTGTCTGGCCGCTAACATAGTTTTCGTACAATCTGTTTCTGTTTTCTGCCAGGATTCGACAGTAGACTCGCACTCCGGAGGACGAAGGTTCAAGCCTGCGTCCAGCCATGCTGATTTAGGATTTCCGTGATTTCTTTAAATCGTTTCAGGCCAGTGCTGGGATGGGTTTTTGAACGGGCACGGCCGACTTCGTTCCCCACCCTACCCTCCCTTCCCTAATGATAGGACCGATGACCGCGGGTGTTTGGTCCCCCCCCCCCCCCCCCCCCAACCAAGAAATCAGCCAGGTTTCAAGACCAAGTTTCACTTTAGAAACTATTACAAGCATCTCTGATTGACGTCCACGCTAAGTTTCGAGCTTCTGCAAAATTTCAACAATCTTGCGGATTTTACTTTCGTTTAAATGTGGCATGCTTTCTTCGTTGTTCCTGCAACAGTGTTCTCACTCGTTTTGTGTACCGAAGGAGATCAGTTGGATTTTTGTTAATTAATTTGGTATAAATCCTTCAATGGCTGTCGATTCTGTTTGTTGCAATTCAAGCCACAACTGGTCTACTCTTACACTGTTAATTTGGAAGGAATATATATATATATATATATATATATATATATATATATATATATATATATATATATATATATATATGTGTGTGTGTGTGTGTCTGTGTGTGTGTGTGTGTGTGTGTGTGTGTGTGTGTGAGTGTGTGTGTGTGTGTGTGTGTGTGTGCGTGTGTGTGTGTGCCCCTTGACGCAGCTGCTACAGACGACTGCCTGTTACAAACCATCCAGTAAATGAAACGTATCATACATCTTAATGACCCAGCAGGACTCCGACTTGGAATCAAGTGTATTTTCCAGATCGACTTGGGGTGCCTTAACAACACTTGACTCACCGGTGATTTTCCTAGATAGGTTTTTGAGTGGAACAGGTAAACTTAGACCCCTAGTTTTGTCTGAAACAGAACAAAATATTTCACTGACAAGGACGATAGAGATCATTTTCGTAGAAGGACAGTGGTCCCAGTACCACAAATGTGAACCCCCTGCAGGAATGTGTAGCATTTTCTGAAACACTGGAGTTTATCTAATTGCCAAGGGTGATAGCGTTCTACCTGCTCTTTTTAAGGAGACGTATTTTCACAATGGTTTCCAGACCACCACAAGAAGTTGGCATATCTCTGTATACCAGGACGACCGAGACTGTAGCTTGTCTGGAACAGAGCAAAATATATTACTGTGAATGATGATACTGACTTCTTCCATGATTCAGATGTTTCCCACTTCCCAAAGCAGTCTGAATTACTCCAGGAGACGATGTAGGCAGTTACTTCCCCTTTGGGAACTTACAGCTGTGTCTGAAACATGACTATTTTATCCCGGTAGTGATCTTCTGGCACCTTCTAGGAAAGAGACCACTCAGCAGAAGCCGCAGATCTCTGCCTGTCAAAGAAATTTGGTCAGCGTTCCCACAATCCTATTGGCTGCCGCCAAATTAGTGCTAGGAGCTTGAGGATCTATTACCCTATGCCTTTCAAAGTGATCTTCATTCCGCCCTAGTCCAAAGTTCTGATTCTTTGCCTCTCTGTGAAAGACAGAAAGCGCTCCTCATCGACCGGCATTGACAGCGACACACACCCAAGAATTTACGAAGAAGAACTGTCTTGTAAGTATATACGTCCCCCTTCAACCAAACAGCAGTGAATAGCTCCGTTAAAATGGGTTTCAAAGCAGATGTTAGGACCAAGTAGCTCTATGTATTTTCGTAATTTCAGTTCAGATTTAGTATCTATGTATTTTCGTAATTTCAGTTCAGGTTTAGTATCTGTGAGTACCACATAAAGAAAATTGGCCAAAATACTAGTAATACTAATTACTAGTATTTTGGCCAATTTTCTCTATGTGGTACTCACAGATTACGCGAAAACTACTGTACGTGTGAAAGACCGTTATCCCGTAATTTAGTAACATACAGTTCCGTTTTGGAAACTCTCAGAGATTTCTTGACTCTGTGTGCGTTTTTGCGTCAGTGCCTGTTCAAACGGTATTCATACCAAGTGTGTGCCGGGAATCGGGATCAAGCTGCTCTATATATTTTCGTTAAAACAACTATTATTTCATAGCTCTTACAGATTTGGTAGCTGTACATGTGCTTTGTCGTTAAGACGGCTACTGCGCGTGTGTGTCATTGTATTCTCGTCCGTTACTCCGCAATTTAGTATCAGATGGCTCTGAGTATTTTCGTCTATGCAGTCTTGTTATAAGAATTCACGTTTTTGTAGCTCACATTTAGTAGCTCTATGTGGTTTTCCATAACAATGAGTAATAAGCATGTAAACGACTGCTATTTCGGAATTCGAGTATAGAGTAGCTGTATGTATTTTCGTTAAAACGAGTGCAGTGTTTGTGTGTCTAAACGATTGTCATCAGTAGATATGTGATTCCTAATTTTTGTTACAGTATTCATTAATGAAAAACTGGATGAGCTAATTCAGGAGCTGGAGGCTGAAACAGGGTCATTTGGTGGAGGCATGCAGCCCTCTAAGGTCGTGTAATGACTTCCAGCTACAATTCCATCAGTGTATCAGGCGTATAAGCAAATAATTTTGTTTTCAAATTTCGTACAATGTGTTTACGTTGGAAAAAGTTCTTATTACAGTGCATGACACTGATGAGATTTATTGGATGTTCAAGAGATATCTCAATGTACAGTCTCCTTCACGACTCTCAGGTTAGTGCATAAGAATTGGGTTTCATAGCATATTTACAAAAAAGTTTCCACTGCATGTTTCCCATTGTTCATGTTACAGTACCCATAGCTCAACTGAGGATGGTGAGGTATAGTACCCTGAACCCCAGCCGCTTGTGCGAGACTGGATGGTTGAAATAGCATATGAGTGGGCATATAGCGTACCTGTCTCTTCCAGTGCCTGACAGGGTGCACCAAGGCTCAGATGATAAAGGCATCTTGGAGGAGGTGTCATCCTGGGCAGATTGTTCCTTGCAGTAGCATCGACAGTAGGAACAGCATGGGAGTATACTTACATATTGATTCCTTCTTCACAGTTACACCATCACAATAGGCTGTCTCAGGTGCAAAGGCAGATGGTAACACCAGCAAAATGCAGTCCCATTTGGCATGCTTTACCCTGCAGGATGAGGCTTGGGCCACTGTTACTGCGTTCGACACCACAGCCCCAACTCATCGGCCACAGTACTTGACGCTGCACCCCTGCTGCCCCTGCCGCCGCCCCCACCGTTACCTGGCGTCAATTGGAGACATTACCACCAGTTGTTGGGACAAAAAACCTCCATGTGAACCATCAGGAGCAGCGGTAGTCGCTGCAGCTGGTAAATCCCGTTGGCCTGCATCGCCCCTGCCCAGTTGTTCCCACAAGGGCAACGAAGTCTGTCAGCAGTGCCCTACCCATCTAACGACTATTTATAGTGTTTCGGTGGTTGGCACTAGCTCCCTATCGCTCCCTAATAGTGATCAGCACCAGATTAGTTACGTCATGCAAGAGCTTAACTACATGGTGATTGAAGACGCTTCTGATGAGCGAATCTCATTCGCGTGAGTTGAGAATCCAGCAGGGGTTTACAAAGACCGACTAGGGTTCTGAAAGCGTGCCTCGTCCTGCTGGGGGTGGGTGGGGGGGGGGGGAACTCACTTACCATATTAATTATCTGCAGTACCCATCCATTAACTACAGTGTGCTGCTGTGCTGTGCTGCGAGCTGATGCAATCTACCAGAGGAGGCAGTGCTGCTGAGGAAACCATCATCAACTACATTTGTGGGAGAAGTGGTGTCGCAGAGCACCTCAGTCACTACACAGTATCGAGATTTCACCTTGAGGGCTACACAAGTATTCTGACTGGAAGTTAGAGGCTTGGGTGAAGCACTCAGCCGAGTAATACACTTTGCCATGAACTATTTTATATTCCAGGCAACTGCAGTTTTTTAAAGGCACGATGTTAGGAAAAATTCCGCTAACAGCTGGTAGAATCGTTGTTCATTGAAACACAGCCGGTCTCCAGCCTAAAGCCGCATCTTAAGGTGCTACGAGATTGAAAGATCATAGGCATACCCACCGATCCTAGCCAAACTTTGCTATTCAAAGAATATCGTCAGTATTATGGCAAATAAATGGCTCCATTTTTCATAATTTGCCTGCATCAGTGGGTTGGCAGGGCACCTCGGCGCACGGGAAAGAAAAAGTTGCCCACTTGCTGCCAAAGCCCGCAACTCCGTTGCCACAGCCCCTGCTAATGGCACCACACAATTCTGGCTTCTGTGCGAGACTTTACCTTAGAAAATCTCCTTTTGTCATTCGTGCAGGCCGTATTTTCTTTGCCTTGCACTGATCTGCCTTGCCGTCCCACAGATGCAGGCACATTTTGAAACGTCCCCTTTGAACAATTACAAATGACTGTGCTTAAACTGACACACAATATTTTGTTAGCGCAACGCAATCTGACTTTCAATAATCCCTACAAAAGAATGGGCCCTGACTAACAGTAAACTATACCTTTCACAAATCACTTACCTCACATAAATCTTCGCTACTCAAGCTACTGCAATACAGCGAGCGCCACTACTGCCAGCTAAATAAAAGATTCAAACTACTGAAGGCACTAACTATTGATAGGGATAGTTAGCAAATGAAAGATATTAATAGAGAACAAACAATGTATTTACCTTAATATCATCAAAAGTCATAATATATATAGCAGTTCATCACAAATTACAAAACTCCGCCATCTCTCTCCCCACATCCACCACTGCTGGCAGCTCACCTCCAACTGTGCAACGCTACGCGCTGTTCACAGCCAGCTGCCTAACACTACAATGGCGAGTATTACAACAATGCAAAGCAGCCACAGACTGCACACAGCACAGCCAGTGATTTTCATACAGAGGTGGCGTTACCAATAAAAAAACCTAAACAGCCTACTTACAATTTTAAAGAATGGAGCATGCCTCTTTATCTTATGCTGGCAATAATGTTGCCGATATTCTCCGAATAGCAAATTTTGACTAGGAGCGATGGGTATGTCTACGATCTTTTAATGAAATGATGAATCAAGACACTAAGCTATCGACAGGCGTTGACATACATCATATACATATACAGTTGAAAACGTGTGCCCCGACCGGGACTCAAACCCTGGATCTCCTGCTTACATGGCAGATGCTCTATTCATCTGAGGCAGAGGGTAGTGCAACTGCAGGGGTTTATCCCTTGCACGTTCCCCATGACACCCTCATTCGCATCTTAATGTCCACACACTACATTCGTAGTGCCCCTGCCCATTACACACAATACTCGTGGCAGACAATCTTACCCAGTCCCGTAAGAGTTCGGGAAATGCGTGTGCATCCAGCAGAGAAGAAGAAGGTCAATTATGGTTAGCCTTAACCATCGTATGAAGATAGTATCTGCTCTTTCGGAAATGTGCGAAAGAACAGATACCATCTTCATACGATTTATTCATGTTTTACCGCCTGATGATACACATTTATGCCGGCCGCGGTGGCCAAGCGGTTCTAGGCTCTTCAGTCCGGAACCGCGCGACTGCTACGGTCGCAGGTTCGAATTCTGCCTCGGGCATGGATGTGTGTGATGTCCTTAGGTTAGGTAGGTTTAAGTAGTTCTAAGTTCTAGGGGACTGATAACCTCAGATGTTAAGTCCCATAGTGCTCATAGCCATTTGAACCAATTTACACATTTATGCCGCAAAAACAGTTGTGTTTTAATGAACCATAAGTTTACCAGCTGCTAACGGAGTTCTTCCTGACATCATAGTTCCTCCCGATATCATAATACACTTTGACAACAAAACACATGACCATTATCCAATCAATGAAGGGTCCAGCTATAATAAGCTTTCCAATAATGTAGCTGCCAAGTGGGCATGAATTAATATTAGTCCCTATTTGTGAAATAAATTGCAGGAAAGAGCCCAAGGATGCACTACGGCTCAGCAGAGGTATTGACATTCGTGAGTTTTATAACATTGATGGTATTGGGTTCCCAGTTGAACCCCAGGATGTACCCAAATTGGAGGCACAGAGTATCGATATGTAGGTTCATGTTTCTACCCTGCATAAATCCTGTGGTGTCTTGTTTGGTGGTGTTGTAGGCAAACGTCACGAAGGGTGCAAGACAGATGATGGTGAAGTCTCAGACGGAATCGTCAGACTGTAACACTTATATCGATTAGTAGCAGGTTTGTATTAGGTAATAGTGAGCTGTGGCTGGCTCGCATCATGTCTTGCTTTTTTCATCATTAATTGCAGTGCAGTGGTGTCTTATTTCTTCTTCGTTACCCCCATAAGATTGCTGTCTTCTCTCCATGCGTGGTGTGGCGGATATATTGTCTGGGTGTGCTGTTTGTGGCGGTCGGTAGGTTGGGGCAGATCAGCGAGGAAGTCTCTGTGGCGCATAGTCGGGCTGGAGCCGCTGGCGGTGTGCATGTGCGGTTGGAGCTGTGAGGCGCTTCTTGCGAGGGTTACGAAGTTCGTCACCCACCGATCTTGGACACTACAGTTGAGAGCTCACTTAACCTACTATCAAGCCTCAACTGCTATCATATCACTTCGTTTGATCCTGGTTGTCACTTTCTACGAGATTCCCGTGAGGAACAACGTGTGTGCATTTAAGTCGGCTAGAACTGCAGCCGTCTTCCTGTGTGGTGTTTAACTTAATTTAATTCATTTCTTCCTTAATGAAGTGTACCAGCGGTATCTTTTGCTTTGTGGCCGTTGACGTTCCCGTTACCTGCCCTGGTGGTTGACGTAGTTTTTGGTAGTGTATTTTCCTCGTCGTGTTGATGCTGTCCAGCACGGCGTGTAGTTCGACAGCTGAGGTGGTGTTGGTAGTTTTGGGCGTTTGTTATGACTTGGCTGGATTGGGTACCAGTATCGAGAACGTTGTGCTACTGACACCTTGTTGTCGTTTTGCTGGTCGGACGGAGCAGAACTGATCTTGTAGGTTGGTTCGTCGGCTGGCTTTTGGTTGGGTGTCCTTCTGATTAAGAGATCGTCGGTATCACTGACTGTCTCACCTAAACGTGCGTTAGTGTTACCTTCGCAGGCCGAACTGTGGGACCTTCTGAGTGCCGCTCCTAGTGTTTTACATATTGATTTCCTTTTTAGTCTTAAGTACTCTCTGTGACCTTCAGCCGAGTTTTAGCTAATTAAAATTGCAAGGCGTTTCTTTTTAGGCCTTTATCTGTATAAAAAAATTATTTCTTATTTGGTTTGTGGCCTTCACCCGAGTTTCAGCCTTTCAAAATTAAAATTCCTCGTGCCTAGACCTTAAGCTGTAAATTTATATCAAGTTGTTATGTTGCCTTCAGCCAAGGTTTAGCTTATTAAAATTGCAAAGCTTTTCTTCTTAGGCCTTAAGCCGTAAAAAAAAATTGTTTCTTGTTTGCCTTGTGGCCTTCAGACGAGTTTCAGCCTTTCAAAATTAAAATTGAAAATTCCTTGAGCCTAGCCCTTAAGCCGTAAATTTGTTTCAAGTTGGTGTGTGGCCTTAAGCCAAGTTTTCAGCCTTTTCAAATCACAAGTTGAAAAATTTTGTCTAGGCCTTAAGCCTTAAGAGATATTGCGGCCTTCAGCCGAGTTTTCCAGCTTAAATTAAAAATTTAAAATTTTTTGGTCCGGGCTTTAAGCCGTGAGATTGTTTGGGTTTCATATGTAGCCTTCAGTCGAGTTTTATGTTAAGCATCTTGGGATAAAGCCTTTAGCCTATTTTAGTAGAAATTTAGAAGCTTTTCCCCCTAGGACTTAAGCCTTAAAATTGTCTTCTGCATGGTGTGTGTCCCTCAGCCGAGTTTTAATCTCTCTTAAATTAAAAATTCAAAATCCTTCTCTTTCCCTTAAGTCATAAGATTGTTATTCTTTAGTATGAGGCTTTCAGCCGAGTGTTACGCGAAATATTTTAAGATAAGGCCCTCAGCACTTTCAAATTGAAAGCTCTTCTGCCTAGGCCTTAAGCTGTTAAATTGTTTTGTTGATATGCGGCCATCAGCCGATATTTCAGACTATTTAGATTAGACATTGAAAATCTATGTCTCGGCCTTAAGCTGTAACACTGTTCTTGATTAATGTGTGGCCTTCAGCCGAGTTCGATGCGAAAAATTTAAACTAATGCTTTCAGCATATTTATATTGAAAATAATTTTTTTTCTAAAGAAGTGAAACCTCCAGAAGAGCCGCAATTCCTAGCTTAGGCCTTGTGCCTTGGATTTTCGATGTGGCCTTCAGCCGATCTAAATTAAATCAACGAAGGTCTTTCGTTAAAACATTGTGAGTTTGTCATTCTTGCTTGTGTGATTGAGTGTTTTAACAAATAAAGTTTATATGTTGAGTGCAACTGACAGTAACTTATTTTGGCCCCTTTCCACAAATACAGCCTCATCTGCCCTGCCTCTGCTAGCCCAGGGATTTCAAACTGTGTATCTACGATTATGGAGTGTGTGTTCTTTAATAGTTGAAGTCCTTGATTTGTGACAGGAAATTACTGTAATGTATATATGGAAAAAGACAAATGATTGTTTAAAATAATGAAATTTTATAACATGTGTATATTTCTTAGAGAAACAATATGTATTGGAAGCTGGTTCATGCTTAAGGCACTTGTGTTTGTAAAGTGCAAAAGACGTAGGGAAGTCCTTCCGCAACGGAAATGGCATGGTGCGATGTAAAAGGTGGTTTTTGTGGTCGAACTGGGCGGCTACTTGGTGGGAACGGTACACAGTCAGTGGCTAGCCGTTGTTTGGTACACATCGAAGATGCCAAGGCAGGCAATTGGAAGCAGTTTTGCAAGGAATTTTGCCTAGGATGTGGATTTGGCTCTTGCTTGGTACTCTCGGCCATAAGGAATGGCTGTGACACGGTAAATATCCGTCGCCGAGAAGAAATTTTATAGAGCATTCGAACATCATGAGCTGTGAGTACAGTTAGCCACCATGTTTCTTGCCACCACAACTTCGCCACTGCTAGACTAACTTCATGCATACAGATATGTATCAGAGAATGGACCAGTTAATTTGCGTAAGTCATTTTAATAATAATCCAAATGCTATAAATCTGTGTTTGGGACCGTAAATTTATCCTGATCATGAACCTATGCAGGGTACTCTCTTAAGTGTTTATAAAATCGAGTATCCTCTTACAAATGAACTAGTGATTTATTTATGTTGGTCAAATGTGCAATGAGTAGCAAAAGTTGAAGCTAAAATCACGAAAGTGAAGTTAGTTTGAAATTTACTAGAGTATGGCTCTCAGCACTATGGTACTTAACTTCTGAGGTCATCAGTCCCCTTCCTAGAGTACTTTCAGTTTAGTGCAAAGTATCGTTTCTGCAAAGATACAGTATTAGACTGTGTAAATATAACTGTCTAAAATACGTGCATCGAAAGTGCTGAAAAAGGCAAATAAGCTAAACTCATTTGAAACATAATTTAGCCTTGATTACTATCAAGAATGATTTTCTTTGGAGTTAATCGAGTCCAGTGTTGATCAGTTTGACTTGAAATGTAAAAATTTAAACTATTCCAGGTGAAGCCAACAATTAACTTTGGTTGAATTAAATTTTGCTACTGAAATAATAATAGAGTTAGACTAGTGATACTATACCAGTCGGAGGGTCTCCAGCCTATTCTTCTCATATCAGAAAGATAACTGAAATATTATTGATACTAAGGAAATGTGATATTTTTCATGAAATGGGAGTGTAAACAGTGTAATTGTGAAATTATTTATTTTACTAGTGGATGTTACAAGTCAGTAAGTTAGAAGGCCTCCGTGTCCAAATTTAATTCTGTACCTCCTGCATCAACATCTCAGTACTGAGACAAGTAATGATTTTGATTGAAGCTTTTATTAGTATGAGTTTGGTACAATTTTGCTTTCTTTGATTACTGGTTTGTGCATTATTGGTAACTATTGCTACCCACAGTGCAGAGTGCCCTGTGTCCGTTTGTATCCTGTGCGCGATTCAAAGGGTATACTAATGAAAGCAACCTCAGTAACTGATATTCAATTTTCTTAAGCTTATATTTACAAATTACTGTGCCTAATAAGGCTGGCGACCATCCGTTTCTTTCATTTGCGTCAGATTTTACTACTTTCATTAAACCCCAAAGTTAAAACCTGTTTGGTTTTCCTGTTATTTGCAATATATTCAAAATTACAGTCCGATACTTTTATCCGTTGGACATATATGCATCGTCAAAATTATAAATCCTCCCGGAAGGTAACATAGCTCTTTCCACGGCAGGTTAGTGTTACAAGACCGGTCCATTTCTGAGAATTTGCAGTTGAGCGTAAGATGAATGTGAACATGATATGATTTTCAGATGAGAAAATTGGAAAGAAGATAATTGTCATTACTGTTGCATAAAGGATGTGTCCCGCCTCCGCTGCTCCCAGGTGAGTAAACACAGGATTAAGCAGTATGTTTGTGTAAGGCGTATAAATGCCTTCTACACAAGCAAGTTTTTAGCCTAACTCTAGATGATTGGTTTAGCCTAACTCTAGATGATTGCTGTACCACGAAAGAGGCACGCGTTGTAATGCCTATCGAGGAAAATAAATTCTTAAATTTTAAGAATGCTCACCACCAGGAGTGATGCCACTTTGTAGTTTGCACTGATTTTCAATGCCGCCTCGCTCCTGTGACACAAAGTGAAAGCAACCCAAAAGCCTCACATATTACCTTAAAAGAAACATATATGTGGCAGTGTACCAAATTGTATCACTCTATTATATAAGTCTTTCCCATCACAAATCGTACATCAGGGATAGCCCTGGTCCGCCTCCGTAGTGTAGCGGTACCATTCCGCCTTCCGTGCAGGAGGCCCGGATTCGATTCCCGGTAGGGGACTGGGTGTATTGTGTACTTCATCATTTTCATCATCATTGACTCTCAAGTCACCTCAGTGGCATCAACTGAAAAGGACTTGCTATACGGCAGCCGAACTCCCCTGAATGGGGGCCTCCCGGCCAACAATGCCATATGATCATTTCCATTTCCAGGGATAGTCTTGAGGTTTGCTTGCTCACTGAGCTCCATAAGTTTTCATGTGAGATTGATAAGCTTTACAGCAACAACATTCCCATGACCAAGTCAGAGGAGTAGGAATATTTCCATATTTCTCAACTGCCATTAGATTGGAAAGTGGAAGCCCAATGTAGGGACCATTGTCATCTAGTGGGAAAGTACCGTAGTGCAGCTCACAATGCATGCAACTTCGAGTATCAGTTACCATGGCACATACCCAATTTTTTCCAAATCGAATCGGGTATGATGCTCACTATACCATAGAAAGTTTGGATAAATTGGGATCGAAGATTGATCAGGTTCGTGCCCTGCCTGAGTGCGTCGAGAAATATGCCTCATTCACCAAATGAATGACACCAAGAATTACGCTCCGCTTCTTGGGCTCACTACATTTAATGCAGGCACCACTCCCTAAACTTGTTGAAACAGTACCTCAGGAAGATGTGCACATCGCTCGAAGTCCATATTGCGATGACACAAAGATTTAGCGTATGACTAAGAAGGGGTTACACCTGTATGCGTTTCTGGATTGTATGGGGCAAGTCAACAACACTAGACAACCCATCATAGACGTGTTCTCCAATAACCTTTACAGGCACTGTCATACTGAACGGAAGTTATGACTATGCTGTGAGTTTTTGACAAGAGTTTAACATGCCAATTTGGGAGAGTATTCACGACTTTATGTGGACAGAGATGTGAATTTGTTAGCGGACATTTTTCAGAAATTCCATAGTGTTTGAATGCCCCTGCCTTCTACCGTACAGCACCGGGATTCTCTTGAGACACCATACACAAGGTGACATCCAATTTTTGACCGATGCTGACATGCTTCTTTTCTTTGAGTGATGAATCCGTGGTGGGTTTTGGAAATGTGTGCACAGACATAAAAAGGTGAACAACCCATGTATGGGTGGGAGGTTCAACGAAACCGTTGATTCGAGCTACGTTGTGAACAGGGCGACAATTATTGAACTATATGAAATAAAATCTCATGACTTCTCAACGGTTTGCGTTAGAACGTTCGAACTGTACGCTTGGCCGCAGGGTATGATGGATATTAGTAGGCACTGCATCGTTTGGTTTAACGACGAAGCCAACTTTCAATTCAATGTGTTCATAAATAAGGAAAATTGGCGCATTTGGTGTGCAATGTATCGTCATGGATAATTGGTGGATATTCCTTGATGGCACGGTGACTAATGGATAGTATTGAAGGTTTTGGAACATTATTTTATCTACATTACCCAAAGTGATGCTGATTTCTACAAGGTGTGGTTCATTCAAGAAGGAGCTCAAACCCATCGAAGCAGGAGACTGTTTGATGTCCTGTAGGAGATCTTTGGGAATCGCATTCTGTCTCTGGGGTCCCTAGAGGCCACTGGCATGGGCCTCGATTGACCATCATATTCACCTTTTTGTGGGGCTATATTAAAGGCAAGGTGTACAGAAATAACTCCTAAACCATTGCTGAGCTAAAAACCGACATCTATAGTGTTCGGCTATTCGTCTGCGACACATCATCGCCAAGGATGATAGACGTATCGAACATGTCATAACCTTAATCTGAATTTATGTAGCGAAGTCTATATGTTAAATAAAGTGCGTGAACGCCGAAGTTTGTAAGTAATTTACGTTTATTTGTCATATAGTAAGCTGCCGAATATGGTTCAGCAAACTACTATTCAGTCTACAGGGCAGGATGTGTATGTACTCTGTGCTACTGTCTAAAATCGATTTGTTTGCTCATGACGATAAACAAGTCACTTGTGATGATGTGATTGAAACTAGCCTGTACTCACACTATTCATTAGATGAGATGGTACGTGAATGAGTATATGTGAATAACAAGAGCAGGCATGCCATGCTACAATCGCTGCCAACTGGCTAGTTTTGATGGCTGTCCAAATCTGAAAGCAAAGGATTAAGGTGAACTATCTATAGTGTGGCAGCTGATCCTGGGGTGGGGTACGTTACGGAAGCGACCTCACATAACGTAATAGTTTGCATGACACACAAAGTGATTTGCCATTTTGTTGAGAGCAACTTGTTCTGGGGTAAAGACCATCTCTAAATTGATGACAACGGTGGGGAACAAGCAAAGCTACGTCATACGTTACAGGAAACTTCAATAATGTCTCAATTTCATGAGGGAGATAATTACGGTTAGGTACACTACCTCCTTCAAGCAGTTAATGGTTCATGAAGTAAATCGATTTCAATACTGGAAAGATGCTGTCCACGAAAAATGATTTAAAGAAACACAATTTGAAATTGATGTGTAATGCAATTTTCGGAAAGACGATGGAAAATTTCAGAGAACAAGCCGAAATTCTTATTAGATCGAATTGGGATGGGCGTTATAGTGTGAGGAAGTATATTGTCAGACTAAATTTGCAATGGATCTCTACTTTCAGCAAGAACTTATTTGCTGTGGAGATGTCGAAGACTGCAGTAGAGTTCATGAAAGCTGTGTATGTAGGGGAGTGAAAACTAGGCCTGTTCAAATTCCATATGTAAATATTCCATTACGAGTCTGCGAAACGTCATTTTGCTGACTCTAAGATACATTACATGGATACAGATAGCCTCACCTATTGGCAGAATAACTGCAATCAGTATGAAGTAATGAGGCGCCTTAGTAAAGAATTCGATATATCTTCATACGTGGCCCATAATCCTTACAGTATTGAACCAGAGAGGAAGAAGGTTTCTGGCCTAATGAGAGACGAGGTAGATGATTACCGATTGTGAAGTTTGTGGGTGTGACATCCAAGATGTATGCATTTCACGAACTGGAAGGAGCCACTCACTGATGTATAAAGGGCAGCATCTTGTGTCATCAAGCGTTATAGTGACTGATGACCGTGTTCAGTGCCTGAGAGGATGTAGTCGTGGTGCTCCACTGCTGCTGCCGGATATGGTGGATCAAACTATAATTCAGTCTAGAGGGCATTGTGTGTACTCTGCGCTACTGTCTACAATAGGTCTGTTTGCTCACGACGATAAACAAGTCACTTGTGATGATGTGATTGAAACTCGCCTGTACTCACGCTATTCACTTGATGAGAGTGATATGTGAATGAGGGAGAGAGAGTCTGTATGTATGAATGTGTATGTATGTATATGAGTAGTGGGGTCTTTTATCATAGTGTAAATGTGTGTGTGTGTGTGTGTGTGTGTGTGTGTGTGTGTGTGTGTGTGTTTGTGTGTAGGTTGAGCTGCTGTTAATCATATAGTCTGATTAGTTTCTTATGTGGATAGATCACCATCTAGAAAATATTCTCATTTTGTCGTACTGAAAATTGTAAAGCTTTACACAGATATCATTGTAAAGCTACTTACTAACAAAGTGTACAAGAAAGTATACGGATTGTGAGGTAAAAATTAATCAATTTTTCATTCAACTGAAAGGAATTTTACATTTCCATATGCAGAAACAACACTATTTTCACATATCTTCTTCTTCTTGAGTCGATGGAGAGAAGGACACACGTAGAATTCCACATTTGAATAGCTGTAAACCTGAAGATTCGACACATCCCTGTGACCTTCTCCTCACCTTTGACATGGATGAGGTATGCACGTGGTCGAATAATAGATGTGATGTCACCATTTCTTTATGAGGTAAATCAGACTGATGTTAGTGAATTCCATGGTAGGAAAATGTTAATCACTTTTTACTCCTGCATGTTTCAGGGTACTTCACATCCTTCAAAGACCTTTGCGATGCAATGCTTGTTGGAAATGTCACCATTATTGTGACGTCTTCTATATATGCTATAAACATTATGTCTCTAAATATGAACGGTCTACACACAAACCATAGAAACGTTCCAAAAACGAACAGAAATACTGTAATTGACTTTATGCTGTGGAGGAACGTTAGGATAATACCATCACAGTCGTACACGAGAATCACCATAACTTTTACCATACTGGGGCTCTGGAGCATCACCTGCGACCAGCTTTGGGAAACAAGCTGTGACACATTTTGCGAAACCCGTCCATCATTTTGCACGACAATGGTCGGGCGCATACAGCGCCAGCTGTGGCTGCTCTGTTCGGTCGATTGGACTGGGACGCACTGTACCATCCACAATAATCCCCGTACTTAAGTTCTTGTGACTTTAATTTGATTACGAAGATGAAGGAACCACTTCGTGGCATTCGCTTCAGTACTATTCGAGAGATTCGACTGGCAGTAGACTACTCCATTCACACTATCAACAAACAGGCTCTGATAACGGTATACTACGCCTTCCACATCACTGGCAACGGGTTCTACACAATGCTGGTGACTATTTTGAAGGATAGTAACAGGTGCAAACAAATAACTCTTTTGTATCAGTTGTGAATAAATAGTAGCCTTCATTTAAGTTCCAACCCTTGTATCTAGAATTAGGAGTTCAGGTATACTCTGGCATTAGTTAACCTGTAGTTATCAGATTTGGTGGAATCATTTGCTATATTGCTTCATATATTTTATGATGAATCTCGGCGCCGGCCGTTGGTAGCCGAGCTGTTCTAGGCGCTTCAGTCTGGAACGGGGCGACCGCTACGGTCGCAGTTTCGAATCCTGCCTCGGGCACGGATGTGTTTGATGTCCTTAGGTTCGATAGGTTTAAGTAGTTCTAAGTTCTAGGGGACTCATGACCTCAGATGTTAAGTCCCTTAGTGCTCAGAGCCATTTGAACCAATCATGAATCTCGGCATTTCGAATTGAACTGAGTTTAAACACCCCACGTTTGTCTGCTTGCAAGAGGTTGCATTGAGTACTCAGAAAGCTCCCTTGAACAGAAAATTAATTGTAGAAATACACCAGCATTCAGAAATTTTAAAATCTTCAAACACTACTCATCCAACACAGGTATGTAAGGCATTTTCCTTATTATTATTGTATTGATGGTGATCTCGTTCTCGTCTTGAGCTCATTGAATGTAGGAGTTGTTATACGTTTCACTCCATACCAGAGTAAGTTCCTGTTTATAATTCATAAAAACTTGCAACATATCTTCAAAGTATCCCACAAGCATTTTAGAATTATAAGTGGAGTAAATTTCTTGTACTCTTCACTGTACCCCTCATTGGCTTCTCTATGAACTATGCAGCATTTTCTGAACCGTTGAAATCGGTGGGTGAACCAGAGACATGCGTTTTTAAGAGTTCATTCTGTGGCTACATTACGTGTACAGGCAATCTCGACCCTGTTAGGTTCATATCGTATCTCATGACGCAGGAACGGTAGAGCATAACGTGTAAGGTTCGGCGGCACTGTTGGAGTACCATCCCTTTTCATAAATGATCCATCAAGATACATGAAACTCCTGTTTGGGATATTGAAGCGGCTTGATGCTGGATAACAATCTTAATTTTAGAGTTCTTGTTAAATGTGGTTAAACCATAAGTTTTATGCCCGAAGTATTCCTGATACTCGTCATATTCTATGAGGCTAGTTAAACCTAACGATGTCATTGTGAGACTTCAGACCTACTGATTTAAGAAGCTCATAGTTCATACCTGTTATCACTTTGGTGTTATGTTGTGAAGCGCCGTTCTACGAATGGTGTGCGATGGTCTTACACGTTACACCCATATTGTCTGAAAACACGCAGACACTGGGAAGCTGGAGGGTGCTGTGAGTCCCAGCTAGCTGAAGTTCACCACTTCTTCCGGTTCCAGGAAGTTGAATGTCGTCATCGTCGCTTCCACTAATGACTGGTTGAAGGTCGCTTCTATCAAAGACAGGTCTCTGTAAGCTCGAGGTCACTGCTGGCTGCACTTTGTATGTAGTCGTTCAATTACTTCCTCACCACAGAAGTCTACAATTTGATTATCATGGTCTGCAATACGCAGCTTCAGGAACTCCCATGTTGAACTGTTACTAGAGATATACATCGTTGGTAGGGTTCTCAGCGATCTTATACCCAGTTCTAACTAATGGGAAGAATCCGTAAAATGTATGAATAAAATCAATTGTATGAAAATTGGTTACACGATAAACCAGTCAAATTTAAAGATTGTAAATTAAATCTAGGAATTACTATTACGAACAACTTAACTATTGAACCTCTCCGGCTGGAGTCAACCGTTGCATTCGCAGCCTTTATTTCAGATTTAAGTGATATTTGCGTAAAGCACAATCCATTTTCCACATCGCTTAAAAAAGTCGTTTGGATCGTATGCATCAGGTTCTATTTCCAAAATTTCTTTTCTATCATTAATATTCCGTTGAAATTAATTGCTAGCATCTGTGATATTCTGAATGTTGTTTTATGTCTCCAGTCCAATCAGCGAAGTACTCCAGCCTTCAGTTCGTAAATGAGTCGTGGGAAGTACACTGCGCATAGTACTGACGACCATTCTTTCAAAGATAGAGGATACAACAGTGGATCTCAACCTCAACTGAAGAGTGGATGCTTAATGCACCTCCTTATATATGGTTATTCATAAACATTAGGAGAAACACCATGAGTTGATACCCTCAGAGGTGATTATTTAAATGTTGGTAGGCACGAAAATTGTCGAACACACTTCTTCTGCCGGTTAAGTACAGTTGTAACACTTCAACCGGCTGTAAGTCTCCAAATGAGTCAATGCAGCAGGCGTAACTCGGATTATTTCTTAACATACGTCAACAAGTGAGTTTCTTGCCTCCACCATCACCTAAATTCACATTTCCACGTTCTCTGGATTCCCAAACATTCTTTGGTAAACATAATACGGAATCTAGGAACACTGAATTTTTCCTTGACCAACCTTAGCAGATCTACATTTGTAAGCAGTCTGTCTGGTAAGATATTTAACAGGCACTCCTACTGTTTATAAAAAGAGATGGTCGTTTCTTGTACAGTTTCAGGTACATTCATTTTCCGAAAGCTGCAGCTTTCATCATGTGGTTCTGTCCCCTTCGCTCCGCTAGCTACTCCTGGGAGTTCTGTGCGTTCCTATGCGTTCTGGCCATGGCTGCAGCACCACCAACCATTGAAGAGACCTGCAAGGGCAGGATTGAGAAAGGGGATAATTCTGCCTTATGGCATCGGAATTGGCAGAACTCATGGTGATTTACCTGGTCCTTTGTGCTTCAGGGCACTGGTAACTGCATACATCACTGTCAAGGATACTTTTTTTTTTACATCCCAGCCCTTTTGTCTTCTACTTCTTCATCGTCGTCTCACTTGACTACTCTGGAAGGTATGACTTCTCAAATTCCGTCTAGTGTTTTGAAATATTCACCAAATCACGCAGGTTATACTGCTGCTAATATTTTAATATAATAGTATACTGTATTCATTAGTCCATTATCATGAACACTGATGGGTCACATTTTTATTGTGATATGTTTGTTTCGTTTATGGTGTGCAGTCTATGAATTGCAGATGTTAAAATACATCCACGTTGTAGCTTGTATTGTTCTGTTCAGACATTTCACGAAACTCGAATTCAGGTGTGAGAGCGTTGAGTAGTGATCATGGTCTTGAAATGTCTATCGCAAAACTCTCCCTCACCATCAGTCTGGAGGTTGTCCGGGCTTCAGTTCGTCTCTGTCTGCAACAAAGGCTCGAACACCTTTGCGACATCTCTCCCAGTTTTGATTTAACGGTTGTGGCCAAACGAATTTAGAATATGTATCAGTAACCATTAAAATACATTTAAATCCATTATTCACGTATGAATATTCCCACACATCTGCATGATCAACCTGTCATAAGCCACCCATAACTTTAATCATAACTTGCCTATGAGGGTACTTTTTGCGTGCTGGTTTGTGCAGTTCTCATAGTACTGTATCCAAACTTATTCTCTTATACATCTCTCTCTAAGCTCGGATTATTGAGAGGAACTCATTCAAATGAGACGCATTACCAGCAGCACTGAGGCCATGAGCCATCTTAGCAGATCTATTAACTCACTGGGAGCGTTGTAGTTTCTATATTGTGGGGGTCGATTGCTGAAACTTTTATGCTGGATCTCAATACCAGCACCAATAATGTATCGAACAGCTAATATAGGTTTTATAATAGTTCTATATTTCGCACTGAGACGGTTTCTCACTTTCCTGTTTACATCGGTCAACTGCAGTATTTCACTATAAATCTGCATATCTTATAGTTTTTGTTGGATTTAGGAAAATAGGGTTCTTTCGACCAGTTGTTCTTTTACCTGTCTAGTGTTTCTGCTTTTAAGCTTATAGGCTGTATACCCAACATGTATGGTTTACCGCCAGTGGCAAGAAATTTTTTGTCTATGCTAGCGTTGCTATGGTAGTTCATGAAATTACCAAAGCGGTCACTATTGTTAATTTCGCTAGGAGTTCAGCGAAAGCACCAATAAATGGTGTAAATGTTTTTCTCAGTGTGTGCTCTTAATTTAAATGTGGTAATCTCAGCAGTTGTAACTTCACTCGAACAGCCTTACATGCTGTAATGACATTATACTTAGTTGACATCGTGTTCTATCGCGGACTCCTTCACAGTGTGCAACTTATGTACATTCCGTCCAACTCTATCAACCTTTACAGTTAAGACATTTACGTTATTTTCACGTGGTATAACCCTAGCACCTAGTTCACTGATCAGCCTCAGTAAGATCCCGGTATACACCTCTAGATCCTTTAACTTCACATTCGACGGACTGATATTTTCGATCTAAATACAGACGAATTTCCTGGTTATGTATTCTCATCCTCTTGGGTGGAGTTCCCATGACACACACACACACAGATTTATATATAGCCATTCGTAGGAGTTACATCTGTATCTATTCTTGTTTTACCAATAACACAGAATACATACTGTATGTGTTTCCAGAAATCTCCACATATCTTCCAAAATTCATTCAAATATATGTCACTTCCTACATGACCTTGATAAATCTGTTTTTAATTCGGATTGCGTGTTCTGTAAAGTATAAAAGTAAAGTACATCAACACCCATATGATGACCAAAAAGGAACTGTCATAGAATGTAATCCTGGTTTTCCACAGAAACGTCATCAATTTTGAACAGGGTGTTTGGCTTTAATTTTTCTTGCTGTAGGATTTCACTGCCTTCACTTACTGTCGTGTATATTACACTAGTAGCACTTAGGACTTTTGTAGGAGCTGGGATTTAGGATGAAACAGCGTTTTTAGAAATACACATACATATTCAAACCAGACTCCTTCTGGGGGTGCTAGCAGTGACATGATAACATTTATTTTTCCACAGCTGGATGGACCTACAGTTCTCACCAAAATATTATCAGGCTGGAGTATGTCATTTCATTTCTTCTTCTGCACCATCACAGTACGAGACACTTACAACAAAGTCTTTGCGTTGAGAATGCTTCACCCACTTTTCCGTGATACTGACTACATCGCTGTTGTGCAATGGAATGTAATACATTAATAAAATAGGCAACCTGGAAGATGAATTGCTGACTGGAAATGGACCAAAAAGATAATATGAACATATGTCTAGGAATGCTGTCCTGTTCCAACCTGCTGGTCAGGTGCACTACAGGATACCATTGGGTTGCTGCCACTTCCCACAGGCTGGTGGTTACTGGTGGTTATGACGAATCAGCAATGACAGCTACTGGCCTGTACGTGTCAGACGTCGCTGCAGGTGTAAGTAGGCTGTTTAGGTTTTTATGTTGGTAACGCTACGTAGCGCTCTACATGAAAATCAGTGACCGTGCAGTGTGAAGTTTGTGGCTGGTTGGCATTGTTGGAATAGTCGCTATTGTAGTGGTGGGCAGTTGGATGAGAACAGCGCGTGTATATATATATATACTAAGCAAAGAAGGGAAAGGAGAAAGGTGGAAGGAGTATATGGAGGGTCTACACAAGGGCAATATAAATGAGGACAATATTATGGAAATTTAAGAGTATGTAGATGAAGATGAAATTGGAGATACGATACTGCGTGAAGAGTTTGACAGAGCACTGCAAGACCTGAGTCGAAACTATGCGCCGGGAGAAGACAACATTCCATTACAACTACTGACAGTCTTGGGAGAGCCAGTCCTGACAAAACGCTACCATCTCGTGAGCAAGATGTGTGAGACAAGCGAAATACCGTCAGACTTTAAGAGGAATGTAATAATTCCAATTCCAAAGAAATCAGGTGTTGACAGATGTGAAAATTAGTGAACTATCAATCTCATAAGTCACTGCTGCAAAATACTAACGCGAATTCTTTACAGACGAATGGAAAAACTGGTAGAAGCCGACCTCTGGAATATCAGTTTGTATTCAGCAGAAATGTTGCAACACGTGAGGCAATACTGACCCTACGACTTATCTTAGAAAATAGATTAAGGAAAGGCAAACCTACGTTTCTAGCATTTGTAGACTTAGAGAAATCTTTTGACAATGTTGACTGGAATACTCTCTTTCAAATTCTAAAGATGGCAGGGGTAAAATACAGGGAGCGAAAGGCTATTTACAATTTGTACAGAAACCAGGTGGCAGTTATAAGAGTCGAGGGTCATGAAAGGGAAGCAGCGGTTGGGAAGAGAGTGAGACAGGGTTGTAGCCTGTCCCCGATGTTATTCAATATGTATATTGAGCAAGCAGTAAAGGAAACAAAAGAAAATTTGGAGTAGGTATTATAATCCATGGAGAAGAAATATAAATTTTGAGGTTTGCCGATGACTTTGTAATTCTGTCAGAAACTGCAAAGGACTTGGAAGAGCAGTTGAACGGAATGGATAGTGTCTTGAAAGGAGGGTATAAGATGAACATCAACAAAAGCAAAACAAGGATAATGGAATGTAGTAGAATTAAGTCGGGTGATGCTGAGGGAATTAGATTAGGAAATGAGACGCTTAAAGTAGTAAATGAGTTTTGCTATTTGGGGAGAAAAATAACTGATGATGGACCAAGTAGAGAGGATATAAAATGTAGACTGGCAATGGCAAGGAAAGCGTTTCTGAAGAAGAGAAATTTGCTAACATTGAGTATAGACTGAAGTGTCAGGAGGTCGTTTCTGAAAGTATTTGTGTGGAGTGTATCCATGTATGGAAGTGAAACATGGACGATAAATAGTTTGGATAAGAAGAGAATAGAAGCTTTCGAAATGTGGTGCTACAGAAGAATGCTGAAGATTAGATGGGTAGATCACTTAACTAATGAGGAGGTATTGAATAGAATTGGGGAGAAGAGGAGTTTGTGGCACAACTTGACTAGAATAAGGGACCGGTTCGTAGGACATATTCTGAGGCATCAAGGGATCACAAATTTAGCATTGGAGGGCTGCGTGGTGGGGAAAAATCGTAGAGGGAGACCAAGAGATGAATACACTAAGCAGATTCAGAAGGATGTAGGTTGCAGTAAGTACTGGGAGATGAAGAAGCTTGCACAGGATAGAGTAGCATGGAGAGCTGCATGAAACCAGTCTCAGGACTGTAGACAACCATATGTGTGTATATATATATATATATATATATATATGTAATGGCTTTTGAACACTATTAAAGGAAATCTATTGTTTGTTCTCTATTAAAATCTTTCATTTGCTAACTATGCCTATCAGTAGTTAATGCCTTCAGTAGTTAGAATCCTTTATTTAGCTGGCTGTATTGGTTCTTGCATTAGGTCGAGTAACGAAGGTTTTTGTGAGGTAAGTGATTCATGAAAGGTATAGGTTATTCTTAGTCAGGGTCACTCTATTGTAGGGATTATTGAAAGTCAGATTGCGTTGCGCTAAAATTATTGTGTGTCAGTTAAGTGTTGATCAGAATAAGTAAAGAGGCAAATTCCTGAGGGCGTTCAGTTCTGATCAGCTGTTTGAAAATCAAATAACGTAAGAGGTTTATCAGCACAGTAATTTATAAATGTTTCTAAGGGTAGGTTTCATACGTCGAGCCTTAGCCGAGGATACCTCACCGGAATCTTCTGAGTTTTTTCTTGTAATTTGTGTAATTACTGTAGTTACTGTTTATTACTAGGCTACAGTTGTAGAGAGAATTTTCTTTGTAGTTGTAGTTTTTCATTGTTGTAGTGTAAAACAATTGTGGCGTGCATGGAGATTTGCACCAAGTATTTCGCAGCCGCGCTTCGAATTAATTGGATATTATTTTCAGTGCTATTTTAATGTGTTTTCTCTTTTTGCTCTTCAAATTGTGCTTTTCTGTGTTATTGTGTGAAATATTGTGACAATTATGGCGTGTGAAAAACGTAACACTAGGCTGCAAAGTAAGTTGAGAAATGACAGTGAAGACGAGAGTAGTGTGTTAGCGCCATCGAGTAATGAATTAACTAATGTTCAACATTGTAATTTGTTAATTGTGCTTAGGGAAATGGAGCAGGCGGCAAATATTGGTGTGGACAGTGTAACAGTTAGTGAACAGGGAAGCATTATCGATCGATCGGTCGGCAACAGCTCATCTCAGGAATCTGCAATGACAGGACACAATTTTGCAAATACTGTAGATTCAGGTTTTGGATCCTCACCGTTTTTTCAAATAAGTCAAGACACATTTTCTGCTTGTCAAAATGTGAATGTTGCCGGTGCAAATGCACTGTTGAAAAGCAAAGAGGAACAGATTCCAGACACTAATACATTATTATTGCAATTAATGCAACAAATGAAACAAAATCAGAGACAAACAAAGCAACAGTTAGACATGATGGAACAAAATCAGAGACAAACACAGCAACCGCTTGAAAAGTTAGACTCAATGGAACAAACGCTTGAACAAACAAGTGAAGGTTCAACTGCTGAGTTACTTAAAATCGAATCGAAATGTCAAAAAGTCTGTAATGACGTAAAAACACAAATTTCTCAGCATTTTCATCCTATTTTATCGCGTCATGGAAATGCATTACAGAATCACGAAGCAGCCATAAAGGAACTGCAAAATTGTTCATGAAAATCACGACACCTTGCAAGCTAAAATTGACTCAGTTGCATCTACCGATTCGGTTACGCAACTTGCAAAAACTCAGGAAAACTTAAAGGACACAGTAGATACGATTTCAACAGAAATGGACACTCTGAAACTTGGTTCAGAAAAACACACTGATGAAATCAGTTCACTATCGGGGAAAGTAGCCGAACTTTCGGATCAGTTCACTAATTTATCTACAAAGTTAGATGATGATCTGAATGACACAAGACCCGTAGTCTTCAATGACACAGAAGAATACGAACAAAATAGGATATTCAATCAAAATCAGAATAAAATTAATACGCAACACAAAAGAGAAATCCGGGAAGTACAAGATCAGTTGGCACAAGTAATACGAAAATTACATATTTCAGAGGACAGTCGCGCTCCAACACGGGAAGAGGGACATAGAAACACGGAATAGCCACAAAATAATAACACCGGGTATTTCGGAAATTATGAAAGAAATTGGCAAGGTGTACCGAATTTTGAGATGGAAACGCCGACACGACGTAACAATGACCGATATGTGACTCGCCGTCACGATGACTTTGACTATAAGCTGTTCATTACTACACGTAAATACAAAACATTTAAGAACTCCGGCAACGACATTCATCTATAAGCGTGGCTTCATCAATTCCTTCATTGTTTTCCTCCCAACTCGTCACTGGAGCACAGATTAGAATATATATGTGGCTACTTAGAGAATGAACCAGCTGAAAGAATGAGATCGGTCATTAACGATTGTCACAGTCAAGGAG
Source organism: Schistocerca serialis cubense (assembly GCF_023864345.2). Classification (NCBI taxonomy): domain Eukaryota; kingdom Metazoa; phylum Arthropoda; class Insecta; order Orthoptera; family Acrididae; genus Schistocerca; species Schistocerca serialis. Next base: position 313,547,435 of record NC_064641.1, read on the forward strand.
AATTTTATCATGCCTTCCCCTCAGCATATTGGTCTCAAGCTACTCAAGTTCGCGTAAAACATAGCAACATGGTGATGAAACACTTTGAACAATCTGAATTTTCCAGTCTTGTGAAATGTTTTGAAGACATGTTGCATAAGAATCAGTATCTGTCAAACCCATACAGCCCCTCATAACTCATACACATTTGCTTAATCGAATTGTCTGAACATTTACGACATATTATTTTGGCAGGACGTTGCAAAGACGATGTTGAAGCTTGAATGATGAATTTGGTATGGGATCATGATTTTTAAAGTACGTTTGAGGTGGATGACACTATGAAATGAGCAGAGAATTTTTTTTAGATTTTGAAATTATTGCAGAAATCTATGACGTTTTTCAGATTTGGCTGAGGTTATTATTACGATGACGATGTGTATGGTGCTGTTGAGGTATGTTTATTATCAATAAGATCATGCTGCTGTATATGCCGAATGTGATTATGTGTTTACATGTATATGAAAAATGAATTGAAGTTAAGGACTCTGGTTTGTGAAAAAGTATGTTGGAAACTAAGAATCGCACTTTAAGAATTATGACTTGTGTGTACATGCGTGAATGAATCGCAACACTGCTATTCATGAGATTTAGTTTCTATGCATTTCTACTGTAATTTTTCGATCTGTGAAACTTTTTATATGAGACTGTCATTGTAGTGCAAACTGCTGTCTTAAATATTTCTGTAGGAAAGCTAAGTGACCTTGACATAATGCATTGTGGGCGCCCAGCTGTGCCAGATGCCTGGAGAAAAAGCCATTAGGTGGAGAAAAAAGAGGCCATTAATCTCGCTATTGACATTCCTTTGTAGAAAGCATCGCAAATATGACACACTATTACTTGGAAACATATAACTATACTGTGGAGCACGTACTTTGTGCTACTTACTGAAATGCTTATCAATTGATAGGAAATATTCATACATCTGCACACCTGATTATGACAAGTGTCTTTCTACGAGAGTTGAGAGAATTTCTACTGACTTATGAAATGCCACATGGATATTCAATGTTGTTTTTATGCATTCCTTTGTACATAGTTGCTTATTTCAGTTGATATCTGGTTTCCAGCTGTGTTGCAGCACTGGTTTCATAAAATAAAATTAAATGAATTTGCTAATGTGAGCACTTTCTGTCAACAGATCTGTTAAATAATAATTTTATGATCCACATTCTTCAAAAAAGGAGCACATGGAAAGGAAAGATCAGTAAGAAGGGACTAATGACAGTGACTGCATATATAATTTTTTTTCAAATACTTGGTAATTTTTTTGTAGAATAAGTTGTTGTGGTGCACCATTTTAATTACATAGACATTAAGATGTGAATAGACATTTCCCTGATCTGCATTGTTGTCTTTAGTGTACTATTTTTTCTGCTTGTGGGTTTGTCATATTTTGTTATAAGTTATTGCATTTGCTGCTGCTGTTTAACAGGCATAGTGCTACTGAATTTCATTTTGTGTTACTATGTTAAGCCAGTTTTACTACTGATTTATTTTTCTTGTTTGCTGCACAGTGCATTATACTAGTTGTAATATTGCAATTGCCCATTGCCCAATTGCCCATTTGCATTTTTTTGTCATTGCTGTTTCTGCTAATTTGTTATGTGCTGCTGCGTTGCCTCGTTCATTGGTATATATATCTGAGCTCAGTAGATTTACGTTAGCTTAAGATGGGGTTGACTATATAAGAAACTAACAGAGGAAGAATAGGGAAAGAATTCTTTGAGAAGTTATATGAAAAAGATTTGGGCAAAAATGAGTATTGTACAATGAGAAATATCTATTTTGAAAGAGCATACGAACAAAACAGTAAGGTTTAGGGACAACAAGGTTAGATAGGATTTTTTTGCCGGAAAGATCTATAGAATGAAGTTTTGGGTTGGACTGCAGTACCAAATGTTGCACTGAAAACGAACCCTGTCCTTTCATTTTGTGTTATTCGGCTATGTGTTTGTGTCCCCTTGTGTATTTGTGTTTTTCCTGTTTTTATGTGTTTAGCTAATAAGATTTATGTTGTAAAATTTTTCTAGTACTAAGCTACATTCACTATGATGAGGAATACTGTTATCCTCAAATATAGTTTGCATTAATAATATGTTATTTACTTTGTACAGATGTTTAGACATTATTTTCGAAAGCTATTCTCATCTTTTATGTATTTACTTATGTCATAACTCCTGTAACACTGATGTATATGTTTATTTCTATTCTCTTCTAAAGCCGGTGTTACTCCAAATGTTATCTGTACTATATCTTCTTTAATGATGTATTTTATACCTTTGTAATTGTATTCTAACATTGTAAATTTATAACTGTATTGACTCCAGATCTTCAAATTAAGTTACATTTCACTGCACACGTTTCTTTTGGTGATAGTATATGCACATGGATGAGAAGTAGGGACTGTTAGTGTCTGCATGTGTGTTGATAATTCATCGAGGGACTGGTTAACAGCATTGCTGGTTCTAAGGACATACCAAAAAGTTTGTGAGTGCACAAGTGGTGGTTTATGGACTTGCTATATTGTCAGCAAGACTCTTTAATGGTGACTGTGCACCCGCACAAGCGCAACAGATGGCTGCTGGCCATCTCTACAAGGACTGCAGTCGGTATGCGCCTCTGGTGGCCCACCAATACAATAATCTCTACCAGGACTACAGTGGGTCTACTCTGTCATGAGCAACCTACGAATATTCTTCAAAACTCGACTGACTCTGCTGTGGATTTGCTCTGTTGTGGCCTATTACCTGTCTGCATGTCAAGAGTCAGCACTGTCTTCCCGTTGGAAGGATATTACTACTTCTTCAAGAGTGCATGGAAATCCACTACTTCGTGTGCATATTCTTTTACTGCTCAGACTTTGAGAAAAACACTGCAATTTTACCGTAATGAACGATCAGGTCTATATTTATGGACTGTGAGAAAATATTTGCTTATGACCAACAGTATATCAATAAGTGTCTGCATTTGATTTCTTTGTTATTGTAATTATGAACTTTTTTTTCAAATTTGTATTGGCCACTGCACAAAACAATTTGTAAAATTTATTGTGGGGAGCATGGGGTCTATGTAAGTAGGCTGTTTAGGTTTCTATGTTGGTGACATCAGTAGTGCTCTATATTAAAATCACTGACTGTGCTGTATGAAGTCTATGGCTGGTTGGCATTGTTAGAATAGTCGCTATTGTAGTGTTGGGCAGTTGGATTTGAACAGCATGTAACGTTGCGCAGTTGGTGGTGAGCCGCCAGCGGTGGTGGATGTGGGGACTGAGATGGCGGAGTTTTGAGAGCGGATGTTCTGGACGTGTGTCCATATATATATATAATGACTTTTGAACACTATTAAGGTAAATACGTTGTGTTTGTTCTCTATCAAAATCTTTCATTTGCGATCTATGCCTATGAGTAGTTAGTGCCTTCAGTAATTAGAATCTTTTATTTAGCTAGCAGTATTGGCGCTCGCTGTACTGCAGTAGCTCGAGTAGCGAAGATTTTTGTAAGGTAAGTGATTCATGAACGGTATAGGTTATTGTTAGACAGGGCCATTCTTTTGCAGGGATTATTGAAACTCAGATTGTGTTACGCTAAAAATATTGTTTGTCAGTTTAGTGTTGATCAGAATAAATAAAGAGGGAAATGTCTGAGTACGTTCAGTTCTGCTCAGCTGTTTGAAAATCAAATAACCTAAGAGTTTTATCAGCACAGCAATTTAAAAATTTTTCTAAGGGGAGTATTCACAGGTCCTAACAAGTCGGAAGTTCCTGTCTGTGGGTACATGCTGGAGGTCACTGAACAAAGGAGAAGAAACAATAAGCACCCACAGATAAAGACAGGCACTTGAACAGAAATGTGTATTTACTCTTACACATCTTCTTCAAGGTAGAGGCAGATGGAGACTTTGGTTGCTGTTGATGCAACAGGGTCTTCCACTAACTGATTGCGACTCAGATTGCATCCAGTTTATATTACCCAATGTCGTGATCACATGACCAAATGCAGCGTTGTCATTATTCCCACCAATTTTTCATTGATGAAGTCATCTTCTGGTGGCAGAATTGTCAAATAAGCCAATCGGTCTGGGACTATGGAAGAGCACACCGCTGCAGACCTATCTGTTTGGCAGTAGGGAGAAACATTAATAGTTCAGTAAGTTACTATTGTGGTGTGCTGTTCACTGCAAAATATGTAGCTCACAGGAAAAATATTACATACATGCTGCATTGGTGGCAATTGTTTCTTGCACTGTGGCAGAGGCCAGTTGATTAGGCATTTCAAAGAAGCAAATCAGTAGATTGACCACCCACAGTGTCTGTATGAGTTACAAAGTGCCTCAATGGCCCATCCCACTTCATCGCCATTATTTGGTGAAAGTCATACTTTTTATGCCTTCCATTATCCAGTCTGTCCAACCATCAAATATGAAGCTATACTACAGTCCTTCATTGTACGTTAACATGTAATATATTTATTAAGCTCCTCTGTCCAATGCTCACATCAGCTATATTGCATGTACACACCCAGACACACACACAAACCCACACACACACACACACACACACACACACACACACACACACAACCACACACACATACATACACACACACACTGGATTGTCTTACCTCCAGGCTGGAGGCTCCCCACTCCCCCCTGTCCCCCACAATACTCTTTACGATCATGCTTGTGTAAGCCCACCTCTAAGTTTCAAAACCGACTGCTCTAGTCCACAATACCACCACCAGACGATGCTCGAAACTGTCCTACAGCCATGCCTCACCTACCTTCACTTCGCTTACCATCTCCTCCCCCCATCCCCCACCTTTGTGAAGTTCTGGTAAAAGGTCAGTCTGCGTTGAGCTGTTGGTGGGGAAGGCATGGCTTATATATATATATATATATATATATACAGCCATGCCTCACCTACCTTCACTTCGCTTACCATCCCCTCCGCCCCACCCCACACCTTTGTGAAGTTCTGGTAAAAGCTCAGTCTGCGTTGAGCTGTTGGTGGGGAAGGCATGGCTTATATATATATAGCTTTTACCAGAACTTCACAAAGGTGGGGGGGGGGGGGTGGGGGGGAAGGGATGGTAAGCAAAGTGAAGATAGGTGAGGCATGGCTGTAGGACAGTTTCGAGCATCGTCTGGTGGTGGTATTGTGGACTAGAGCAGTCAGTTTTGAATCTTCGAGGTGGCTTACACAAGCATGATCGTAAAGAGTATTGTGGGGGACAGGGGGGAGTGGGGAGCCTCCAGCCTGGAGGTAAGACAATCCAGCAGCAGTATAATATCTTCAAAAATAAATAAAGTAAATAAATGAAAACAGTATCTTGTGTCCTTCCTCTTTTGCAGCTCAGCACAGACTGAGTCTTTCTGCCATCAGTTCACAAGCCGGGGAGAGCAGGGGAAATGGGTGATGGATTGGGAGAGAAAGTTGTGGAGGGGGAGGGTTGGGGGTGGTTATGTCATTATTGTGATGTAGCCAACTCTACTCCCCACAGAGAACAGGTGTTGGACCATTGAAGAACAGCCACCATCATGAATAAATTTGGCAACAACTGAGCCTGCTCTCACTCTAGCTGTGTTCCACTAGTGCTGTTGTCTTGCTGAAATTTAAGCGTAGGGTGGTTTCCCATGAAGTGCATCGAAACAGGGCTTAGTACATCGTCAACATATCGCTGTGCTGCAAGGGTGTTGTGGATGACAATCAGAGGGGTCCTGCTGTGAAAAGAAGTGGCGCTCCAAAACAATGCTCGTGGTTATCAAGTCGTATGATAAGTGACAGTTAGGTTGGTATTGTATTGCTGTCTGGTGCGTCTCCAGACACGGCTTCACTGGTAAAAGGGCTCAGCTTGAAGCAGGACTCATCACTGACGAAAATTCTACTACAGTCAATGAGATTTCACGCCGAGGACATGTCTGTAGATGCCCTGGACAGTAGCGGGATACCAACCAGTCTCGCCAGCCATATAGCCGGACAACCCAGGTGATGGACTGAGGTGCCGTTTCTTTCATAGCAGGACACCTATGGTGCTCATCCATGACGCCCCTACGGTATAGCAGTACGCTGACGATATTCTAGACCCCGTTTTGTTGGCCTTGATCACGATCCATCGCAGGCTTAAATTTCAGCAAGATAATAACAGACCGACGCAGAATGGGAGTTTCTATTGGTTGTCCTTTTGCTTGTCAAACCCTACCCTCTCCAGAAAGGTCGCTATACCTCTCCCCAATTGAGAACGTTTGGCGCATTATGGGTAGGTCTGGATGTGATCTAACGTGCCACTTGGACACCGTCTGGCCCAATTTCCCTAAGGAGAACTTCCATCAACTCTATCAATACCTAGCCAAATAAATGGTTGTTCGTTAATGACTTGCTAATTTACTTTTCATATTTTCTTAGAATGTGTTACTTTCCTCGCCAATTCTGCTTTGAGTCTATACCACATGCATATAGAGTGAAGAATAATTCGCGCACTCGGGTTTCGCTGTACGTTTCCTCAGATCCTGGCAATTAAAAATTGGGTGTTACAAAATTTCATCCTGCGTATGTTTCGGACAGTAAATGTACGTTAAAGATTGGGAATCAGGCAACACTGTAATCAAATGTACGGTAAAAATCTCTCTCAGCTAACGCAGCAGTGATGTGCTGCTGGGGTAGTGAATAGCGTATTTGCATGATATGCAGGAAATCGAGGGTTCCAATTTGGGTCGAGGTTTATTTGTTTTTATTTGCTGAAAGTAGTCCGCGTGATACTGTATTGGCAGTCTTAATCGTCATACAGTAATTACAGCGGGTCTTCTACAAAAAATTTGCAGTTATGTACTACGAACACAGAGATTGAAGTACAGTCGTTTTCATTGGCCAGGCCTTAAAGAAGACTTTGGACTCGAATTGTTTTGCGTCTCTGCATCTACAATTGATTCGAAAGCAGTTTTCTGTGTATTCTCCCCCAATGATCGCATCGAAATAATTTGCAAAGGACGTTGCTAGCTCTGCTGGTGATGTAAGGTCCTAACGAAATTTAATGGACCCGATTGTGGAAACAATAATAGTTGGTATATGTCGATTGGAGGGTACACACAAAACAAGTTTGGAATCTAGTAGGTGCAGTGGTCTGAAACATTTCGCGTCCATGACATGCAAAATGTTTCTTTAATAGCTGACCAATGAAAACTATTATAATCAAATTGTTGTGTTTATAGTGCGTAACTCAAAATTTTTTGTAGAAGACCCACTGTACTCACTATATGAGTATTAAGACGCCAGATAGCGTTCCACACAGACTGGTTTTAGAAAATAAAACAAATAAACCTCGACCCAGAATCAAACTCTCGACATCCTGCAAACCAACCAAAAATATTATCCACTGCACCAACAGCACAGCAGTAGCATTATGTCCTAAAAGAGTTAGTTACGTACACGTGATTACAGTGTTGCCATATTGCCAATCTTTAACGTCCATTTACTGCCCGAAGTATACACAGGCCTAAATTTTGTGACAGACTTTTTTGTATTGCTGGTATGTAAGGAATCAAGCAGCGAATTCCGAGTGCGCGAATTTTTCTACACGCTGTATAATTACAGCGAAAACGAAAAATGATCCATTACGTGCAGATGTAGACCAAGTTCTAACTCTTAGGGTAATCAGCGAGATGCTGGGGGTAATGAGGCACTGAGAATTTAGTTCTGAAGGGAGTAGTGTCGAGGTTATTGGCATGGTTGTCCCTGGGTGTGGATGGTGTTGTGCTCGGCGCATCTGCCTAGTAAGCAAGAGACTCGAAATTCTCAGTCTGCAGCGGAGTATGCGCTGACATGAAACCTTCTGTCAGATTAAAACTGTGTGCCAGACCGAGACTCGATCTCGGGACCTTTGCCTTTCGCAGGGAAGTACTCTACCATCTGAGCTACCCAAGCACGACTCACGCCCCGCCCTCACAGCTTTACTTCCACCAATACCTCGTCTCATCCCTTCCAAACTTCACTGAAGCTCTCTGGCAAACCTTGCAAGACCAGCACTTCTGGAAGAAAGGATATTACGGAGACTTGGCTTAGCCAAAGCCTGGGGGATGTTTCCGGAATGAAATATTCACTCTGCAGTGAAGTATGCGCTGACATGAAACTTCCGGGCAGATTCAAACTGTGTGCCGGACCGAGACTCGAAATCGGAACCTTTACACTTCGCGGGCACTTGCAAGCGAAAGACAAAGGTCCTGCATTCGAGTCTCGGTCCGACACACAGTTTTAATCGGCCAGGAAGTTTCAAGAGACTCGAGTTCTAATCCTAGTCTAGCACAAATTTTCAACTTGTCCAGTTGATGTAAATCGATGTTCACTGGCAGCTAACGTCTTTTATTCCTTCGTGACTCCTCTTTTCTTACCTTATTTGTACATATATTTTAAAAATCGTTCCAGTGCATTACATCTGAAAGCTTCTATTCTCTTGTTTTTTTCGATTTTGCTATGGTCCATGGTTCCATTCCGTACAATGCTGTGCTGCATACGTATCATATAAAATTACAGCCGATACTTGATATTAGAAGATATTTTTGGTCAGCAGTGACCTATTTTTCTTTGCTGATAATCATTTTTGTACCCTTGTTTCGCCTGTCACGAGTAATTTAGCGTCCGTGGTAGAAACTTTCCTTCAGTTTATTTACTTCGCATGAGGTAAATATGCTGTTAACTCCATTCAACAGGTCCTAAAATTCTTACTCACATTCAGTGATTACGGTACTTCCAACTGCGAATGTTATTATTGATTTCCTTTAAGCCTGAATTCTAATTCC